>NC_135501.1:75367148-75667148 GCF_052857255.1 Amblyomma americanum | reverse complement strand
AACATTTAACGTCACAGAGAGTGTCTATGAGCTAAAGCAGCTTAAAGCACCAGTTTCCAAACAGAGGAACACCACTACCGAACCGAACGTGGGCAAGTAAAGCTAAGAAAAACAAAAAAAAAACTATCGAGCATTAGTTTGCGAACTTAACGAGAGGAAGAAAAAAAGCTAACATAACCGCTTGAATTTACGAGCAACAGGAACTGCATCAACATGTCTGTATTTTTCTCCGGAATCCTACGCGCCTTCTGGGCTCTCACGCCTAGTGCACAGGCAACATCACGCAGATTAAAAACTTTTACTATGTGCAAGAAGAAATGAAGCGTATGCTGGCGCGGGTGCCTAAACAACTTGTTTATTCGCGCGTTTTTATTTATTTATTCATTTACATATAGAAAAAATTATATCAATGAGTGTAACATAACTTTGTCAAGCTTTCTCGCCGAGGAAACTTCGCTAAAAACCCAAACTACTTAAGTAGGGTGCCGAAAATCTTGTACATAACATTTTACCGGCTATATTCGTCTCTCTAGGCTGGTCATGGAGTAATCACTTCCGATGTAAAAAAAAGACCTAAACTAAGGAGACATATGTTTGTCCGCAGACATGCGTGAGTAACATCTGACGTGGCAAAAGTGGAAGCACCCCGAAAACAATAAAAAAGCTAGGCAGCGCTAACTGACGGCGCCTTCCAGGATCGAGGTATGTGCAGATACAAAGTGCAACCTACGACTATATGCGACAGTTTCTTTTCCAGAGCTGCGACTGCCGCGAAAATTTCGGCCTGTGGTGAAAATACGTCCTGCTATTATGCTCTGTTTACAAGATGATACGCAGAGCGAATATTTATCGCCACAGAGGTCGGCCACGAATTGCTCCGTCAGAAACCCTAGCACAGCAAGCGTACAAAGCTGTTCCATGTTACCGACTTGCAGTATTTATGCATGCTGATAAAACGGCTCGTCCGTGCCGTTGACAAAGCATAAGTGAAAAGTGGTGTATGCGGATGAATTCAGGAAAACGCCGCATCGAACAGAAATGCGCCTATCTACACGACGTATCTCGGTAGCACAGTGCGTATCTCGCTAACGGGCGCGATCAGTCAGATAGCGCTGCTGCAACAGTTTCTATGGTCTCTCCATATTTCTTCACGCCTATAGCCGCTGCTTACCCAGAGCGTGCATACTGCTTTCAACCGACCGGGGCTTCGAAATGCTGTCCACACTCGTCCTGAATTGCTCCGGTACCATAGAAGGAAATAGCAAGCCTTCACTCTACTGCAGGTTTTTATTTATCTTGGTCAAATCAAATCAAATCAATTTATTCAAACATCCTGAGATGCTAAAGGGCACGGACAAAAAGCCAAAGGTGGTTTGACGAGGTCCGTGCCCCTTACAAGGCATACAGCGGAATACGCTGAATGTTTAAAATACAGGCAGTGAAATCAGCAGAAAGCGAAGAAAACGCAGAAAACGCAGCTGGCTAAGAATAAAAAAATGCACGGCACGAATGTGAAGTGAAGAAAAAAACGAGAACAAAATAATACACATCTCCGTGACTGGGCTTATTTCACAAACAAAACAAAGAAACTCATAATATTGCCACGTACATTTTTTTGGTTAGAGAAACATGCTACGCAGATCCCTGAACGACTTGTTGAAGACATCTCGATTATCTTCACCGGACAGTTAGTTCAGGATAGCTGGCAGACGATATTTCATCATTTGTTTCCCGAAATTTCTGCGCCGTGTACAATACACAGGATAATTCGTAGCAAGTGCGGCTAGCACTGCTAAAGAATTGTCGTGTTTAATTATTTCTGACTTGTAGTGACGGATTAGTCGGTAGGAATATAAAGATTCTATACCGATTATGTTAAATTTCTTAAATAATTCGGCTGTGTGTGAATAACGAGGGACTCTTGCAATAATGCGGATAGCACGTTTCTGTAAACGCAGTAGTTTATTAGTATTATTAAGCGTTGTGGTTCCCCAGACAAGCGGACCATAATTCATTACCGAGGAAAAAAGGGAATTGTAGTATAATAATACGTTAACTGATATAGGAAAAGATGAACCGTAGCGACGCAAATAGCCAGTCGTACGCGAGAGCTTCCCGGAGAGGTAAGTAATGTGGTCGTCCCACGACATATTTTCTGAAAAAATGACCCCTAGTATTTTAAAATGGCGAACCACTTCAATTGTGTTGTGTATTGCAAGCAATGGTAAACAAATATCGTTTTGACGGGGATGAAAGATCACTGCTTTTGTCTTTGCAACGTTGATCTTTAAGTCATTCTCTGTTGCCCAAGTATTTATATGTCCCAGTGTCCTGTTTGCTCGATCGGCTAAATTGATGCTCGATTGTCCAGAAAAAAACACACTTGTGTCATCGGCGTATATAATATAGTCAGCAGATTTGTCGATATTAACAATATCATTGACATAAATTAAAAACAGGAAGGGCCCTAAAAGACTCCCCTGAGGGACACCCGAAACTACTGGTTTAATAGCTGAGCGTTTTCTTTGAATATCGACAAATTGTGTGCGATGCTGTAAGTAAGAAGATATCAAAGAGAGAACTTTGCCGCGAAAACCATAGTATTCCATCTTCTTAAGCAGGATGCGGTGATTCATGAGATCAAAGGCTTTCGTGAAATCTAAAAAGAGGCCTTACACGATATTTTTATTTTCAAAATTCTGTAATATCAGCTCCTTTTGAGCAAGCAAAGCTAACTAGGTTGATTTATTTTTTCGGAAGCCGTGCTGAGCCGGTGTTAAAATATTATGTTTGTCAGAAAAAGCCATCAAGCGTTGTAGAATTAATTTTTCGAATCCTTTGTAAATGACAGGAAGAATAGAAATAGGACGATAATTTGATAATTCATCTCGGTTTCCTTTTTTATAGATCACGGTAACCCTTGCGGATTGCATGCCACGCGGGAACAGACCGAACGACAGGCAAGCGTTAAAAATGTGCATCAAATAGGGTGCTATTACATCAATAACATATTTAATTGGTGTGATTTGAAGACCAAGAGCTCCTCTTAACTTACTATTCCTAAGCGATACAAACGCTGTAATAACTTCATCAATAGTGACGGGCTTCAAAAACATACTGTGGCCGCTACTTTGTTCCATGTAGCTGTAATTAGCAGTGGTGTTTCGTGCCTGTGCAACAGAGAGGAAGTAATCGTTGAAGGCATTGGCTAGGTCAACCCCGGTTAATTCTACATTATCTAACGTTACTTTCGGGACTGTTTCGGGTGGCTCTCTGGTCAAAAGACTCAATATCCTCCATATGTCCTCTGATCGGCCAGTCGAGGAGTTGAAAAGATTTTCGTGATAATTCCTTTTAGCTGCACGTAGCTCTTTGTTGACAAAATTTCGGTACTGTTTATAAAGCTTTAATGTGTCAAGGTTCCTGGCTTGCAGAAACTTAGCATACAGTCGATCTCGTTTTCTAATAAGCTTTAGCATGTCGGTGGTAACCCATGGCTTACGAGCCTTTTTAGGTCGTTTTAGCGTAACTACTGGAAAACAGTCGTAATAGGCATCAGTAATTTTTTCCATTAATTTATCGCTTCTTCAGGGTTTCTCAACTCAAGTACATCGGCCCAATTAAAGCCGGTTAAGCGGGTGCGAAAGGATGTCAGCTTTTCTGGGTTGATTACACGGTACTGGAAAGGTTGTCTTGAGTGTCTGTTGGTGTTAACAATATGCTCAATAGACATAAAGATTGGAAGATGATCGCTGAGCGCGTAATTTATGACTCCACCTTTCACACGAGATATATCAATATTTGTGATGAAGAGATCTAACACAGACTGTGAAGTTACTGTTATTCTTGTGGGTGACGCTATTACATTCTTGCATAGGTGAATGTTTAACAGGGTTTCGAAGGTTTCTTTTACGCAGGTCTCACCAAGTCAGTTTAGGTTGAAATCCCCACCTAGAATTAAGTGGTATTTGTTCTGGTTTACGTACTCCAAAATAGAATCCAGAAATGAAAAAAACTGGCAGGTATCTCCAGATGGCGGACGATAGCAAACACAAAAAATGGTTGACCCTGACCTCAGCGTCAGTGTTTCGTAGTCTGGTGTGACAACACATAATTCTGGCTGCAGCTCACAGTTCATATTGTTTGAGGTCAGGGCACAAACACCGCCACCTCGTTGGTCAGTGCGATTAATAAAATATGATCGGTATCCAGGCATACGAAACACATCATTCTCAGTGTTGAACCAAGTCTCAGAAAACATTACTACATCAAACAGTACTCCTACTTCGCGAAAGAAACATTCTAAATGCGCGTATTTATTTCTACCAGACTGCAGATTGAAGTGAACACAGGTAAACCGTGTCTGTGTGTTGGTGGTGGCATAGTTTCTAAGTTCCGATATATCCAGATAACTACCATCCGGCGAAGCCATGATGAAGAGAATAAAAAGTAAGGGAATGCAGTCGGGTGTTACATCGTGTATCTGGAGGTTCTTTGAGGTAAGGCGTTTGTTGATCCATGTAGTCATCTAGAGCCACCCAAAAGCACGCACTTGTGTTTAAGTTTATCAGTTTCGGTCGAAGCATAGGAATAGGGCGCCTGCCTTCGCTATCATTTGCATTGATAATCGGCAAGGCACGTTTTTAAGGTATTCGCTTTTCAGTAGCCTCATTCTGAATGCGCGCTGAGCAGCGCCCTTAGTTATTCTGCAGCTGTTTTCTAGTTCAGAAGACAAGCGGTGACCCATAGTTATATACTTTTTTCCAAGTAGTCTGTTCTACGCACGCGCAGGCTATCTGTGTGTCTCTACTGAATCCTGTTTAGGTCATTGTCGTTCTTGATAACAATCAATTCCGAGCCGTCAGACTGCCTGGCATATATCTTTCCTCCTCTGCTCCAGACATACTTTCATCCGGCTGCCTTTTTCTTAGCTACGGCCAAGCTCAGAAGGCGCCGAAGAAGGGGACAAAGGTGATCATAAACGAAGACCGGCGATGTTGATGCGTTTCCGAAGTCTTTGCTGCTGAGTCGAAGTTTCCTTGCCTTTTCAACCAGTGTGTCCTTTTTCTGACGCCTAGTGAATTGTACAATTATGTTATTTGGTTTAGGTTTCGAGGGAACACGATGACACGCCTCTACGTCCTCGGCATTAACGGGTACACCAGTGAGCACTCCAAGTTTGCATGCAATGTCAGCGATGTCTTCATCGGGGCTTTCCTCTATTCCTTTGATTTCAATGTTTTTGCTGCGTGAGTACTGCTCTGAGAACACTAGGCGGGACTCAGCATCAGCGAGGCGGGTTTGGGTGGCCTCTAGTGCAACATGCAATGCACTGTTCTCTTCTTTCAGGGCAGAATCTCTACCTTGACAGCATTATAGTTTTCCCGCATTTCTTCAAAGACGCCGTTCATGTATTCCAAGCTCCGAGTATGTTCGGAGAGTTCGCTCCGAAGCGCTCTAATTTATGCACGCAAGTCACGGTCTACCGCTTCTCGCGCAGCTTTAATTTCAAGGCGGAGTTCATCACGCAGGTCACTTATCTTCTGCGACATGGCCCATTTAGCACAACCAACAAGAACACACAATGTAACGCAATATTGGCAGCAGTGGCAGCAGACAGAACATGCAACAATAACGTACTAACAGAAGGAGAGATTTTGTAAACCAACCTGCAAAATGTGACAGATAAGGCGTCAGGCTGTGAACGATGCGCTGCCACCACTGCCAAGAAACCGTCGTGTGTCCAGCCGCTCCTTTTAAGCTGTATCCAGTCGTCGGTGGCGCCGCATGGGATGCGCAGAAGCCAGTCCTTACACCCAGTGCGCAGCGGCACGGTAGATTCCGGTCACTCTTCTTTAAGCCTTGCAACGGTGCGAGCAGCTGCAAAATGTGACAGATAAGGCGTCATGCTGTGAACGATGCGCTGCCACCGCTGCCAAGGACGGCCATGCAGCTAACACGCCTCTTGTCTGCCATTTTCGTGTGTTGTGACCTGCGTCATCGTTGCTAGTCGTTCCAGAGGAAACGTGGCGAAAGCGCACATGTATGGCACCTCAGATCCTTGAAGCTACAAATTCCCATCCCAGAGTGCGCCCCGAGAAGAGGGTGCCGGCGGATGCGCTCCCCACTCTCGTACGTCTGGAGTTGAAGGAACAGCAATGACGCCTATTTTCTGTCTGAGCTGTGTGGGCTCGACGCAGTACACACCGTCTCAGGGAAATAGAAAGTGAACGTCCTCCACTGGAAGTGAAGGAGGAGGAACAACTTTACTGAGCAAAAGAACAAAACATCCTCAAAGGTGGGCTTTCACAGAGAGCTCTGTCCACTCGTCACGTTTGGACAGTTGGTTGAGCAGCCTCCCACGAGGAGAGAGATGTGTAGGGTATGGGGGATACTTCCATAGTTTGCAGGCACTCCAGCAGGTAGTGCATGAGGGTGGCCGTGGCCGCCACTTACGTCGTGCAAAGTGTGAGAGTCAAGGCAGGGTGGTAGAAATGAAGGAGGCAACGTGAAACGCAGCACTTTGTCTGCAGTTGCCGCCGGACCGCGCTATATTTTGAATCTAATGTGTGACGAGATCATAGGGGTGCGAAGCTGCTGTTTTTGTATTGAGTGGTTATTTGGTGGCATTTGAGTAGAGCCCGTGAGGTTTCCTGCGTGGATTTGCGGACTCGATCTTCAGGGGCCCGGAGAGATAGTTCTCGACATAGAGCATGAACGCGTCGATTACCGGAGATCGAGGCATGCCCAGAAACCGACGTGAGGGTTATCTTTTTTTGGGTAAGCCTGTGATCCTAATGGCAGAATGCGTCTTGGCGGTTGGTGTGATAATGCTTTGCTGATAGTTACACTACGCAGCTTGGCAGTCGGTGCAGATTTCAGTGACGTCTTGATTTTGTGTAACGTGTATGAGCCCCAAACCGACAGCCGCGCCTTCAGCCTGCGAAGGGTTGTTGGTTAGCGTTGAGAGTAGCTGCGGCCCTTACAGCGCCATCCTCGCAGGCAGTGACAGTGGTATAAGAGCTTGGAAGGGTGGTTTGGTTTGGTTTATGGGGATTTAACTTCAAAAGCGACTGACGCTATGAGGGACACCGTAGTAAGGGGCTCGGGAAATTTTGACCACCTGGGATTCCTTAACGTGCACACATCGCACTCTACAAGGCCCTCTAGAATTTCGCCTCCATGGAAATTCGGCAGACGGGGCCGGGATCGAAACCGCGTCTTGCGGATCAGCAACCGAGCGCCATAACCACAGGGCCACCGCGGCGGTGGCCTGGTAGGGTGTGCTGAGCCCCGCCCAAGTAGAGGATGTCAGATCTGCCTGTGTAGTGCATGGTGTAATATGAAGCTCAGGCAGGGTTTCTGCCGCTGTATAGCTCGGTGTTCATATTTCTGGGTAGAGGTTTGATGCGCATTTGGCTCTAGATGTTACTTGAAATGATTTGATAAGTAGATGCAGGCGATCATGTGGTGGTGGCGAGGTGCAGAAGCCGTAAGAGGTGTTGGCCGGTTTCTGTGCGAGCTAGTCAGAGCATCTAGTTGCTTCGTTGGGCCTCGAGTGACTCCGAGATCGTGTTTCATGTGCGCGTTGCGAGTAAGCCATTTGGGGTAACGGATTGTTGTAGGCGGAGAGCTGAGGTGGTCGATTTTCTCATAAGCACATCAGCTTTGTCTTGTTCCGTTTTGGTGAGCAAGTGATAAGGAAGGTGATAAGTCAAGCAGCTGATGATGATGGCGTCTCTCATATCAAGGGTTTTTCTCTCCGACAGGCTGTGGTTGGGTGTGGCCACTCTGCGGATATGACCCGCAATTTGTTTGGTTTGCTTGTCAAGGAGTTGTTGAGTGAAGGCTGCATCTAAAGTTCCTTGTATATAGATTGCAAGAACGTAGTGAATGTTACGACATACCTGTTGCCTGTACTCACGTTATCGGCATGAGACGCCTTACTGCCTCAAATCGATCCAGATGATCACGCTTGCTTTCATTCCATCGCGTGGATACAACCTTACCGGCGATTTGACTCGTCGTGAGGAGCAAACGTAGCGGAAACTCTGGGTGGGTGCTGCGCACACTGCTTTTCTGACCTGCCCCTTCTGCCCCTATACCGCTGCAGAGGCGACATTAGTTCACTTTTTGCTAGCCTGCCTCGACAGCCAGGGTTCGCACCCTAACCGACCAACAGACCCAACAACCTGGACCCATGGGCCCCAGCATCGGGCCTTGCTACCATTTATACGCTACACAGGCCTGCATGTGCCCATATGACACTCCTTATGCACGAGGGGGAATTTGTGCAGTAAAAAAATTGTATTCAAAGCCGCAGTAGGAATGAAGCTTAATAGGGTAGAAAGTTGATCCAGTTGGTGTAGCGACATATTTAAATAAACTTTGCGCAGAATAACACAGGACGGGAGAGAGAAACACGCACACACACACACAGTGCAAACTTGCAACTGTATTTTCAGCAATGATACACCGCTTTAAGAAGCAGAAAGGGCGCGAACGTTTTGGATTCAAAGACGCAGTAGGAAAGCCAGCTGTCTTCAAAAAGAATCACCCGTCGCCAATCTCGGCATGCTTTCCCACATAATTATCACCCTCCATAATCGCCTCCCAAGTACTCTCCTCTCCATCTGCATCCCCCGGAAAATTTTTGCCGTGCGTGGGAAGTCTCGCCTTAGAGAAGCTATCACAGTGGTCATCTGCAGTGAACCAACTCCTGTCGCAGTTGCTGCGGTGTTGCCTTTATCCACAGCCAGTTGCACACTGCAGATCAGACGTGGGCAAATTTCATAGCCAGACTTTTATGCGCTCGACCTTCTCGGCCCAGTACACTAAAACAAATGGCGGTGGTTTAGCTCTGGTTGAACCTGTAGTGACGCGATAGCTACACTGGCCGAGTGGAACTCGCTCAGTTGAATTGCAAAGTCAGTCTTTCGCTCCCCGTTTCACTGGACGTTCCTTCTTCATCTTCGTCCCACATGACACGGCGCATGCTCACAACTGTGGCAGCTCGGTATCGCCGGCGCGCCTCGCCGCCGGCAGCAGCAGCTGCTCCAAACCACGTGCTGGTCACGTGACCAGCCACGTGCTCAGCCACGGCGCCACGTCGCCGGCAGCTGCTCTGCACCATGTGACCAACCACGTGACAGCGTGGCGGTGCAGCCACGGCGTGGCGGCGCGGGCACCGCCACGGCGCCCCCACGTTGAAGGCTCGAAATGCTACCGTAATGTAGATAACGCTACAAAAAGAATGTTTTAAAATCGGATGCACGAGGTACACATATTTTATTGTCAAACTGTACGCCAATGCTAGAAACAAAAAAATTCTAAAATGAATTTAAAATCCTGAAGCGGCTCAAGGCCTTTGAGGGGTGCTGTAGAGGACAGCTGCCGATTGATGTATACCACCTGGGGCTTTTTTCTGTATTTCGCCACCACTAACGTATGGCGCGTGGCTCGGATCGAACCCGCGTAGTGAAGGGCTCCGGAAATTTCGACCACCTGGCGTTCTTTAACGTGGAATTTCATCCTCATCAAGTACCTCTAGAATTTCGCCTCCATCCAGATTTGAACTCCACGGAAATTCATTTGTAGGTGGCGATTTCTTCACAGCTTGGAGACAAAAACAAAATAGATTCCTAGCATATATCGACGCCAAATATTATGGCGCCCTTCTTAGCATGTCGACACAAGTGCAATAAACAAATTTAATGTGATCTTGCTCGAGGTTATTCTGTTAAAACCCTCAAAGATTAGTGCAGTCTATGAAAGGCCTAAGCTTTTCAAAGTAAGATCAGTGGTTAATTTCTTCCTTTGGTATTTGTCCTAAACTGGATATCAGAAAATATAGATACGTAATGCATTAATAAAGTGCGCATAAAGCCTATAGCACACATTGTGGACGTATCGAATAACCGATAATATACTATCCTTTAGATCCCAGAATCTTAATTCCACATTACCGGGTTCTAATTCTGACTGCTTGGTTCGAAGTCTTCAGATCGCAGTGTTTTACTACTGTCATTATTGTTTACAACGTTTCCTACTTGCCTGGAACTGAGGGTGATTATTCCTGATTATGTTAGGGCGTACGTGGCTAACCTGGCACATATAAACAGCAAGCCGTCTTGTTCGCCTAAATGACTTCACATAGTCATTCTTCAGTGTTCCTGAGCGTTTCGTGTTCATTCTGCCGATTTCACTTATTTATTTTTGCAAGAGGATGTTCACTAAATTTTTATTGAATATGATGTTTACCTTTAGTCTTTTTTTTCTGTCCGTGTTCTGTTGCTGCCGGTTTTTGTGTACGGCGGTGCACCCCTCTGTCAAGCCAGTCACAGGCTTTTTGAGTGCATCCCTAACGTCCCTGATGTTGAAATAAAGGTATTTGTATTAAAAAATTATGTATGCAGGTAAAAGATCAAGCTTTGCGCTAGCATCATTTCTATGATATTCCTAAAGTATCATTTCAGATACTAATTATAAAATTGATATGCGAAGATGAAAGGTGAAGTCATATGTACTAGCAGCATTTCTATGATTTTAGTTTTTCTTACACTGTACTTTGGAGCGCCGAGCCAAGGGCTGATAACATATCACATCAGAGCAGTTCACTTTGGGGAAAATTTTTTAAGGTCAAATTGACAGAGAAGGCAGTGACAAGCAAAGACAACAGATATAGTAAAGCAATCTGGGACACGTGTCCGGTTGTGGTAGTACCTGATACAAGCAACACCAGAGAGTATAAAAACAGTAACGAGGCAGATGCAATTGCCTGCCTTTTCGCGTACATCCTGTGCCTTTGATGACCGACGGTTGAAAGTGCAGGCTGCGATGGAGCAGCCCTTACCTGTTTTTAGTGCGGAAGAAGTTGATTCGGTGCTAAACGCCGCCGAACGAAACGAACCGCCCGCTTTACCCATGGTCTTCTCTTGCGACAAATGCGGCTACCGTTGTGATACGCGAAATCTTTTGGAATTGCACCGGCGGAGACAGCATCCCCAGAGGCTAAGGTACCCGTGCCGCTACTGCGACTACTCTAGTAATCAAAGGTAAGCACAAGGTTTGGCCGTGCTATACGCTTTCCAATTGTGTTTAATATCGGTCTACAGCTGTGGTTGCGTTAGACAGAAGCTAACAACAAGCAATTCTTAGTAGAACGTTCATTTGGGCGAGTTAGTATAGATGCATCTTTAGTAAAACAGCGCGAACAACGTAGGACAAGATGAAGGAGGACACAGGACGGGCGCTGCCTGTGTCCTCCTTCAGCGCCCGTCCTGTGTCCTCCTTCATCTTGTCCTACGTTGTTCGCGCTGTTTTACTAAAGAAGCAATTCTTGGCCCCTATAGATCAAACATAAACTGCCGTCAGCACGCTGAACACGAACGCTCGAGCTCGTGTCTTTCATTGAAATTAGCGCTACAGTGGCCGTCGGCTGCTGCGCCGGCGCAGCGCAGACTTTAAGCATGGCACGAGCTGTCTCCAACAGCCGCAAAACACACCGTGCAGCATATTCTCGGACTCAGCGCCCAGCTCTCTGGAGATGTGTTATCAGGGCAGGACGCGCAATCGAGCGTCCCTGTTAAGCATGCTGAAGGCGGTACATATAAATAAACACCCAAAACGACGCATTTTCAATCATTTCGTTTCTCTAAAGTTGGTCAAAGTGCAATAACTTTGTATTCTGGTCATTCAAGTGGCAAATCTGCAGTTAAAACAAGATCCATTTCACCTCTCATGTCTGCCGTCTTCCTTCAGCAGGAAGAATTGACTGCCGTGGCGTTGACATTTCAAAGTCGAAGTAGCACCAATTCGGGTTTTGCTGAAGTCGGCGTGATGTAAACGGTATACATTCGGTTAGGGACACTCATTGAGTAGCATGAACAGGCAAAGCCAGGGATGAGCCTAGAAGCGCTGCGCCCAGAGGCGACCCTATGTGAAGCAGCAGCCTAAGGTCCATCGGCGACACAGATCGGGACCACCAACTTCGTTGAGCATGGAAATGAATTGGAGAATTCTGCGACGAGAGTGCCAATACTCTCGTTTGCTGTGGATACGAAGTCTTTTGTTTGACAAAGAACGTATGCTCGTGGCCTATCTCGGTGGTGTCACACAACACATGTATGAAGAGCACAATGTGTCTGCCTAATTTTGTCCCTCTTGTCTCAGATCTCGTGTAAACAAAATAAAATGCTTCTATATGCTGGCTCAACACAGTATGTGCGATAGGTTGGTGAATGGTCGCTTGTGTTTATTTATATTACTCAATGGTTATTTCACTCTTACTCCGGCATTAAGGCTGTGATGCTTGGCGTGCCACCCTCCCTGCTGTTTTCCTCTATTCTCATGCAGGTACCATATCACCACACACGAACGGATCCACACGCGCGAGCGGCCCTTCGTGTGCAAGGTGTGCAAAAGAACCTACCCACGCCTGGATCATCTCACCCGACACCTGCTTCTCCACACGGGGCAGAAGCCGTACGAGTGCCTCGACTGCGGACGGTGCTTCGCCGATGCTTCCAGCTGGACGCGTCACCGCAAATACCGGCGAACTCCTTGCGACACGTGTCCGGCATTTCTTTGTCTCCTCTGCCCGCAGGAGTTTTTGCACGTAAAGGACCTCGATGCGCACTTCTTGATGCACCGCGAGGAAAGACTCTAGGCCAGCTATCATGCAGCAGCGCAAGTGGTTCCCGATGCATATCCAGGCCCAGACGTACGAGAGTGGGGAGTGCATCCGCCGGCACCCTCTTCTCAGAGCGCACTCTGGGATAGGGATTCGTAGCTTCAAGGATCTGAGACGCCGTACATGTGCGCTTTCACCACGTTTCCTTTGGAACGACTAGCAAGGATGACGCAGGTCTACGGGCACTCACGAAAGAGGTTGATAAGAACAGCGTTAGTTGCATGGCCCTGATGACTGACAGAGATAAATAAAAAACCTGCAGTAGAGTGAAGGCTTGCTATTTCCTTCTATCTTACGGGAGTAATTCCGGACAATTGTGGACAGCATTTCGAATCCCCGGTCGGTTGAAAGCAGTATGCAAGCTCTAGGCGAAGAGCGGCTGTATGCGTGAGGAAATACGGAGAGGCCATAGAAATTGTTGCTGAAGCGCAATCTAAGGCATCGCGCCTGTTTGTGTGATAAGCTGAGTGTTAATGAGATACGTCATAGAGATACGCCCATTTGTGTTGGGCGCGGCGTTTTCGAGAATTGAGCCGCTGGCACCGCCTTTCAGTTATGCGATGTCTGCGCCACGGGCGAGCCATTTTATCTGCTTGCATAAATACTGCCAGTTCATAGCATGGCACAACATAGCACGCTTGTTGAACCATGGTCTCTATGGGAGCAATCCGTGCCCTGTATATGTGGCGAGATTTATTCGCGCTTTGTATCATCTTTCAAGCAGAGCTCAACGACAGGACGTATTTACTGCACAGGCCGAAATTATCGCAGGAGTCACAGCTGTAATATGGAATCTGGCGCATATACTCGAAGCTTTCACTTCGTACCTTAAACGAGGGAGGCACCGTCATATTGCGCTGCCAAGCAGTTTTGCCATTGGTTTCGTAGCCCCTCCAGTTTTGCTACGCCAGATATTACACAAGGTGACGGCGAACTAACATGCCTGCATTGTTTGTTTCTTAACTTTGGAAATGCATATTTTATGACCAGGCTAGACAGACCCATAGAGGCGCTAAAATAATATATAAATGGTTTCCGGTCGACTACTGGGGCAGTTGTTATTTTGAAGGAAAGTTTGCGTGGTGCGAAAGCTTGGAAAAGTATTGTTGCTCAAGAGTATATATAATTATTTATACATGTAAATACAGACATAAAACGGACGAATAAAGACGTGTTTAGACACCCATGACTGCATGCGCTTCATTTCTTCTTGCCGTTGGTACAAGTTTTTAATCAGCGTGATGGCGTATAAGCTCTGCAGCCCAGAGACAACAAGGCCCGTAGACGTCCGGAGAGGACCGAGACACACGGAGGTCTAGTAGACAGAAAAACGCTAATTTTAATTCGGTATAAGTAGCCAGATCAGCACAAGCGAAAAGAGCAGAAGCGACTTCAATTATTATGTCTTCCTTCTATCCTGAAAAAAGCACTTCGTATAACGAAAAAGCACCGGTAGTCTCGTTCACGTACTCCGTAACTTTCTCGGTCCCTTTCTCTTTTCATAAATATAATTCACTACTTACTTTTGTGAGCGGTTACGGTTAATTACAGGATATACGTTTTCTTAAACTCAGCATCCTCATGACTTATAAAACAATGCCTTACACATCGCTCTTGAGCAGACACTTCTACGACTACCGAAGTGAAACATCTTTATCGGGTGCGTTGTGTCCAACGGTGAGCGAGGGATTTACTACCAATGCGGAAAATAAATCCAGCGGCCGAAAGGCTCCGGCGACGTAACAGTGTAGGTAAAATCCAGCGTTGGCAGTGTAGGCGAACGGGCCACGCAGAAGGTCCTGAATGTGCAGCACGTACTCCGGCGCATGGCTCGCACAAAGGGGTCGCTTGACGTCGACATCTTGAGCACCATGCACACTTCCTGGTTGCACTGGTAGAAGGGCTTGTACTCGGTGCGCCCCGAGGACTGCTCCAGGGCTTTACGAGACACCCGCGAGTACAGGTGCCACACCGCGTAACTCTCTTCCTTCGGCGCAGAAGCGAAGCACACTGAGCTGGAACAATGCGTGTGCCCCTTGCTTGTTCTGGGGCATAGACTCAAGGTTTCAGGACCTTGGCCTTAACTTAGGCTAGGACAGCCGTTAAGGCGCTGCTCGAAGTGAGCGTGTGACTGTGGTCAATGAACTTTTTTTATAGACCTGAGGACCAGAAGAGAACGATCAGAACTTTATTTATCTATTCCTCTTTCGCCGCTTTCTCCCCCTTCCCTTCCCACGTGAAGGGTTACTAACAGCAGGCTGCCTGGTTAACTTCAGTGCAATTCCTTTATCCTATATTTCTCTGTTTTTCTCTCTGTCTGAGCATGAACGCCACACTGCTGCTGCAGAAAGTCTGAAGACCAACCCATTTTTTTTCCACAAGTCAGGAAACACCAGGTATTTGCCATCACCTAATCGTTTCGAGTGCAAAACCTGGGGTACAGGTTGAAGCAGCTGCGGCCTCCTAGAGGCTTGTTCTGCCATCTAGTGAAATGCTGCAATATAAGCATGTCGAAAAATGCGCTCACAATCTCACTGCTCTGAGAATTATTTACTGCTCTCGTTAACGAAAGAAGAGGAGCTAGACTGCGATATAAAAGCGCAATTTTTCTATAATGCTGCAACATCACGGACAACTGCACCACATTTTCAGAAATCCTGAGTGTTCGCCATGCCCGCGGTGGTAAGTGCCATCAGCGTGAGACGAAAAGACGAATAGAAAAGCGCTGCCGTCAAAACAAGAGCCGGAGAATATTACCTGCAGGACAGTAAGTACAAGCAGCATCTATCAACTCTTCCACGCACCTCTTCGCGCCATCGAAATGACAATTTAATGAAAAACAGTTGAGTCGATTTCATCAAGTAAACAGGATTCACATCCATTTCCTGTCCGTGTTGTGTGAGTGCGACGAAGTACACACACTCTCAGGGAAACGGAAACGAGTCCCATTCACTGAAAGTGAAGAAGGAGGAACAGCGTTTTGTAAGAAAACAAAACTCCTTCAAAGTTGGGCTCCTCCTTGCCCCATAGAAAACGGGCCTGGCCTCCACGCAGAGCTCTCTCCACTAGCAATGTTTGGCCTGTTGGTTGAGCAGCTCGCAGAGCGGCCTCCCATGAGGAGACGGATTGGTAGGGCATGGGGGAAACTGCCGTGGTTCGGAGGCATTCCCACAGGTACTGCATTATGGAGGCCCTGGCCTCCCCATATGTTGAGAAAAACGGGGAGGGGGGTGAAAGTAGCGTGGTAGAAATGAAAGAGGTATGGCGAAATGTAGCCGTTTGTCCGCAGTTGATGCCAGACCACACTCTATTTCGAATCTTGCCTGTGTTGAGGTGGTGGGAGGATGAAGCGGCCGTTTTGCAATGAGTATATTTTTGGTGGTATGTTAGGAGAGCACGCGAAGTTTCCTGCGTTGGTTCGGGTGTGCGATCTTCAGGGGCCCGGAGGCATATATAGTTCGCGACACAGCGCATAGCCCTCTGATTACCGGGGATCGAGGTATGCCCAGCAACGCAAGTGACGGTTTTCTCTTGTGTGTGCCAAGGTCCTGATGGCAGAATGTGTCAGCCGGTTGGAGTAATAATGCGTTGTAGACAGTGATGGTACGCAGCTTAGGAGTCGGTGCAGATTTCAGTGACGTCGGAATCTTGTTCAGCCCCTAGAATTTCGCTTGCATCGAAATTCGAGCGCCGTGGGCGGGATTGAACCTGGGACTTTCGGGTCTGTAGCCGTGCGCCACAAGCACTGAGCCACCGTGGCGGCTGCATGCCAGGGTTTGCTCGCAGACGATGTGGGATCTGCTTGTGTAGGGTTCGTCGTAATTTTAATTTCAGGCCTGGCGTCCGACCCTGTGTAGCTCGGAGTTCATATCTCTGGGTAAAGGTTTGATGCGCAATTTGCCCTACAGGTCAGTTGGGATGTTTTGATAATTGGGTGAAGAGGACCATGTGGTGGTAGCCAGTGGCAGATGCCGTAGGAGGTGTTGGCAGGTTTGTGTACATATTATTTGAAATACGTGGTTGCTTCGTTGGTCTTCGAGTAACTCCGAGATCCAGTAACTCCCGTTTTGAGTAAGCCATTTGGGGTAACGGATTGTGGTAGGCGGAGATCTGAGGTGGTCGCGTTCCTATTATGCACTTGGGCTTTGTTTTGTTGCGTTTTGGTGAGCGAGTGATAAGGATGGTGATAAGTCAGGCGCCTGGTGACGAGAGCGTCGGTCTTATTAACGAGTTCCCTCTCTGACAAGCCGTGTTTTCGTGTGGCAAGTCTGCGGATAAGGGCCGCGATTTTATTTCGTTTGCTTGTCTACGACTTGTAGAACGAAATTTACCTCTAAAGTGTCTTGTATATAGAGTCGAAAGACTTTGAGTGTATTTCCCAGTGGTATGGCTTGCCCGTTGCCTGTAATACAGTTATCTGCATGAGACGCTTTACTGCCTTAAGTTGAAATCGAGGCAGTGAAGCATCCACGCGTGCACTTGCTCTGCGCTTATCTTTCTCCTCAGTCTGCTGCACGCTGCAGGTCAGGCAAGGACAAATTTTAAAGCCAGACTTTTATGCGCTCGGAGATTCTCTGCTCTGTACACTCAGAACAAAAACAGGATGCTTTAATATTACAAGAACGAGAGACATACATTTGATGGTAAAAATGTACGCCAATGAATTAAATTAAACAAAACAGTCTATAAAATAAGAGACATGATATTTGGCAAAGGGGGAGGGGAGGGGGCGCTGTAGGGAACGCCTTCGGATAGATATATACCGCCTGGGGTTCTTTTCTGTATTTCGCCTCCACTTTCAAACGGCCGCGTGGCAGGGATCGTAGTGAAGGGCTCCGAAAATTTCGACCACCTTGTGTTCTTTAACCAGCACTGACATTGCAAAGTACACAGACATCCAGAATTTCGCCTCCGTCCAAATTTGACCGCCGCAGAAATTCATTTCTTGGCGATTCCGGCACAGTTTCGAGATAAAAACAAAATGCATTCCTTGGATATCGACGTCATATATTATGGCGCCCTTTTTAGCAAGCCGACAGAAGGGTGTTTAAACAGAAACTTATAGTGATGTTGCTTGAGGTTATTCTATTAAAACTCTAAAAAATTCAGTCGTATCTTTTACAGATCTAAGCTTTGGAATATAAGTGGATAATTTTCTTCTTCGGTGTGTGTCCGAAAGCTGTGATGAGAAAATTATAGATAGTTAATGCATTTATAAACTGCGCATTTATACTATAGCGTGCTTTGGAGATCTGTCGAGCAACGTATAATATCCTATATACTATCCGACATTATTCCGGAGGTACGTACAAGTATCTGTACTGGCGCTTCTTTTATTTTTGCTATTTATTAATGATACAACAAACCAAAACGAAGCACAAATGAAACTCTTTGCAGACGACTGCGTCCTTTATCAGGAAGTTAAACATCTCTCTGAACTAGATAAAACTAAATAGTGGTTTGACTAAAGTTTTGAGTGGCGCCACGATAGGCGCATGATCATTAACATTGAAATGGCTGTTTCTATGTTTGTCAAAAAGAAAAAAAAATTCCACTTAAGTTAACTGATGAATCTGATAGGATTCCGCTACGAACATTTACGGACTATCGATACCTGGGGATCCATATCTCATCCGACCCTAACTGGGCAAATCACGTTCAGTATGCAGATAATAAAGCAATGAACAAGCTGTTTTTCCTCAAGCGTGCCTAGAGTGACTCGCCTCCCGGAATAAAGCTTCTGGCATATGTTTCGCTTATACGCTTGATATTAGAATACGGTAACATATCATGGTTCTCTACTGCAGGTTCCAGCGTAGCCGCGCTCGAAAGTGTGCAGCGAAAAGCCATGCGTTTTTCCTATAACAGGTAGAGACGCACACATTCACCTACTGAACTTTAGCATCGCCCGAGGTTCACCGTTTATCTATCCGACCGAAACTGCACCGCCTGAAGTTCCTGCGGTTACTCCTGCACAATTTATTTCAGATTAACTCCGAAGACTTCGTCAATATAAACCGCTCCAGAAGCACCCGCCAAAAGTACCCTCTCACACTTTAAGAACTTTTTTATTGCAATAACACCTTTTAATTTTATTTTTTTCCCGCGAGCAGTGCGCAAATAGAACGCACTTGACGCTTCAGTTGTAATTCAAGCGATAGGCTACAAATTTTTTGAGCTTGCCGAGCTGAGTATATTGCCGCAAAACTGACTAAGTTTTGTTAAAATGTTGGTAATGTATACTTCTCATTGTATAACTGGTGACCTCGAATTTGACTGTTCTTCTCTTTGCATCAACTAGACTGATCCTTTTCATTGTATCATTGCTTACCGTTCTATAACGGTTCGATCTAGAAGTTGTGTTTCTTTAAGGGCACCCACCATTGTAAAAACCCCGGCTGGGATTGACCATATATCGAAATAAAATGATGAATACAATCGTTTAGGTCCCCAAGCGTCACTTCTAAATCATCAGCTTGTAAATCTGCCTGCTGCCAGCTTGCAACGTTGCCTGCTTGCTTGGAAGATGAAGGCAAGTATTCCTGAGAGTTTTTAGGCCCGTATATTGATATTCTGGCACATCAAAAGAGCCAGTCGTCTTGTTCGCTAAAATCACTTCACATAGTCATTATAGAATTGATAAGCGCAGGTAAAAGATCAAGCATTGTGCTAGTAGCATTTCTCTGATTTTCTCTGATTTGAGAGGATACCAAACACAAAAGCAGTTCATGCGGGGAAAGAAATTTGGAACTCATTGACAAACATAACAGTGACAAACAGGACACTACAGATATGGCAGGAAATCTCGAATATGTGCGGTTCTTTTTGTTCTTGCACACGTGGCCAGTTGTGGTAGTACCTGATAAGAGAAACAGCAGAAAGTATAAAAACAGTAACGAGTCGGCAAAAATTGCCTGCCTTTTCGCATACATCCTGTGCCTTCGATCGTTGTTGGTTAAGAGTGCAGGCTGCGATGGCGAAGCCCTTACCTGTTTTTACTCACGAAGATGTTGTTTCTATGGTCGGTACTGAAGATGGAAACATATTGCCCGCTTCACCCAGGGTTTTCACCTACGAGAAATGCGCCTACCAGTCACCTAAGCAAGATCTCTTGAAACTGCACCAGAAGAGCAAGCATCCCCAGAGGCGAAGGTGCCAGTGCTCCAATTGCAATTACTCCAGCTATAACAGGTAAGCGCGAAGTTTGACTACGCTACACGGTGTGCGCTTACTTTTCGTATCGGTCGCCAGTAGTAGTAGCGTTAGGCCGAAGCGAACATGACGCAATGTTTGGCAGCATGCTGTGAAAAGAAAATTGATGGGTGTAACATTAAGAGACCAGACGTGGGCGGAGTGGGTGAGTGATCAGACGCCGGTTAATGACATCCTAGTCGAAATCAAGAGGAAGAAATGGGCTTGGGCAGGGCTTGCAATGCGAAGGCAAGATAACCGCTGTTCCTTAAGGGTAACGGAGTGGATGCCAACAAAAGGCAAGCGTAGCAGGAGGCGGCAGAAAGTGAGGTGGGCGGTTGAGGTTAAGAAGGTTGCGGGGATATGATGGCCGCAGCTGGCAAAGGACAAGGTTAATTGGAGACACACGGGATAGGCCTTTGAACTGGAGTGAGCGAAGTAGGGTTGATGATGCTGGTCGAACAGATACACATAAATACATCCCCAAGAAGGACGAATTTTCAATCATTTCGTTTCTTTAAAGACGGAGAGTGTGCTCACTGTGTATTCTGATGATTCAATTGGCAATTGCGCAGTTACTACGGGATGCATGTCGCTGCTTTCCATGGCGAAACTGTCATGCCAGTCGTCTTCCTTCAGAGGAAAGAATTGATAGCCGTGGCATTTATATGGCATTGACTTAGGAGCAGGGAGGTAAGTTTTGCTCGTACAGGCGTGATGTGCATAATACAGCTCGTTACGGAGACTCATCGAGCAGCATAGACAGGCAATGCCAGTGATGAACCTAAAATCCCTGTGCCCAGAGGCGGATCTGATCGAGCAACGGCGTAAGGTCTAACTGCGACACAGATGGGTACCACCATTGCATTTGCGTATAGTTGTCAATCGGCGAATTCTGCGGCGAGAGCGCAATTGCTCTCGTTTTCTGTCGATACAAAGTCCTGTGTCTGACAAACTACAGGCGCCCAAATTTTTAAATGGCGTGCGCGATGGATGGATACGGCTGAACCCTTAAAATCGGGCGGTGGCTCAGGCCACCTAGCCATGACTTATGAAATTTTACTCTTCTCTTGATTTTAGCCAGCAATCAGATAACCTTCGCTTGGTTACTTCTACCCGCTTAAAATATACTTTCCCTTCACTGTCCTTAAACCCCAATGCCTTGGATAAATCAACCCCGATGCTTTCCAGTGTAGGGTGAAGCCCTTTACAGAAAAGTATCAAGTGCTCAGCCGTTTCCTCCTCCTCTCCGCACGCAACGCACAACGTGTCTATCTCGTGGTACCTGACTCTATATGTCTTAGTCCGCAAAACTCCCGTCCTGGCCTCAAACAACAAAGAGCTTCCCTAAAATTATCATAGATATTTTCTTTGGCATATTCCTGCTTAAAAATCCAGTATGTTCCCATGTGTCAGCGCCGTATGACGGGGCGAGGCTGGAGACAGTTTGAGGCTAAGCGCATGCGGACAAAGCGCGCTCAGCTGGGCCCGTCGTCTGCTAGGTTGTTCCTTCTTAAGGACGTCATCCCACATTATCGCACTTGAGACGAATAGGCAGCGTTAGTAGGCGAATGGTTTTGCTTGCATTTTAAATTTCAAAGATGAGCAACCAAGCAAGGAAATAATATATATATATATATATAGATACACGGAACACGATCAATCACGCGAAAAACCAAAGAACATGGTTCGTTCGTTTGTTACCTGCTGACAGGAATGCTTTTTTGATGTCTGAAAAAAAAGGACAGTTGTCAACACACTGCGTTACTTATGTTTCAGCGCGGAGGTGAAGCCATAGAGAAAGATATTGTGAAGCTATAAGACCGCTGTGGGAAACTTCAGTGATGCTCCTCTGCACGACGTGTTCACGGCAGTTTGCGACAATTATCAAAGTTATCCCCGTATATCTCAAGGGGAAAGAGAATAAAATGGGATGTCATCGCAAAGGGAAGCTGCTAAAAACTCGGCCTGTCTCGCGCAATATTTGTGAGGATCGTAAGAAATATTCTGTGTTAATCTTAAAAATATTGCAGCACTTTGCCTGCATCTGAGTGAAACCTCAAAAATTAACGTCGTAAACCATTTTACTCTGCGCTTCATTCTTGCTGAAATGCTAAGAGACAAAAACAATGGTGTGACCAATAATGGGCGCACACAGGTCGTTCAGTAGCGGTTGAAGTCACCGTCATTCCCGACCACGGCAGACATGCGTCGTGGCAGGGAGGCGTAGAGCGCCGGCGCAAGCTCGCTGTCGGCCTTCAGCTCTTCCCACTGTCTGCTGGTGGTTTCCCACAACTCATCCGGAGCAGCGGTATGGAGGCTCATTTGTGACATGTTGGCTTTTAAAATGCCCCAAACATTTTCAATAATGGTCATATCTGCGCCCTTGGGCGGCCAATCTAGCGTCATCACTCCAAGGTTTTGGAGGTGCGAGGTCACTGCGTGCGCCGTGTGGATCGGTGAAAGATCATGCTGTAGCAGGAAATTTCTGTAGGGTCCATACAGCACGTGAGGAAGCAGCTGGTGGTCATTGATGGCAATATATGTTGTGGAGCACACTTGACCATCAGTGCGGTGAAGAGGCTCAAGGCCATCCTTCGTGATGACCCCCCACGCGTTCCCAGATGTTCAGCCACTTGCCTTGACGTCGCGGAAGAAACGGGAATCATACCTTAAAAAACGCAGTATTTAATGCGAATTAATGTCAGTGGGTAGCAAAATAGTAATATCGTGTATATTAAACAAGCCATGAAAGAAGAGACAAAAGTTATTGATTTACCTTTTTGCTACTGGCGGTATACTTTTTGTTTCTGGTCCCACTGAGCGCAGAAGTTGCTCTGATCTGTAAACGCAACCTTTCGCCAATCGTCAGCGGTCCATTGGAGATGGTCTTGACCAAAAGCTAGCCTTTTGCCTTGGCACTGTCGGAAAGTAGGGGCTTCTGCGCAGCTGCCCTGTTTCTGATTCCTGCTTCGCTTAGCCTTTGCCTAATTATTTCCTCTGACACATGAAGGCCGAGGGCAGCCTTTATTTCCCCCGCTGTGATGAACGGGTTGTCACTAGCGCAGGCAACAATCTGGAAGTCTCCATCTTCGCTTCTTTTCTGGTGACACAGCGAGGAGCATCTCCAATCCGTTCTTGGTCCCGGTAGGCACGTAATATTCTGCCCATAGAAGCTGGAGCCACTCCACTTCCTTTAGCGATTTCCTTCGGCGATTCTCGCCTATTGACATTCCTAGAATTCGAACTCTCTTCGTTTGAGGTATACGAGGTGGCATTTTTGTAGCAGCTCCCAGTAGATGCTCCCGCGAGCACGGCCTGTAAAGCAGCTTCGCTGAAGTCTCACAGCTGTCTTACAGCATCGCCGCCGCGCTGAAGCCTAACTAACGCAGTGTGTTGACAACTTCCCCCTTTTTTTTTCTAGACGTGAAAAAAGCATTTACGACAGCAGGTAACAAAGGAACGAACCATGTTCTTTGGTTTTTTGCGTGATTGATCGTGTTCCGTCTATCTTTATCTTTTATTTCTTTGCTTGGTTGCTACGACGCTGATCTTGGAAATTTAAGATGTGAGCAAAACCATTCGCCTACTCACGCTGCCTGTTCGTCTCAAGTGCGATAATGTTCAAAAAAGGAACAGCCTAGCAGACGATGGGCTTAGCAAAGCGCGCTTTGTGCGCATGCGCTTAGCCTCAGACTGTTTCCAGCCTCGCCTCGTTATACGGCGCTGACGCACGGAAAGGTCGCCGCTCGCGCACGCCAGTTAAAGATTTGGGCGCTTGTACGTATGCTTGTGGTGTAGTTTGGTGCAATCCAACAACCAATATATGTATGTAGAGCACAATCCGCCTGCCTTGTTTTGTCTTAGTTGTAATGCAAATAAAAAGATGTGGGATTTAAACGCTCATGAAAGGTTCCTAAAGCTGGCTCATCGCACTGGATGCCATAGACTGCATGACGGCCGCATGTATTTTTTTATGTCCCAATGGTTATTTCACTCTTCCTCCTCATAGCTAGCATTAAGGCTGCCGTGCTTAGCACGCCACCTCGTCCATATGTTTTATCTTTTCTTACACAGATCCCATGTCATCAGACACGAGCGGATGGATGGATGGATGGATGGATGGATGGATACGGCTGAACCCTTTACATCGGGCGGTGGCTCAAGCCACCTAGCCATGTCTTGTGAAATTTTACTCCTGTCTTGCTTTTAGCCACCAATCAGATAACCTTCGCTTGGTTACTTCTAACCTCTTAAAATCCACTTTCCCTTCACTATCCCTAAACCCCAATGCCTTGGGTAAGTCAGCTCCGCTGCCTTCCACTGTAGGGTGAAGCCCTTTACAGAAAAGTATCAAGTGTTCAGCCGTTTCCTCCTCCTCTCCGCACGCAATGCACAAAGTATCTATCTCCTGGTACCTGACTCTATACTTCTTAGTCCGCAAAACTCCAGTCCTGGCCTCAAACAACAAAGAACTTCCCCTACAATTATCATAGATATTTTCTTTGACAATTTCCTGTTTAAAGGTCCGGTATGTTTCTAGTGCCGATTTCGTCAGCATCCCTGTTTTCCACAAAGCTCTCTCTGTTCCTTTAACCTTTTTCTTAACCGATAATTGCTGATTTGCCCCCTTACTGCTGTCCAGATATTTGCTTGTCAATTTTCTAGTTCGCTTTCTCCATTTCGTGTCAACATTCTTTATATACAGGTATCTGAAAACTTTCCTAGCCCACCGCTTTTCCTCCATCCTTCTCAATCGTTCCTCAAATGCTATCTTACTGCTAGCCTCTCTGCTCTCGAAAGACGCCCATCCCATATCACCCTGTACCCCCTGATTTGGTGTATTGCCATGTGCTCCCAAAGCTAACCTCCCTACTCCTCGTTGCCTAATTTCCAGCCTTGCTTGAACATCTGGCCTCATACACAGGACCGCATTCCCGAAGGTCAGGCTAGGGACCATCACCCCTTTCCAGATCCCTCTTACCACCTCATACCTATTGTAATTCCACAGTGCCCTATTTTTCATGACAGCTGCATTCCTACTAGCTTTATTCATTACATATTTTTCATGCTCTGTCAGATACTCAACACTGTTATTTATCCACACCCCAAGATACTTGTACTCATTCACTACCTTTAGCACGAACTCCTGTATTCTATGCTCGCCGCCCTCTTCATTAAATGTCATGACTGCAGATTTTTCCCTACTATACTTGAAGCCTAATCTATCTCCCTCTGTACTGCATATGTCTAACAACTTCTGCAGGTCTTCCTTGTTGTCAGCCATTATCACTATATCGTCCGCATATATTAGTCCCGGTAATGTCTGTTTAATCAATTCCCCTTGCTTGAAAAAAGATAGGTTGAAACCTAGTCCGCTCCCTTCTAGCTTGGCCTCCAAACCTTGCAGGTACAACATGAACAACAAAGGGGACAGAGGACATCCTTGTCTAAGCCCCCGCTGTATCTCTACAGGCCCTGATACGGATCCACACGGATCCACACGGGCGAGCGCCCCTTCGTGTGCAGTGTGTGCCAAAGGAGGTTCTCACGGTCGTATCATCTCTCCCAACACCTACCGGTCCACACGGGGGAGAAGCCGTACAAGTGCCTCGACTGCGGACGGTCCTACACCCACCCTTCCAGCTTGTCGCGTCACCGCAATTACCGGCGAACTCCTGGCGCCACCTGTCCGCCACTTCAGTGTCTCGTCTGCCTACTGATATTTTCGCACGTGAACGACCTCGAGGCGCACTTCTTGACGCACCGCGAGGAAGGACCACCGGCCAGCTTCCATGTCACTGCGCAAGTGGTTCCCGATGCATGGCCAATCCCACACGTACGAGAGAGGGGAATGAATCAGCCGCCACCTTCTCAGGGGGAACTCTGGGATGGGCATTCGTAGCTTCAAGGATCTGAGGCGCCATACATGTGCGCTTTTACCACGTTTCCTCTGGAACGTCTAGCAAGGATGACGGAGGTCTACGGGCACTCACGAAAAAGGCAGATAAGAGGTGCGTTAGTTGCATGGCCCTCCTGATCAAGATAAAAAAAAAGTTACGCTACAGTAGAGTGAAGGCTTGCTATTTCCTTCTACGGTACGGGAGTAATTTCGGACGAGTGTGGACAGCACTTCGAAGCACCGGTCGGGTGAGGGCAATATCCGAAAGAGCACACGCAATTGGCGCCAAGTTGCAATAATTTTGGCAAAGGCCGGCCCAACAAAGGAGCAGGATTGAACCACCCTGTTCCAATAATGACCCTATTACCTGTGCTCCTTTGGATGCATTCCGTAGATAAGCATTGGCAATAGACGTGACGAAATACGGAGGGGCCACGGAAACCATTGCAGAAGCCCTATCTGAGGGACCGCGCCTGTTAGCGAGATAGGCGCAGTGTTACCGAGATACGTCGTCGAGATACGAGAATTTCTGCTGGGCGCGGCGTTTTCCGGAATTTAGCCGCGTACACGGCTTTTCATTTATGCGGTGACATGATTTCTGGCGAAGCGCGTTAGCACGCACGACGCACGAGCCTTTTTACTAGTATGGATAAAGGCATACTTAGCATGGCACAACTTTGTACGCTCGCTTTGCAATGTTTTCTAAGGGATCAATCTCTGGCCTGCCTCTGTGGCGAAAAATATGCGCGCTGTGTTTCATCTTGCAAACAGAGCTCAACAGTGGGACGTATTTACTGCACGGCGCGACATTTTTTCGTGAGTAACGGCTCTGAACAGAATCATTCCCTTATACTCGTATACCTCTCATTTCGTGACTGCACATACCTCGAACTAGGGACATAGCGTCCGATAGCGCTGCCAAGCAGTTTTGCCGTTCTTTTCGTGGTTCTTCCACTTTGGCCACGCCAGATGTTACGCACGCATGACTGCGTACAATCTTATGCCTCGTAAGATGTTTTTTTTAAACATCAGAAATGCATATTTCATGACCAGCCTAGACAGATCCATAGAGTCGTTAAAATAATATATACATGGTTTCCGGCAGCCTACTTGGGTAGCTGCATTTTTAAGGACAGTTTTCTTAGTGCGATAGCTAGGAAGAGTATTGTTACTCAATCATATATACATATAATTATTTATACTTGCAAATTGACGCTAAAATAAGGACGAATAAAGAAGTTTTTAAACACCCGTGGCTACATACGCCTAATTTTTTCTTGCTGGTTGTAAAAGTTGTGAATCGGCATGGCGACTTAGCTCTGCAGATTGGAACCCACAAGGCTTGTAAGACAGACGCACTCGGAGGTGTAGTACACAGACAAGCGCTCAATATAATTCGGCGGGACGCACCAACTATATAAAGTGGCCGGGGAAGAACGAGCAAAAAGAGCTGAAGAAACTTCGATGGTACTTTCGGGATGTCCAGAAAAAAGAACTCGAACTCCATGTTGCGAAAAGCCCTCGGGGTATGATCCACGTAAACCGTTCCTTTCTCGATCCTTTTTATTTTCACAAATATCATTCCCTACTTACTTTTGTGAGCGGTTACGGATAATTACAGTATATTGCTTTTCTTGACAAGAGTCAACATCCACACGACTTGTAAAATAATGCCTTACATTTTGCTCTGAAACAGACACTTGTACAGCTACCAGAGTAGAACGTCTTTATCGGGTGCTCTGTGCTTTGCGCTGAGGCACGCTATTTACGGTGAATGGGGGAAATAAATTCGGAGGCCAAACGGCTCCGGCGAAGTGACAGTGTCGTTTAAGCTCAGCGTTGGCAGCGTAGTCGAACGGGCCACTTAGAACATCCTGAATGTGCAGCACGTCCTCCAGCGCATGACTCGCACTCAGGCGTCGCTAGTCGTCGACATCTGGAGCAGCAGCATGCACACTTCCTGATTGCGTTTGTAGAAGGGCTAGTACTCGGTGCGCCCCGGGAACTGCTCCAGGGCCTTGCGGGACATCAGCGAGTACAGGTGCCAGAACGAGCAACTCTGTTCCTTCTGCGCCGAAGCGAAGCACACAGTAGTTGGAAGAATGCGTGTGCCTTTTGCTTGTTCTGGGGCATAGACTCAAGATTCCGAGATCTTGGCCTCAACTTACGCATGTTAGGAAAGCCGTCAAGGCGCTGCGCAAATATTCTGAGCATGAACATTTTGTGGTCAGCCAACTGTTTCTGTAGACCTGAGGACCACAAGAGAACAACCAGAACTGTCCTTTTCTATTTCTCTTTCGCCACTTTATCCCCTTCGCACGTGTAGTTTTAGCCAACCGCGCCCTGCCTAATTACATCCACTGCCTTTTCTTTATTCTACATCTGTTTTTGTTTTTCTCTCTGAGTATGAATGCCAAACAGTTCCTGGAGAAAGTCTGGCGACCGCAGCATTTATTTTCCACAAGCTCTGTGGAAATCAGGTAACATGCCATCAGCTAATGATCTCGAGTGCAAAACCTCGTGCACGGTTTGAAGCGGCTTCGTCCTCCATGAGGCTTGGTGCTGCCATGTAGTGATGTTCTGCAACATAAGAATGCCGAAAAATGCGCTCACAATCTCACTGTTTAGAGAATTATTTACTGCCAACGCTAACGAAAGAAGAAGAGGAGCTCGACAACGATATGGAAGTGGAAATGTTCTATAAAAAAAAGCAGCACTGCCAGCTGCAGCGCATTTTCAGACACCCTGACTGCTCGCCACGCACGTGGTCGCGTGTACAATCAGCGTGAGCCCAAAACGCTAACAGAAAAATGTTGCCTTCAGAACAAGGAAAAAAATATTTGCTGCTCGCGGCAAAGTACCAGCAACACCTATATTAACTCTTCCACGGATCTCTTCGCACAATAAAAGTGGTAGTTTAATGCGACATAGTCAAAACACTATTTAATCAACTGAAGAGCAGACGCGTTCGTTAAATCGAGAAATTGGTAAAATCAAGGAAAACATTTTTTCATCCTATGGAAGCTAACATCGTAATGTAGCGGCACATAAAAGCTATCACGGCGCCCTATTTGCCGTTAACCCGCGCCGGCGCGTATGGATGGATGGGTGGATAAGGCTTTTCCCTTTAAATGGGGCCGTGGTTCAAGCCACCTAGCCATATGACTTGTGAATTTTTACTCTTGTTTTGATTTTAGCCAGCAATCAGATAACCTTCGCTTGGTTACTTCTACCCGCTTAAAATCTACGTTCCCTTCACTGTCCTTAAACCCCAATGCTTTGGATAAATCAGCCCCACTGCGTTACACTCCAGGGTGAAGCCCTTTACAGAAAAGTATCAAGTGTTCAGCCGATTCTTCCTCCTCTCCGCACGCAACGCACAACGTGTCTATCTCGTGGTACCTGACTCTATATGTCTTAGTAAAACTCCCGCCCTGGCCTCAAACAACAAAGAGCTTCCCCTACAATTATCATAGATATTTTCTTTGGCAATTTCCTGCTTGAAGGTTCTGTATGTTCCGAGTGCCGATTTCGTCAGCATCCCTGTTTTCCACAGGGCTCTGTTTTCCACAGGGTATGAAATGTGATGAAAGCGCCATCTGGCAAACGCATTCGAAACCAAAGGTGAGAAGCGTTGCCGACTGCTGAGTCCGTTGTTCTGCGCAGCGGTGGAGTTTAAAGCCCTCTCGAAACAAAAAGAGGACCTTGACTTGGGCTCCTAGATGTTACTGTTGGCACGCTGCCAACAGACTTCCAGACATCATGGGTGAAATAAGTAAGAAATCACCTCTTTATTTACCCATTTCTTCTCGAAAAAACTTCGTTAAATCGGGTTTAATAGTCGTTTGTTTATTTATTTCGTGTTCATTAGAACATTTAACCGTGTGGGTACTTTCCAGGGATTCAGAATTTGTTCGTTACATCAATAACGTCCTAAAAGAGGGTTTCGTTAAATCGAAGTGTAACTGTATTAGTCTTCCTTATGTGGAATCTTTTTGTTTTGATGCTCCCATCTCAACGGTTTTCTTTCTAGTTTTCAACGATGCTGTTATTACATAGCGTCCTAATTGGTTAAAGGGACACCCAGACCGAAGTGAACTTTGCGTATTTCGATAGATTGCGGTGTTCTAATGACACTGGGGCTAACTGCACTGAAAATGGAGCTCGTATAAGCTAAGAAATTTGAACAACAGAAATACATGCATCGGTATAGCGACATTACCCGCAAGGAAAAGAGGTGGCTTTTGTGAGCATTCGAGTCCCGCTTAATAGCTATACGTCAACCGTATAGAGTACGCTTTTATTTAAATTTCTATTCGCAACCGATTAGGGTAACACCTTGCCGCGGGCTCTTAGCTGCCCTTACCCCGATGACGAAAGTTGGGGAATCTGGCCGAACCTTCTCAATAGGCGTGCCTAAGTGACTTCTACCGAATGGACCGCAGCGTGTTTCAGTCCCGACCTGTTTTCTTTCTTTTTTCTGGCGTGTCGGCGTTTATTTGTGTATTTATTTTATTTATTTATAGCATACCGTGCAGCGCCTAAACATTGAGCCTGGAGAGTGGGCACAAATAATAAATACAACACAAAGACACAGTCAAACAGTCAATATATAAAAGATGAAAGAGACATTAGCAATTTTAGAACCTGTTATACAATCCGCAAGAACAACGCAGTGCAAGGAATATTCAAATAATTACAAATTATGGATGAGTTGAGCGAAGTGGACATCGTCAGCTGTGACAACCTCTTCTGGTAAAGTGTTCCATTCAGATATCGTTTTTGCGAAGAAAGAGAATTTCATGTATTTTGTGCGACACATTAATTTATCTCATTTTACAGCCTTGATCCCTCCTGCTTGAGAGGTAGGGAGGGCGGGGGGGGGGGAGGGGCTGGATATACGTAAATTTTTCAATACGATTTATTACATATTGCATGAATTGGATTCAGCCGGTTTTCCTTCCGCCTTCTGACAAGATCTCGAGGTTCGATTGCAATGCTAGACTTCATTCGTGTGACACTATAGCTCCCCGGGATTACTGTTTTAATATGACTTTAGAGGAGAGAAAAGAATCATTCACATACGGTCAAATCTTCGGGGTTGATGCAGCTCGCTTAAACAGTATTGCGGGGCAGTGAGTAGCAATGGAATACCGATCAATCATGCGCTTTTACTAGTAATCATAGTTTCGCAGCCGCTTTAAGACAGGAAGTGCATGTATATGAAGCGGCGTACTGGCACAGGTAGGTGAGGAATCTGACCAGGGCGTCGATGGACACCATCCCACGGACTGCCAGCGCCACCGTGTCGTCCAGGAAGAGCGCCCTGGCGGTCTCGGGCAGGACGGAATTGTTGTGCAGCAGCTGACTCGTCAGCAGCGCAATGTTTTCCGTGTCGTACTGGACGCGGAAGTAGGAGTCCGTGCCCGTGTTCAGCAGCAGCCGTGACGATGTCAGGTCTGGAGGTAGCCTGCAAAACGCGAACGTCGGAAGATTTGCTGCGCCATTGGTTCGTTTCCCCTGCTCTGCGAGTTGTAGCAGTGCTCGATGCGCGTGCAGTCTGCCACAACACGTTCCTTGGTTCTCTCTTTTCTACATTGCGTCACTCTACTCCCGACATGCTCTTAACACTAACACTGCTGCGGTGCCTCTGTCGTTCTGAAAGAGTTTGCTTCAGACTCTTTGCAATGGTCGGTCCATCTCCCGCCATTATCGGACTGGTAGAGGCACTTGTAGGTATCCGCTATGTTGTGGCGGTGCCGACATTTGTATGTATTCCAATTTTATCTGAATTTTTACTTCGATTCGCTATCTAGGGTACCGAGAAAGCGGTGGGCTGGTCGCGATGGCGTCACAAGCTCACGTGACTTCCCCCTAGAAGTTAGGATGGCCCATGAGGGCAGTTTACGGTACCTCACAAGGCCACGGGCCCTCTGTTCACCAATCTACGAAAGCGCCGCGAATATTTATTTATTTATTTGTCAATACTGCCAATCCCTGTTTCAGGGATTTTTACAGGAGTGGGTTCTGGTCGTAGGCAAACTGTCGACCAGTCATAAACACTATTTTCCAGTATGCAAAAAGTACAGTGAAGATTATGGGGACAATAAGAATAGGCATTGGAAAAAGCAAAAACAAAGATAACCCATAAGTAATCATCACCTTTTCCTTACTTACATGATCACGAGAAGTACAAGTAAATTCATGGAATATACAAATACATGGAAATACAAATGCATGGAAAAGCAAATACACGGAAAACACCAAAAATGTTAGAGAAAGGAAATAAAAATCACAGTTTCTTTCCTGACAATACACTTTTGCCAGCTAGCGGCAAAAATTTCTCAGTACTTGGTTGTATAATCACTGATTCATCAAGGCAGTTCCACTCGCGCACAGCTCGCGGAAAAAAGGAGAACATAAAGTTTTTATTTGCACAGAAATATTCTTGTATGGTAAGTTCATTTTTGTGACGCGTTTCTCTCATTAATTAATAAAGCTACATATGGGCCGAATTTTGTGCAAAGACAACTGTATTGCTATCCCATTAATTAATAAAGCTGCATTGGCAGCTTATCATAGTGTGACAGCAAAATATGTAAATTTTACTGGAAACAGAGCGCTGATGAGCCAAGATATTGCGTAAACGTGAAGTGCGAGTGGCAACACTGTTCACAAATTCCTGCAAGTGCACCTGGCTGACGAAACACCTCCACCGCAAGGAAAGTCTGTCGACTTAGTTCTGACACTAAAATGACACTAACATCATGACATTTTTGCGTCTAGTTCGCTTTTCGGCCCTCCTGGAGACTTGTGTTCCTGGCAGAGACGCAGCGTGTACCTGCGATTTTGCTCCAGTCGCTGACATTGGTTGTGCCGTTGGCTCCATCCAGCAGCGCCTCGAGCCTCAGTGTCTGCACCACGCCCATGACGGTGGCGCCGACTAGTGATACGCACGTCAGCAGGGCCACAAAGACGATCAGCTTCTCCTGGAAATCGTCCGTCATCTCTGCGCCAAGGAAACGTTAGATGGAGCTTACGTGTCACGTAGACTCGTAAAGAACAGGATTCTTGGATGCTGTGTATCACCGGTGTAAAAAGCGTCTGCCAGTTCCGACATCATCCAAGACTATCAGCAGCTGCTTCTACTTCAAGCCCTATTCATGTTAACTATTCAATTCCAGGACTGTCGCCGGGTCGCGGACTGTCGCGGCGACTAAAACAGCGGTGCAAATGGTAGCACAATCGAGATTGTCCTCTTAGTGTAATCACGATTAACATTTTGAAAAATCTCATGCTCTGCGTGCCGCAAAAAATGTTTACACTCAACTAAAATGCATCAGTCGCTGTAACATGCAGAGAACAAGATCGACCAATTGTTATATGCGCATGCATTAGCGCTATACATTTCTCCTGTCACATACTTAGAGCCAGCTCCTATCTTTGTCCCCATAAAGCATTTCTTTGCTCACTTCCTATTCATCTGCGCGTTTCCTACAAACGTCTTATTTATTTACGGACACACTGCTATCTATGGTTAAGTCCAAGTAGGAAAGGCACTTAAACGGCAATTTATAAAGCAACCAAAATGAAGCAAAATATGGAGCAATTCATAACATAAACGACACTTACAACACAAAGAGTTTGCAGCGTAATAAAACCTAGTTACTTACGAGGAGCTTTGAGGTGTAATACAAAAAATACAGAAAATTGCAGGGCAGCTGTCAACATAGAAGGTACTTTGAACAAGCGAGAAGCTGAAGTCCAACTAAAACTTGCAACTCATAAGGGGCAGCGAGGCGTAGCACAATGCAGGAACTCAAGCCCTTGTTCATGGAGGTATAATTAGACTTGGAGAAACAGTTCTAGTCAGCGACGGAAATGCGCCTACCTTTGCAGCGATTGCAGATTTATTGGCACATAATACACATATCGCTATCCCTTTGACACCATTACTGTGGCACAGTTTCTTTGGAGCCTTAAGTATAAAGGACCTTCTCATGCATGCGTCCCATGTGTAGTTAATGTCAAACAAAAAGTGGTAAGGACACCTGCGAACTGAAAACCGTGAAGCAAAAATAATAGGTGTTGAACAGTAAATACAGGCCTTGCCCAATAGAACTAGCGGCATTGCGGTATCGGTGACATAGAAGTGAATCTCAACGGTGCAAGTGTATGGTCTCCATAAATGGATTCTTTTCGTTTTAGTGAAAATGCATTAAAGGTCCTGTTCGTGGGAAAAACCCCGGGATATATAAAGAAAAGTAGCTGACGAACCTGCCACCTACCACACGTGACCTTGGGACGTCATCAAAACCTGGCCAGCAGATTGTGAGCTCCCCACTGTGGTAGGTGGCAGTTATATTATTGATTGGCTGCTAGAGATCGCTCGGGAAGAGCAACCTGGTTTTCACAAGCACACCGGGTGGCTGTATTTGAAGCAGCCACCTGCTGGGGCAGTCATCATAATTATCATCATTATCAACATTATAATCATCGCCCATTTCCGGGCAAAGGCCTCTAAACTTAACCCTGTCCTTTGCCAGCTGCACCCGCCGTATCCTCGCACATTTAATCTCATCACCACTGCGGCAGGATTGCAGACTCCCTGCGACCTGTTAATCTGAGGTAGAAAATGATAAAATCCTGATATATAGGCATGTGAGCACAACCTCAATCGATAAGGGAGTACATATGCGGTGGGGATCTTGAATGCTATCGCATTGTAGTCCTCAGGGTAGTTTAAACTTTGTGTGATGGTGAAAGAACAGTGTCCGTGCCTGCTAAATGATACGCAAAGAGAACCCCAGGCCACTGAAAGGGCTTGATAACATTGTCGCGGCATACATTTGAGGCGGAGCTGAAGTATACAGTGGCATTGTTCGCGGTTTCTTCGACGCAGATAGTACAGTCATCAACACGCTCGACCGCACGTCGTAGCGCTCGAGCGGAGCAACGGGGTACGGCTCGAAACAAGACCTCATTGAGCTTGCACATTGCCATAGATCGCGGTTAAAACCCCTCATGTGTTTAAAAGCAATATGGGGCCCGCCAGGCAGCGGTCACTGTCTTAAATAGACATTAGGACTAGCCGTTCGAGTGTTCTAGACAGGTGTGTGGACGGCTGCACATTTAATGCTGGGCGAGTGGATTACCGTAGTACTAATTAGTCCTGCGCGTTTCGCTGGTGCCTACGGTAGAGAAACTGCCTCGGGTCAACACCTTCCTCGCTGATGTCGTCCTCGTCGACGTCAGCGTGAACCATCTCGGATCCTGGTGTGCAGCACTCCGCCTTCAGGAAGGAAGGAAGGAAGGAAGGCCTCAGACGTTGCTGGCACATACCCACTACGGGGGAGTGGCCAAGACACAGGCGGTTAATTACTGGATACAGGAAATTTTTGACGGGAAAAGCAGTGGAAATAGTATGTAGTCTGATAGATTGGAAGAGGGAAGGAAAGGGGTCCAGTTAACTTGGAGATCGAAGACGGGACAATTGCTTAATGTGCATAATAGTACACAATGCCTGTAATGTTGCAATGTCTTACTGACAGAGATCAGGAAAAAGAAATTAGAATTGGAGTCGCTGCGTTTCTTGAAGAAAATTTTGCACAGCAGAGCGCACACTCCTGTCGCTTCGTACAAGCAAAGAAGCGCCAATGGAAAGAACAACCGCGGAAGACACAGGCAAGCCCAGGTGATGAAATGGAATTTGCAAAAGACGCTTCCTCAAATGAGAAAAGCGGCGGCAGAACAGCAGGAAGTGATCTATTGTCTCAGGTTCGGCACAAAAAGGGCACAGTGGGGAAGCTGCCAGGCCAGATCTGTGAAGGTAGAAATTTAGAAGGGGAACCCGGCAACGCAAGCGCGTGAAAGAGACCTCTAGTCTGCGTGAGCGCCAGTCTTTGCTACTCCAAGGATGCAGAAGATGCTGATATTCGGGAGACGATGTAAGAGCCGAGGCAGCAAATTCCTGAAATATTGTGTAGCTGCGAAACCTCACCGCAGCTGTATATGCACACGATGGCCGGACAGCAACAATTGGGCCGCTGAGAGATGCTCTTGCTAAGGAATCTGCAACCTCATTTAAGTGAAAGCCCATGTGACCTGGTACCCAAAGCAACCTTACCGAATTTAGCTGCAGCGGAATCAGGAACTTAAAGAGGCGTAATGGCCGAGAGTCAGTGGGCGAGGATAAGGAAGAGCAAATGGACAGAGAGTCTGTCATAACCACGACCTGGGAAACGGTAGATTCTAATTTTCGTAAGGCTGAGATTACTGCTAATAATTCAGCCAGAAAAATTGGAGTGAAGTCACGAAGACGGAGAGAAAAAGACCAATCCAGTGAAGGTGAAAAAATTCCCACACCTGCCTTTTCGCGATCCTGCGAGGCATCGGTAGCAATAAGGACATGAGAGGGAAAGGACCTTAGGTGGTCCAGCAATAGACCCTGAAGAAGCGGGAAGGGCTGCAGCTTTGCATTCGATGGGAAAATGTCATCGATTTCAATCTGGACAGATGAGGAGTTGTTATATATTTGGCGGACATCAGTGAAATGGATATTTATGCTATCAAGGAGGGACTGCACGTAACATATCTGCGGGGTATGAAATCGAGACCAGGCAGCACTAAAAAAGGCGGAAGGTTGACTAAGAAATATTATACTGGAAGCGTGAAGAGGGGAGTCGCACAATTTTAAAAATGTTTGAACTGTTAAAAGGCGAAACCTAGCTGATAACGAAGGCATTCGCGCCTCAAGGTGCAGAACAGCATTGGCGACATATTTTGGAAGCCCCAGACAAAGGCGCAACGCCTCACGCTCCAAAAGCACAAGAGGGCGAAGTTTATAGGCAGGAGCTCCTGAGAATAAAACACACCCGAACTCCAAAATTGGGCGGACGTACATTTTATAAATCATCAGAAGCGTATGCCTTCTCATGCCTGACCTAGCACTACAAAGCCTGCGCAGGATGCCAATGGCCCGAACTCCTTTTGCAGAAACTTGCTCAATGTGTGGCCGCCAGGAGAGAGTAGAGTCGTATATTACACCGAGATACTTCACCGTCTGAACTTGAGGTATTATGTTATTTCTATAGACCAGGCAGATGTTTACAGGAACAGAAACTGGAAATACTAACAATGCGCATTTCTTCACATTAAGGGACAGATGAATTCTTCCTAGCCAGTTGTCAAGAACATTGAGGTAATTTTGCAGGGTTCGATAAAGAGTGTGCATGTCACCTGCTCATGCAAAAAATGCAATATCGTCGGCGTACACATAAGTTTTCACATTTTGAATGCATGGAATTGAGCTTAGAAAAATGTTAAAAAGAACAGGGGAGAGAACTGATCCTTGCGGAACACCTCTTGTCTGTGGAAATCTCCTTGAGGAAATACCATTTTGGCAGCAGTAAAATTCTCTATTTTCTAAAAAAAACAGAAATCCAGGCTACAAAATAGCTTGGGAAGTTGAGTTCCTGTAATCTTAGTAATAGAGTCGAGTGCTCCACGCTGTCGTATGCTTTACTGATATCCAAGGTGACAAGCGCAGCAAACTGTTTTCTATTGCGAGCTAATTTAATACGACTCTCAAGATCAGTATGAGCACACCAAATTGAACAACCCGGCCTGAAACCAATTTGACATGGATTCAATACAGCATTTTCTGAAATGAATGACATGACACGGCCGAGAAGGACCCTTTCCACCAATTTCACTAGGTTCGATGTTAACGAAATAGGGCGTATATTGTCTAAAGTTAAGCCCACCCCTTGCTTTTTAAGCAATGGAACTATTTCAGCAAGGCGCCACTCATGCGGTATCCAAGGACCTTTAATAGAATGGTTAATTAGAGCCAACAGGTCTGCAGGAGATTCATTGAACAAAATTTTGATCATAGATGAAGTGACCTTATCGGGGCCAGGAGCCGCTGGGGATAAGCGCACAACAATTTGCGACAGCTCAGGCATAGAGACCTCAGTGAAATCACTTGAGGTGCATGTGAATATAGTAGAAGGTAAAGCAGATGTAAAGCGAAGCTCTAGGCCACACGCAATATCTTCTAAGGCCTTTGCGATGTCAACAGGGGACTGAACGAGGGATTCAATGTTGGCAGTCGGAGGAATCACCTTGTTGCGCCTCATGAAACTAAACAAGGCTCGTTTACTTCCCGATTGGGAAAGGAAATCATAATGATTTCTATTATACTCCTCCTTTGCACGGGCGACAGTGCGCTTAAATGTTGCTGCAACATACTTATAATCCAGCCAATTTTTTGGGCATTGATTGATGAGAAGTTTCTTCCAAGCTGCTTTCCGTCGTCTATATGCACGCGTGCACTCAGAATTCCACCAATTGTTCGCGATTGCACCCTTTGTTCTCTTAACCAAAAATTCAGACTTTTGCCTTGCATGGTCCAGTACTGAACATAGATGTGCAGCCTTGCTTTCGGCACTTATCTGAGCGCGAGTGTCTGAAGTGATTTGGAGGGCTGATTTTAGAGTGTCTTTAAAGCAATTGTAATTTATTAACGTGCGCTGATGTCGCTCAGGAAGAGTTAATTTACACGCAAACTTGAAACTAATCGGTAGATGATCACTGTTTGTTGCACAGTCAACAGGCGCCCAAGACATAACGGAGACTCCTGGGGAGGAAAAAGTTAAATCCAGGGCAGAGCGGCATTGACTGCGAACAAACGTAGGCAATCCGGAATTGTTGCAGATCAAGTTGTTGCCAGAAGCCCAATCAAATAGCCTAGAACCAAAGCTGTCTGTTTTAAACCCCCAAGTCACATGGTGCGAATTGAAGTCGCCAAGTAATAGAACCTGAGATCGGCTACTAGACATGAGTGAGTCAAGGGGCCGAGTGTCACGCACACCAGACGGGAAATATGCATTAGCTACCGTAAAGGGCTGTTGACCTGGGACACTGAGGTCAACCGCAAGGATTTCACATTCATTGTCCGCATATTGAAAAGAAATGCATGCCCTGTGGCAAAACTTTTTAGATATGAGCAATAACAACCCTCCCCCTCGTGATGACCGGTCAAGCCGGAACGGATGGTAATCCTTGAGATGATAATTGAAATTTGGAGTTAGCCATGTTTCCTGTAAAGCAACTAAATCTGGTAGAAGCTGATTGCATAGGCAGTTTAAATCTATTGAAGCTGAGAATATTGATCGACAATTCCACTGGAGGACACTTAGGAACCCTATCTTGGCGGAAGTGCCGCAGCCGCGACTGCCTTTTCTAGAATACTGGTCTTAGCGTTTTGACTTGTGTGACTTTTCTTTGTCTTTGACTGGGGGCAAGATGGACCTGCAATATTCAGAGGAGACCCACTTCGTTTCTGGGCGCGGAGATCACACTCCATATCAATACAATCCATAGAGGATGCGTCCATAACGCTATTCGAAGGAGAGGGCTGAGAGGTCTTTTGTTGCTCACATTGTTTTTGGCCCTGTGGAGCGGAATCGATTACTACAGAAGGAGGGGTAGCTTCCGAAGCCAAAGAAGACAAGAGCGGAGTGGTGGACGCCTGCAGAAGATTGGTCATCTGAGCAGCTATGACCTGCGAAATGCACGTGGACACGGTTTCCATAATGCGATCCATTGCATTTGCCACAGCTTTCTCAACTGCCGCTGTAATAACCTGGGACAAACTAGAATCCATTATGGGTGGGCATTTGGCGGCCACACTAGAGTAGGCTGAGGCTCTCTCCTTGACTGCGGCAAAAGCCTCTCTCCGCGTGCATCTGCGCTTGTCTATAAGCTCGAGCACCTGAACTTCTTGTGCTCGTGCAGGACAGTCAGGCGAATCAGCAGGATGAGCACCGCTACACAAACAACACTTCTCTCGCTGTTCAGGACATTCCTCTCTGCAATGACGTTCCCCACAGGCACAGCAGCGTAAGGCCGATTTGCAGGCTTTGCCGCTGTGGCCAAATCGCCAGCAGTTTTGACATTGAAGGGGCCGAGAGTTAAAGGCATCTACACGAAAAACCAATGGCCACACCTTAATCTCTGAAGGGCAAAATAATCCTGCAAATGTGGCAATGACGGACTCAGTAGGAATTTTTACTCCGTCAACCAGCCTGCTGCAGCGATGGACAGCAATCACTCCCGCAGGCGAGAGGTTCTCAAGCGTCTGCGCAGGGCTCAATCGAGAGTCGACCCCTCGGACCAAGCCCTTGGAACATGCTAGATGAGGCGGAATGAATGCGCTCACCGGGTGGCTGGCGAAGGTCGTGCACTTTAGAAGATCTTCAATACAGTCTTTATCCGACGACCGGCACAAAACACCACCCCTGCCGAACTGCCGGACATCGGTAATGTGCATAAAGTGCTTCGATGTGGACTGAAGGGCTGCCTGCACTGCCTCCGGGTTGTTCAGTCGGATAGCGCCTCCATCGAAAGGCACTAATGCGACTGGAATGCTTGAAAAATCGTTGCGGAAAAAGAGATCAAGTGGGAGCTGGTCTTTAGGAAGAGATGCCGACCAAGGGGAAAACCCCTGGCCAGGAGAAGAAGTCGACATTAAGCTCTCGTCCCGCACCCAATCACCCCAGAACAGGAGCAAACAGGCACAGACAAAAAGAAGGAGAAATTTAGCAAGCTAACGCAACACCGCCAGGTACTTAGCCACTGCCCCGCAGCCTGGGTAGCTGAGCCACGTCAACAGAACAGCAGTCAGGAACGCCAGCGGGATCCGATGGCGTTCCTTCTTCGAAAATGCTCGAAATGCCGCGCGGACAGTGCGCGGACGGCTGTTCTTCTTCTTCCTCCACCGCTGCGTGTCAGTTTCTCGTGCTCCGCAGTTGTTGTTGATGATGGTGATGATGAGAACAATTTTAATCTGACCGAAAACTGATGGTCCGTCCCCCTATTCCCCAATCTGCTGGACCTTGCAGCCAATGGCCGGCGATATGGATGGAAACGCTGGAAAAAACACGTTTACTGTGTTATTGAATTAAAGGAGTACAGACACGAAAATTTTGCTTGTGTGGTTTATTCTTTCAAATGATGCGTTAGAAATTAGTATACATAGACAGAGACATAAACACACACATAGACAGGCAGTGTAGAACGGCAAGTCTGAAAATTACCGTGCAGAAAACAAAAGCAATGTTCAACAGTCTCGCAAGGGAACAGCAATTCACAATTGGTAGCGATGTGCTGGAAGTGGTAGGGGAACACGTCTACTTAGGGGAGGTAGTGGCCGCTGATCCGGATCATGAGAAGGAAATAACTAGAATAATAAGGATGGGGTGGAGCGCACGTGGCAGGTTGTCTCAGATCATGCATGGCAGTTTACCAATATCCCTCAAGAGAAGTGTATAAAACAGCTGCATTTTACCGGTACTCACCTATGGGGGAGGTACGTGGAGGCTAACTAAAATGATTCAGCTTAAGGACACCGCAGCGACCTACGGAAATAAAAATGATAGGTGAAACGGTAAGACACCGGAAGCGGGCAGAGTGGGTGAGGAAACAAACGCCAGTTAATGACATCCCAGTCGAAATCAAGAGGAGAAATCGGCTCCCATTTGCTCCACATGCAAAAACTGAAGGTAGGATCCAAGGATGACTTGATTTTATGAAGTATCGGACATTTTTTATTTGCTACCGTAGTTATCGATACGGGATCGCAAACTTGTAAGGCCTTGTCGAAGCGATGCTGACAGCGGAATTGATATCCCATGTTAGCATCGAGTTTTCAACTCTGCCTTCACCCAGTCGAACGGAAATTTCTCATCCACGACACCCATGTTAGTTTTTCGTAATGACAGCGTCGGAGCACTCTTTTTCATGTGGTCGTCTATGTACCGGTTGGCATCAGTGTGTTGGCTTCCCGTAGAAGCCATGACCCCGCTGACCAGCAACTCGATGGCTGAGCCGCTTGCACCTTCGACAGTTTTCTTCCCGTGCTCGGAGGAGTACAGTCTCTTCGGCCAGAATGCTCTCGGCCGGCAATAGGAAGGCCACATTAGCGATGTGAAGTGATTGAAGTGCACGGTGATGACCCCAGCCGCCAGTGACATGGCACATACCCACGACGAGGGAGATGCCAGGTTTCCGTGAGGAGAGTCCAAAGAAGAGGGTAAACTGGTGCCAAGATGATGGTTGCGAGTCAGCTCTGGTGGCGTCTCCCGTCTTGTTCTTCGTGCTCTGTCAGTGTGCGCGGCATTTGACGTCCTGAAGCACATGCATTCCTCGACGATTGCGGTTAATAAGTTGCAATTCTCGAAGTACTTTGTTCCTTTGAAGGTCAAGTGTCTCTGGGACTGCTGAGACAATTCTTGGGAGTGTCCACAGTAGTACACTGTTGAGCTATAAGTTCCCATGAAACTTGGCTCCCTTCTTTAATCGTTCAATACTCAGGTAGCACCGGTTTCCGCCGAGCAAACTTACATTTATTCAGATTCAGCAGCTCCTATTGACTACAAACACTCGGCACAGCTTTGGGCACTAAGACGGCACCAAACTATACCAACACCTTTATGCATAACACTGAATCCAATTATGTTCCCGCATATACAAGAAAACCGGCTGTTACTAAAGCTCCCTTTACATATTCAGGATTTGAACAGAGACCTAAAAACAACTCGCAGAGTTTATTGGCCCATCTAAGAACGTAGATCGAAATCTATGTTTCGCGCATACCTTCTTTATCAATCAAATTACCTTAATGACTACTTAATTTGAGTAGAAAAGGGCAGCCTAAAAACAAGTCTACAAAAACCGACTGACAGGTAACAGTGCCTCCTCTTCCATAGTTGTCACAGACGTGAGTGCGAAACTGCAATTTCATGCTCCCAGGCCCTGAAATTTAAACTCGCCTGCTTCCGCTGCAAAGATTTTGACGAAAATGATAATCGCAGGCGTGGTGATACTTTGAAAACTAAATCAGGAACCCGATTATAATCCGGCCTATACCTTCAAAAATATTACAACATATTACCAAGATAGTCAACGCCTTTACCTGCGCCCATGTAAAGGCCTCAAAAAGGCGGATGAGCGGTGCCTTCTTCGCCTCTCTTTCAGGCAGATGTTTGGAAGTGTCATATCCATAGCAGATGCAATCTTTGCGACCGATAACGCGGTCTCTTCATCATGGTCGCCCATTATGGTCGCCATGTGCTTTTTTCCTCTTCCGTGCTCATTAAATAAGGCATCTAATTTGATGTACACTTAGGTACCGTCGGCATTTTTTGCAACTAAGATTTGTACTAACGATCTGCATTTTATTTCCTGTGTGCTTACCTCATGCCGTTTTATTTCCATATTCACGTATCTCAGTGATCCTGTTATGAATGTGTGCCACATGCTGTATGCCATTCTCGTGCTGCTGTCTAGGTTGCGTCGACCTCTGTCAAGCCTTTTGTCTGGCTTTTTGTCGACGCAGCCAACATCATCAAGATGTTGAGTAACATTTAATTGAACTGAATAATGGGTGCCACTGGCGTGAGTGGCGGCGTTGGCATCGGTATCACCAGCACCGAGAAGCGCTTGGACAGCAAGCGCGTCACGTGACATCGTGACAGCGCAACCAGCCACCGCGCGAGCTCCCCCCTCTACGACCTACACCGTGCTATGAGACTGTCTGGACTAAACCGGGACCTCGTTTTTCGTAATAGATGTGTCGCAGACCCATGATACATCCCTGGGCCTCGACACCCAAGGAGACAAGGTAGGCAAGAAGAAGAGGCAGAAGAAGAAGGAAATTGAGTAAGGCGTGTGTTTTCTTGCAATACTGCGAGCCGTTCGCGGAACACTTTTGGTCACATTGCCTTCTGCTACACACTTATGCGGCTTATGCGGTCGGGTTCGCCGCGGTCGGGTTCGAACCCGACCACGGTGGCCGCGTTTCGATGGAGGCGAAACGCAAAAAGCGCCCGTGTGCGGTGCGATGGCAGTGCACGTTAAAGATTCCCAGACGGTCGAAATTTTTCCAGAGCCCTCTACTACGGCACCTCTTTTTTCCTTCTCTCACTCCCTCCTTTATCCCTTCCCTTACGGCCCGGTTCAGGTGTACGCCGAGATGTGAGACGATACTGCGCCATTTCCTTTCCCCAGCAACCAAATTTCATTTTCCTTGAACACAGCTTTTGCTGCTTTCTGAAGGCACCAAGTTTAATTATTGCGTATTAAATTATTTGTTTATTTCTTGTTTGTTCGAGTGCTTTTCGCTTTCTACTGCGCCCTGCGTTGTCAGAAACAGCCTAACGGCCTTGCAGTTGCCGTGTTGTGGTCGAGGAATCACTTATGCCCTTCTTAGCTGAGCAAGGTGCTGAGCTTTCATTATCGGCTGCTGAGGTGGAGGCAACTTTTGCCGCTCATTGTACTGGGCATAAAGCGGTTTAATACAAGGAGGTGCCTAACCTAATGATTCATCTCCCTTTCTCAAGGTCCCGGTGCTCTAGCCCCGAGGTCAAAGAAGAGGTCGATTGAAGCAAAGCGGCGACGCCTGGTGGTGAGTAGTAGTTGTTGTTGTTAGCCACATCCTCTAAGCACTTCAGCACTGTGCTTTTTGCTTGCTGTCTGATAAGGAAAAAAAAAACTACGGGAACGCTTAAGTCGCCTTAAGTTTACAATGCAGTAACACTAGATTTCACATCTGTCGGTCCATTAGACGCCATATTCGTACTGCTAGCCGCAGCGTCAGGCATCTGCTACGCTGTCACGCTGGTGACATTGCTCAACACAATGTCACGTGACTTCTTTCGACCAATAATTTCTTTAACTGCCGCCTGCCAAGGTGGACCCGTCGCTAGCTATCCGGTGGCCACCTTCCACGGTGGGCAGGTTGTGATGACATCACAGGGTCACTTGAGCTCTCTCAACCAGTCAGGGTGGCTCATCAGGTTAGGTTGTGATGACGTCAGACGCTCACACGACTTCTCTCGACCAATCAGCGAAGTTAGTGACAACGGATATCAGCATGGTCTTCATGTGACAACTTTAATGTTATTGCATTAAAAACAACTCGCAACGGTTGATGACAATTATTGTCTTCGTCCTTGTGCTGATCGTTTAATCCGCTTAATTCTTTCGGGGCGTTGGATATAAGGAGAAGCCTTTGTTCTGCAGTGGAGCCAACTCTGCCGAGATGGATGCGCTTAACAAATGTGCGAAAGTAGTGGCACAAAGAAAGAAAAATGGTAATAGTGCCGATGCTGATGACAGTAATAGCACTAAACACAATTTACCAATGGACATTACAGAGTAACGTGACAGAGTGGACGAGAAACCGCATACGCTCTGCGTGTACTACGTTTATCACAAATCGCGTCTAGATTATATCCATTTTTTTCTCACATGTTTCAGTTAAGTGTGACACGGATCTGGAGGGAAGTTGCGCACAACCCACCCTCGAGGAGTATTCCGAGTTATTCGACGAGGAAAATGGGTTTGACCTCAGAGCTAACTATAAGACGAAAGTGCATTTATGTTCAGTCATATTTAGCCATTGCTCTGAGGGACCAATCAATTAATTTCAGCATGAGCATGCTGGACCTCGCCGCAAAGCTGAGCCATCCTAGCCGCACAGGACAGCCGTGGAAGCATGCTCTGTGACGTCTAAGTCAGTGTATTTGAGAGAGCCTCGGAAAAAGCTGCGCTGTTCTCTACTGAAACTTGGAGGAAATTCTTCTATAACTATTCCAAAATTCGAAAACGTATTTGATTTGTTTCAAATAATTTTTAACGTTCTGTACTTGATTCGTTCAATGGACGGAACTGAATAAAATTTGATTCGCAATTGGAAATTTTCGAATATCTGCACACCTCTAATCGTATCTCATTAACGACAGTTAGCGCTTGTCCGCGTCTTCTCCTTCGTCCTGTATTTTTTTTTGTGCGCTATTTTCTTTACTTCAAGGTAAGCAATTTGATGCCGAGAAGTTGCACCGGCCTAGTATAAATACTCATACAGTTTAATAAAAGATGCTGAGGCGGAGTGATAAGACGGGAGCTTCTAGCAGTGTGTACGAGTTTGCGAACTGAGGTAAAAAATGAGCTGTAGACCGTGCAAAAAAGCATAATATCGTTACAGCATTGACGCATGTTAGTGGGTCTTGTATAAAAGTGACCGCTAGAAATCTGCTTCCTAGAGGCGAGGATTTCAGATTGTAGTGGACCTTGTATAAAAATGGCCGCTAGAATTCTGCTTCTTAAGAGGCGAGGATTTCAGATTGTTCGCCACCCACCCCCTGAGTTGTCGAAGCAACACTACACATCTCATCTGAATTCACCTTGTACATCTCTTACAGCGGATGAGAGCAAAAGTAAGTTCATTCCATTTATACACTTAGCGGTTCACTAAATTTACAAGGTCACTTGTAAGGTGTTTGCACTATATGGCAATGAGATTCAAAACAAAAATAAATGTCGATGTTAACATGGTGCATTAATAATTGTGCTCATTAAATTCGGAGAATTTTTTTCGTTGTTGAAACTACTGCACAGAAGACCGCAAAGCCTACATTAAAAAATAAATTTTCTAGCGGAATTGTCAGCACAGGCACGGTTCGCCATATTTTTGGTAAAATAAAGAAGTTGCCCAGTGGGTTTGCATTGCTACGTAATGCGTCAAGCTCAGTGAAAGCTGTCGCAGTTTTGCTGGTTCTCCTTTTCTAATGCATAATACGGGCACGAAAATCTAATATATCTAGGAACTTCTGTGGCAACCTAGCCTGCAACACCTATCTCAACGGGCACACTGTCACGTCCCTGGAGCTGGTAACGTGAGCGCGAACCCTTGACTGTCACATGACCGGATATTGACCTATGAGCCGCGGAGAACTTCCTAAAACAATTTTCGCTGCAAAAAAAAAAAAAATCTTCGAGACGTTAGTGGATAGAAACTATTAAAGTACAACGTGAATTTTTTTCTTGTCCTTATTTACCAGGAAAGAGACACAATTCGAAAGCCGGGAAACGTAAGTATTTGATACATTGTTTTTATAGTTGCATCAGGGAATTAAAATGCTCTGTAAAGTTCCTTCTCTAAATGGGCGCATATTGACAACTGACAACAGCGTACGTATCAACGTGCACGAGTTGATTATTTTCGCAGCTTCCGCGAATGGTATGTGCTGTTCGCCAAGAGCTATTTCCGCTCGAAGCGCACTTTATGCACGTAAAACAAATTCGGGTATTAAGAGCCCACAGTGGCAAAGAGAATTACTTTAGGATTGCTGTTCTCGTGACAACGGGGCCTGACCAGTCAACGCGCGTGAAATAACGAAAAATATAGGCTAAATAGATGTATAAAGGGATTCAGCAACGTCTTAATTAATGAGGCACTAAAAAAAAATGAAGGTCGTTTGTACCGATAGACTACCATGTTTCATTCAAAAAGAGGCCACTTTCACTAAAAATGCCGCCTTTGTAAACTTTAAAAGCAACGTGATAAAAAAATGCAGGTATCATAACCACCAGGTGTTTTCGCAATCACATTGCTGTGACGTCCTAACAGTTCTTTCAGAGATCCCTGAGGCTACACGACACCGCCTTTGACTTACAAACAGTGATCACTGAGGCCCTTTTATTCTTGACGTTACGAGGTTGACTCCAATAACGGGGAAAATTTTAACGCGACAGCGTTAAGGGTCCCGTTCAGCGGAGAACCCACCGTTAGCGTCGGCGTGTCGAGAAATGCAGGTGGCAATGAAATTAATTAAAATAAATTCAACCTAACTGTCAACTGCCCACCTTTGCACTGCGCACGAGATTAGCAGAAGCTCTGGAAGGATGACCTGGGTCTCACAAGTACCACCGGTGGCTTTGTTTAAAACAGCCACCTCCTGGGGCAGTGGTGCATCGCTTAACCGCCGTACTACTTTATATATAAGGCCAGGAGTGGCGTCAGGATGCCCTGCGATATAAGAATGCATTGTAGAAAATGGCTAAATCCGCACATGTGGGCATATAGACGGAATATGCCCACATGCATTAATGCTATCGCGTCATACCCATAAGGCGGAGCATAACTGACCCCGAAAGGTTTTGAAGTCCGTATATTTTTCTCGGCGCGAAGTGCGCCTTTTGCAGTCGGGTAAACAAGAAAACAGGGAGTAAGAGCCAGAAAAGCAGTTTTGCAAATAAACAAAAAGTCGATTAAGCTGTCCTGAGTGTCGCTTTGAATGCCCACCGCTAATAATTAATTAATATCTTCGTTCAAGCCAGCTCGCGAAAATCTCGCCGAATTGTGTTTCATTTCCGCATGAAAGAAAATATCAGCAAAGTTTAGCTCATGCAAAGAGCCGTGTTTGAGGCACGTTTGAGGCACTGCTTAGCTCTCGAAAGGGCTGTGTGGCGCATTCATTATATCAGACGCATGCAGCGAAAAGCATCTAGCCATGCACACTGATCCTGACAAGTCTTGGCAAATTTCTGTGGGCTTCTAAAAGGCGAGAGGGTAGGGTTTGATAGATGCAGATTAGCGACTCCATTCGTTTTGCATAAAAGGCACATGATGCCATGAATTCTCACGCCGCCTGTTGGGTTTCAATTCGGAGCGCATTTATAAGGCGCACCCCCATATATGCTCTCCGGGTTTCGATGCGAAATTTTTCGAGAAGGGTAAGCACTTTGAACTCGCAAATGGAATGCAAGGAATGCACCCGTAGCAAGCAGCGGCTGCTCTCTTCTTAACTTGACAGCGAAGTAACGGAGTAGCGTTTTCTCATCACAAAGAAACCAATCTCGCCGAGAGCGGAGCAGACCAGGTGTCATGGACATGTGCAGAGCAAGGGGAACAAAGACGACAGACACACAAAGGAAACAGGACGAGCGCTCGTCCTGTTTCCTTTGTGTCACTGTCCTCCTTGTTTCCTTTTCGCTACACTCCCCGACTGACTCACATGAAGGACAGACCAGGTGGCTTGAAGACATAATCGAAGTTTAGTATGAAGTTTAGTTTGAAGTTTAGTTTATTTCTTAAAATACATGAGAAATGCATGCACACACCTATTGATCATACTGTGGGAGGTATCAGAGAAATATGCTGTAATGGACCTCTTATAATAAAGTGTATAAACTAATGGCAATTTTTACCAATATCAACCGCGAACAGTAACGAGTTAAAGCACATCACGTAAACACTATGACATATTAGATAAAAGCACGTACTGAAACACAAAATCTGGAGATACCACCGATAGGGGAATCACAACACAATAAGAAACCAAAACAATTAGCCAAGCAGTTACAAAGAAACATATAAAGCTGGCGTTTAGTCGACGACAAAGGGGAAGGTATTTTAATATCACAGGGCAATGAATTTCAAGGTCTGATGAATGAAAATTCAACTGCTTTAATTTGGAGGTTAGTGCGAACTTTCGGAAGCAAAAAATTATTCCGATGTGAAAAGCGTGTAACATTTGAGTTCGTGATATCCTTTAAGAGTATGAATTGCAGAACACTATGATTATTAACTACTCTAAAACGAAATACACCATCATTGATTGTAATGAAAATATTAACATTGGGAATGTTCAGCTCGCTATATAAATGGGATGTAGGAAAATACCGGTTATTCCCTGTTAGAATTCTGACAGCTTGATTCTGAACAAGTCGAAAAGACGATAAGTGGGAAAGGTATGTCAGCCCCCCAGAAGTAATGGAGTAATTTAGATGGCTATGAACGAACGCATAGTAGAGAGTGACTGATGTACGCAAGACTGGAAATGCAGGTTCAGTGGAGACTTCTCTTGCAGGGAAGTATCACGATCATCAAGCCACCGCAGCCTCGGAGCCGAACCAGGAAAACGCCGAAGGAGATGGTATATGTTTCTGAATTTGATTTTTAGTGGCCTGCGGTCAAACACCATTAAAAAGACGCTTAGTTTTTCGCCGCGGCATTCATGCCTGTCAGCCGCGCGGTCAATACCGCTTTAGTTGATTTACAGATTTACGCAGACTTAAGATTACTGCGGCAATCAATACCGTTCCGTTTCAGGCGACAGGGTATACAGCTCGTTCGGACGAAAAGCCGTCGGCGTATTCGGCACCGCGGGGAGGAAATAATTGGGGGCAACGTAAAAGAAATCTTATCACGGAAATTTGTGGGCCCAGTGATTGATGACAGATTGGTGTGCGATAGGTCATTACGATTTAATGAAAAAATAGTAATTTACTGGTTAAAGAAATCGAGAAATTGTAAAAAGGGGGATCAAAGATGTCAAAATGCTCGGAATGAAAAGCCAATGCTTGATTATGCTAATTAATAAAATTTAGAGTGTGTAATTGATCAATTAATTGCAACAATTGAAAAAAAATTGGCTGTGGCTTAGCTCGGCAATGCCAGGATATACGTAGCGAAAGCTAAGCAATAGCTTGGTTAGCCTTGGTTAATCTTGATTGCAAGTCTAGGTTAGTCTGGTTGTCTGGCTAGGTGTTGTCACGTGGTTTGCAACGTGGTTGGTCACGTGGCCACGGTGGGAATGCGAGCACGGCGAAACTGCGAGTTCGTGGACAATGCAGCTTTCGCTACAAATTCAAAATGTGTTCAAAAGTGCCAAACTGCTCAGAATTGAAAGCCTAATCCACTGCGCTCTCGCGTCATACCTTTAAGTAAGGCGGAGCTTAAGTCTCCTCCCCAATTTCGTATCCGCAGCTGGAGAGTAGGACTGAACCTGAAGTTTTGTACCTGGAGGACGGGAATGGGACAAATTCGCTTTGAAAGGCGCTGGCAACTTTCCTGTGGGAGAGCATCCACAATGACACAAAATGAATAGAGGGGCAAAAAAAAAAACACAACCGCATCAACAACTGGATTTGAAATAAATTCCGCAACAAACTCATGGTGCCAGGCGCATAGTAAGCAAATGAACTGAACGTCAGAACATATGGATAGAAACAAATATTTGGCACATAAAATTTCAGAAACGGGCGCCTATCCACCGTTTTCATTTTCCTGTGCTGCCACCTCGCGTACAACGCTGGAAGCTCACTGGTAGGGTACTGCGCGCCCAACCCGGCCGGACTGAGTGCCGCTGCGGAGCACGTTTTGTTGGAATCTATCAACGATGGCGTGTCCTGGGCAGCACCTGGTACCTGGAGGATTTCTAGGGTTGACTGATGGCTTGGTGCGAAGTCCGAGGCAGGCTGTAGTGCCCACCGAAGAGCAAATTCTTCAGTATCTCCGATCATCCGGCATGCGATGCGAACACCAGCTGAGCAAGGGCCGCCGCTTCAGAGATGAAGGCTACATTCGGAACATAATGTTCAATGAAATATCCCCGATCAGTGAGGTTGGCGTTTTCCGCTGTATATGCCTGCCATTCATGAAAGGTGGATACTACATCGTGCACGCCGTAGTACAGAAAACGACTGGGGACAACAGTTTCCACAAGCAATCGTTGTGCTCAAGCGCTGCCGAATAGCTACACGAGCTATAAAAGCACAAGCGTACTCGCAACAAAGGAGCTCTGCAAGCATTTCACTGTATTTTCCCACAACACACCGCTGCATAGGTTACACAAGCATGCGCGTCCATAAAGACGAGCGCGAGAGGCGCACATTAATCCATTCCGGCGATACCACGCAGAGCTCTTCATCATGGATGTGATTCGAACACACGCATAACGCACATTCTTCTTCTTCTGCCTCTTAATACATGGCACATACCCACACGGGGGGATTGGCCAGGGTGTAGTGGCATAAACAAGGAAATTTTCATAGGAGATTATGACAAAATTTTAGCACCATGCGTGAATGCTCTCGTAGCTTCTTTTTCGTTGCCCGCTCCATTGCGCGTGAAAGCGGCTCACAGCGCTTGCCCATTTGGCCTTCTTGCTTGAGAAAGCAAAAAGCGTCGGAACGAAGTCTGGGTGCCGCGGTGACATTCGAGGCCTTCCTGCCCATGAATAAAACACTTCGTGATAGACTGCACACGCATTTAAACACAGTACCTCGTCCGCACCTGTCACAAAGTGATTCCCGCAGTCTTGACGTGCTTGGCGGTGCCCAAGGGCGGCACGATCGTCGAGCCGGCGAACTGCTTTTTCCACGCTTCGCGTCGAAGGCTGTCCCGGGAAGCGCTCGGAAAGCGAAAAAATCCGAGTTTACTTCCCTTTACATATTGGGCATTGCTGCCGTATGCAACACATTTCGTAGGTATCGCCAAATGCGTCGCGCTGAACGCCCGACGGCTGCAGCAACGCACCCCGCGTAGGAAGCCGATTTGTTTACACTTCCACGACGGTCTCGAGTGGAGCGAGCGACCCTTCCAATATGTTTCGCGACACCGCCGCCAGGGGATGGGCGCATGCGCAGTCGCGTCGTGAAAAAGGCGGATTGGGTTCAAACCGAATTCTCATTCAAGTACAGAAAGTATGCTTTTAAAGGGGCCATGACAGCCTATTTTCACGCATACCCTGCTTATCGCCTTTAATTCCCAACAGGTTAAATTACAATTCCCCCAATCTTCAGTTGATTCTGTGCGGTAAATATTTTTAAAACGAATTTTTTTCGTTTCTTTTGCGAACTGCTTGCTGGTCTGGCGACCTCTGCTCGGTTCCGTCACGAGCGCGTACACGCCACGCGTCGTCTGCTGCGAGCTGTTGAGGTGCTTGCATGCACACCGTAGACAGCGGTCGCTCGAAAAGATTTTCTCTTTTAGCCTAGCGATATAAAACGCATTTTCCATGTTCTCTTTTAGGAAGCCTTCAACTTAGTACGCGAGCTGAATGATGCTTGGGAAAGCGGACTTGCTCGTGGCGCCCACTTTCCGATTGTTGAGGAAACAGAAATCGATGGACCCCTGCTTTATTATTTAAGCTTAGAAGCATGCTGTTCGTATGTTATGAGTGTGGTCTCTTTTGAGCAGTCAGGTGCTCCCGTATGTGAAAGGCGGCATGTGCCGTGCATGCCTTCGCCGATGTGCGCCGTGAAAGCCGCGGCGTTTTGTAGCTAGCTACCAAGTTTGATTTGTTCTGTTGTGAAATTATAAGCATTGTAGATGACATGAAACCAAGTATTTCAACAGTAATTTCCTCACTGAAGTGACTATCGCTCATAAATAAACTGAAGAATTCGGCGACGCCGATAGCAACAAACGTGCTCGGCGGTCATCGAACATAAATGAACATAAATGAACATAAATACCAACGAGAGCAGCAGATTGGACAGCCGTCTTCGTAGCTCAGTAGGTCGTGGGTTCGGATCCCACCGTCGGCATAGTTGTTTTTTCTGCTGCTTTATAAGTAATTTTCTTTAAGCGGTTTATTAATCTAAGTACTATAATATCCCACTGATAAGCACAACACATAGAAAAAACATTTCCCTATGCACCTTGGTTTCGATGACTGTTAGCTCCCTTCATAAGTATATATATATATATATATATATATATATATATATATATATATATATATATATATATATATATATATATATATATATATATATATATATATATATATAAATAAAAAGCCGAAGAGGCTTGAGCAACGGCCGTCTATCTACACTGGCCATCCACCATGTTCTAGGTAACCGGGAGACCACCAGCACCAGAAGCACAGATGGTGGTAGCGAAAGGAGGCCGTCCATGCCGAGCAGAGCCCGAAAGTAAGGCAAAGCTTACTGAAGGAGCATGGAGACAGCGACTTCGGCCTCGTGCTCTTTTTAGCACTTTCGCTATGACGAAGAGTTCGTCTGCTCAGCTTGTACCGCTCCCCCCGAAGACGCGCTGGGCACGTCGTCACTGCCGCTAGTTCCTACCCCCTAGCGAGGACGAGCTTTGTTTTCGCGATGGTTGCAGTTCACGCCGCCTCAACATACGGCGCTTAGGGAACAAAGAACGCTTAATACGTCTAGAAATGTGGCTGAAAATAATTTGCATGCTAAAACAGGCAACTAGGCATAAATGAATGCACTGGTGACGGTTACTTGTGGAAAGTTTGTTGAAAAAATTTGACAGGGCGGTTACGCCTAGGTAACGCGCGATTCAGTGATAGCATTGAAGGCATTTAGTTTTGGCAGGCAGCTGTTCCAAACAGGCTTATGCGACCCCAGTTACCGTGACATAAGGTGATATCAGTCGACGAGGCACAAATAGACGCACTCAATTTATAAAGGCCTTAACAAATCTCACGTGGTGTCATGCGGGATGATAACCATACCCGGGTTGCGATGGTTGCAGCTATCGCTGTAAAAACGGGCCGGAAACGAAAGTGCATCAATGTGTATCGGGTGTACGGATTGAAAAGGATGTCACTAAGTTGCTTTGCTTCTCTTCGGAGCGGACGGATTCCAGCGACGACGACAATTCGGCGTGCGGCCAGGGGACGACGGACAACGTACGCCGACAATCCCCCAACCTACTTGGCCTCCACGTTTTCCCTTAAGAAGCGGGAAGACGACGCATTTAGACTTCAGACTGAGCGTAGTGGAGATTCTGATTGCAAAGTGTGAAAGTGTCCGACAAATTCGCACCACGTCTCACTGGGCATGGGATTCCACGCTACCTATACGAAGCTCCTTTATTTGCTCTGTGCGGTCACAGGGAGATAAAGTACCTGACATGGTTTATGGGGGTTTAACGTCCAAAAGCTACTCAGGCTATGAGAGACGCCGTTGTGAAGGGCTCAGGAAGTTTCGACCACCTGGGGTTTTTTAACGTGCACTGAGATCGCACAGAACACGGGCCTCTATAATTTCGCCTCCACCTGAATTCTACCGCCTCGGCCGGGATCGAAACCGCGTATTTCGGGCCCGCAGCCGAGCGCCGTGACCACTCAGCCACCGCGGCGGCCCGAAAAGTACCTGATAAAAAACCATGCGTGGTGCAAGACCATGCGTGGTGCCACACTGCGGTGTGGCGCTTTGTGCGGTAACCTGTTTTGAAATGTGCCATACAGATGCAGCCCTTCAGCAGCCAGAGCCACTCTTTCACAGAAGCTAATGTACCTCCATCCGCTTTTCATGAAATCATCGAGTGGTGAAAGTGAACTGTCAGAGTAAAACTTTAGGAACAACCACGAAGTCCCGAAAAGAATATGCAGCAAAGACAAACTGCTGTAAAAGCTGTATAGTGAAGCTTAACTTCTTCATTCTTATTCAATAATTTTTCAGTGTCTACTCTGGACTGAAGTTAGGTTTTTGCTGCTTGCGGTATTTTAATTACTTTGCGGAAAAAATAAATGTGGAGATAGATAGTCTCGTAAAAAATATAACGTACTCTCCTCAGACTGTGCAACCCTGGAAAGGCGGGCCGACTGTGCACATGAAGACAATGATGCTTAATGTGGTGCTGTATTCACTTGTGCGCACAGAAGGTTCATGCATGGCAATGATTAGAGCGGCCCGAATGTATCAACTGCGTATGAGCGAGAAGCCTGGGAGTTTGCTTCTGCTGGTCCGTTTTGGTTGAAATATTTAAAACACTACTGCTGGCGGTCAAGATAAGTAAACATTCACCTCGAGTTAGTAGATGAGCCGTCATTACTTCCATGCCGCTCTAATCACTGGCAAATGTGTGCTTTGTGTTCGTATATAGAAGTTATTGAGCATCGCATTTAGCCTTGTAGTCTCCATTTAGTCAGTAGGCCGCTTCTGTGTGTGCCCAGCCTTGGTAAACAGAATATATTTTACATTTTAAAGAGAGCGGGGCGAAGGTCGCTTCTTCCGTAATGCTGCGGTGAGGTTCTGTTGGGCGCCATTCGATATGGACGGCCCCATTGCGCTACCGTCGGCTGTGCTTCTGCTCCTGGCACTGTTCTGGCGGCCTGGAGAACCGTGGATGGCCGATGCAGCTGGACCGCCTTTGATCTGCGGTAATGCACGCCTCGTCGCCCAGGCTAGATACTTGACCAAAATGGGTAGCGGACTCGCACGCCAAGCCCGTAAGCCAGTGTCGCTTTTTTCAAGGCCCGAATGTGGACGGTCGTCGTCACGCTATAATGATTAGTGGAGTCTTAAGCTGCAAAAGTAAAGTTGTTCGATACTTGCCCTGGTCATGAAACTTCGCGGCTAGCTTGATGAAGAGACAGCAGCTGCTGCTAGGGGTACCCTAATCATCTAATGTCATGACCCTGGCGGCAGCGTTGAGGTTTATCTTGCACATCTAACCGCATGTTTCCGACATTTTTGTAGTCAGAATGCGTGCAAGCGACTGGCTTGGAACAGATTTCATGGGACACAGCAGAAAAGCGAAAAGACGAGGAAAGTGTCGCAAAAACAAACATATGCTGCCAATTAGCGACGCCATATATGCCGGTGGCATAAAATATTTTTTCGGCTTTCATTGCCTCATATTTAATATATCACTACGTCGCCTTCTCGGTATCGGCAGTTGACTGCCGTATATCAACGTTCTAAAATTGAAGGGGCAGCAGTTACGCCCCAATTCGGCGCCCGACAGCTGCATCACGGCTCTGCGGCATACGCGCAATATATAGAGCAAAAAGGGGAATCGTTCTGAGTAAATAGCGTAACAGTGAAGCTGCTGTAGGAACACCACAGGCGAACATGTCCCTCCAGCTATTCATTGCAATAGAGATTACGCCACAATGAGTATGCAAACCTCACGATTTTGCTCTCTGAACGCGGGAATTTTCGAACGTATACTCGTGCGGCACAATCTGAGTGACTGAGTACGGTCCGTCGCGGTCGAGGCGAGGCACAACGAAAATACTTTCTGTTCTGTGCATCCCGTGTAGGCAATGGTGCATATGGCATTTTAAAGGAACAAAAAAAAAACTGCTTTTTACCGGCGTTTTAATGCAACGCTGGTGCTATTTAGCTTCACCTTGTAGGCAGTTAATAAATAGTTATGGCATAGCGCGATCCGCATCCGCAAGGTGCCACTGCGCGTGCGCAGAACGGCCTGAGGGCGCTAGGTGGCGCCATGTGCCTGTCATCTGTAGTGTTTTTCTATATGCTCCCCTAGGGAGCAGAGTTGCGCGAAGGTCCGCCATCATGTTCTAAGCTGTGCGGGAAAGCCACCGCTCGTGCGTACAGGGGCGGCGTTCATGGGGTCCCTGTGTAGAGCGCTTGGGCTTGTTTTTTTATTTGCGTACAAATTGCACTCGATCGCATTTTTTTTAACGTAACGCCAAAAACTAATCTGTAATTTGCCGAGGATGTGCATAATGCATGAAAAAAAAAACGCCATAGGATAACAGCAAATTGTAGTCTTAACAAATTCACGAAAAATACCAAAAATGGCCTACGATTTTGTTTTTCTGGAACAAATAATTTCAGATGAACAAGCAGTCCCGCTCCGGATGGTACAGTGTCTGCTACCTTCCTTTGTGCGCGTATTAAGAAGAAAAAAAGAGTATTGCGATGCATTACTTTTTTCACAACTAGCACCGCCGCGTGTTTTTGCCAGTTATGCACAGAAAATGTGAAAGCGCACCTCCCTAGAATCACATTAAAATTATTCGGCCGCTTTTTACAGGCAAGAAGACAAAAGCAGCACCAATGTATTGAATAGGCTAGTCTAACCTAACGAAAATATTTCAAACTCAATTGCTTGCGTAAAACATTTTACAAAACGTACCCCATTGCAAAATGCAGTGAATTGACGAATCTTTAAAAGACCTTGGAAGTACTCTTTCTCTTTCAAAATATTAGCTTACCTAAATTTTATTAAAAGCATTATCTTTTCATCTGTTTATTATATTATATTTCGTCGCGCTTAACGTGGCCATTCTGAAAAGCCACTTCAATCGCCGACGCACTTCGGCAGCCGCCGAACTTCCAAATTGCACTTCGTAAAACGCTTTGCCGTCTAGTTGCTGCAGTTTTGCGCGCAGCACGCAGTCATAGCTGACCACTGCGTGGCTCACTGCCAGAGCAGAACTCGGAACCTGACGCCACAGATGTGCACGGGAAATGTGTGAAATGTAGCGACAGCGTGGGCTCACGCGAGGTGTCGAGTTTACGAGGGTTCGCTCGGCACTGAGCCTGTGAAGTCGGCTTCTCCGCGGAAAATTGATCCCATGACGTCACGAAAATTATGTGACCTCCTATTATTATTATTATTATTCACGTTGCCTCACAGGCTCCAAGCATGGAGTATTTTGTGAGGGGGGGATTACATAAATAGGGGTAATAACAGGAGCATGAATGACACGATTATATAATGCTGATTGACTGTTAGTACTCATTAAACAGTAAGAACATCATTATACAATAGTTATTGACGCGTCAGTAATTAGAAAAAATGGCTGGTATTTCGGTCCTAAAAGAAGCTGGATCACGAATATTGACGATGTGTTCCGGAAGACCATTCCAGTGAACAATAGCCTGCGGCAAAGCGGATGAATTGAATGCAACGGTTTTACCTGAAAGGCGTTTGAAGCTGAGATGGTTGTTTAAACGGCGCGAGGTGCGGTGAGGTTGGGCAAGAGGGAGAGTCGAAAGATTAGTGCTATAGACTATCTTGTGAAATAAGCAGATTAGGGCAATTAATCTTCGTGATTGCAAGGTACAAAGAGAGAGCGATAATTTAATGTTTGTGACGCTTGAGTGACGGTCATAGTTTCTGGAGATGAAACACGCAGCACGATTTTGGACTGATTCAAGGGAGTTAATTAAATAAGCCTGGTGAGGTGACCAAATGGATGATGCATACTCGAGCTGCGGACGAACAAATGTTTGATAGGCGAGCTTACGGGTAGTAGCAGGAGTTCCATGAAGATTCCGTTTTAGGTATCCTAAGGTCCGGGATGCTTTAGCTGTTATTTTCTGTATATGAGTGGACCAGGACAAGCTACATGAAAAATGGACACCGAGGTATTTGTAAGAAGACACCTGAGAGACTAAGCTGTTATCGAGCATGTAATTGAACGAAGAGTTAGATTTTTTGCGGCTGAATGTCATTAACTTGCATTTTTCAGTGTTAAGTGACATTTGCCATGATGGAACACCAAGCGGTTACATGATCGAGGTCCCTTTGAAGTGCAAGAAGGTCTGCAGGTGATAGGATTTTGCGGTAAATTATGCAGTCATCTGCGAACAAGCGAATGGTTGATGTAATGTTAGATGGCAGATCATTAATGTAAATCAGGAACAGCAACGGGCCCAGGACGCTTCCTTGAGGAACACCAGATAGAACATCGCTAAACGGAGATGAGTGGCCGTTAACAACCGTGAACTGTTTACGAAAAGACAAGAAATTCCTTAGCCATGAGGTTGTTAGTGAGTCTAGGTTGAGGGAAGTAATTTTACCTATTAAGCGTGAGTGCGCAACGCGGTCGAATGCTTTTGAGAAATCTAAGAATATGCAGTCTGTTTGGAAGTTCTCGTCCATGTTGTGTAGTAGCTCGTTAGTAAATTCCAGTAGTTGAGTCTCACAAGAGAAGCCTTTCCTGAACCCGTGCTGGTTAGAAAAAAAGAAATTATTACTATCTAGATGCTGCGCCACTGCTGATACGATGATGTGTTCGAGGATCTTACATGGGACAGATGTCAATGATATGGGGCGATAATTTTGCGCGTTCGTTTTATCACCTGATTTGAAGATGGGCGATTGGCGATTGGCGATTGGCGTTTGGAGCGGCGAGGGAAAGCAGACGTGCAACTCTGCTCCCTGCAGGAGCATATACAGGAACACTAGCGCCTCCTGCTCGTATCGTTCGGGCGCAGTGGGGCCATGCGGGGACGCAAGGAATCACTCGGTGAGCGGTGAACAACGCAGCGCACATCCAATGCGCGTTCACCACGAAGCTTGGGGCTTGCTACCCATTCGTTTGGCACAGAAGCTATGCTGGCGCTCGTGGCATGGGGCTTGTCGAGAACGATGTGCCGACGAACTACGACTGCAACTTGAGTCTCGCGCGTTTCGGCAAAGCGCCTGGCAACGCTTCTACGTGTTTTTTCCCCGCTCTGCGCGTCCGTTCCACCGTACGTATCATCAGCAGCGTCAGGTTCACGAGACATGGAAAGCGCTGACCGTGACCGGAAAATCCCGGAAGGATTAATAAATAATAAAGAGTAGCAAGTTGGCCTAGGTACGGAATTGAATGCAGGGATCTATAAATGTAGAGAATGACCTTCTGCATACATGGAAATTAACCCATTACGCTGTCGCGTTATACCCTCAAGTTGGAGCTTGAGTGTCCCCTCCAATTCTTTTTCACCTTTGCCTAGCGATGGCCACTTTGATAAAATTCACCATATTTTAGTTTAATATATGCCATGCGGCGCTGGATTAGCGTGAGTTTTTTTTGGTATACCACGCCATTGTATGAGCAGGCAGGCTCGAAACAGCACTTGAACAGTTCTGAGCACGATATAGACTTATTTAGATTTCTGGCAGCATTGGAAAGTACAGCACACAGTAATAAAGAAAGAAGTATGCTTAATTTATGTACTTTAGGTTTTGTGCTATTTAATCCTCGAATGAATTCACCCCTGCAGATATGCCGAGGGATATGAAGGTACATATGTTCGAGTGCGCTAAGATGCTCCTTCAGCCGCATGTAAGTAGTCATGTCAACTCAGTTTTCAATGCCTTTACGAAGCCGAAATAGAGTTCTCATAGCTGTTAATTTTGCCTACATTGCGGGGCAGGCGCTCTCAAATATTAAAACCGAGCCTACATACAGCTTTGCATAAAATAGCATTTAAATTGTTAACTTTTCTTCGTCACGTCTTGACTCAGATTTGTATCACTTCTCGGGCTTGGGAACTTCTTTAAGTCTCCACGGTTCCTGTTATATTCACCAGTGCCACCGGGTACCGACCGGTGATACAATTAGTATAAGCTTCGCCGGGCCTGGTGTTCGGCTCATTCAGGAGGAAATGCTTCGGAAATCGGTCTTTGACCCCACCTTGAGCAAGTGAAAACACTTTGTGCTGTGGCACTCTTTGGGCGCAGATGCCCTTGTGCCATAAAAATTCACTACCATCATTATCCTGATATATTAAGGAAGACGTATAAGCAAAAAGGCATGCCAACAGCCTGATTTTTTTTTAACGCATCGAATGACATTGAGTTCGGCAGGACCCTTTGACGACGAGCTTTCGTCGGTCTTGAGATGAGCCATTACTCATGCCCACGTTGAACCAGAATGGGCCCATTTCTTTTGCTTGCCTAAAATCTGGAACGTCATGGTTTACAATTCTTGAACAAGAGAAAGCGCAATTGAGCCAGGTATAAAGGGAATATTATCATCGTGACCCCCGAAAGGAAGAATGTGGCGAAAACCATTTTGGCTATAAAAACGCTAAGGCGCCTGTGTGCTGTGCGATGTCAGTGCACGTTAAAGATCCCCAGGTGGTCGAAATTATTCCGGAGCCCTCCACTACGGCACCTCCTTCTTCCTTTCTTCTTTCACTCCCTTCCTTATCCCTTCCCTTACGGCGTGGTTCAGGTGTCCAACGATATATGAGACAGATACTGCGCCATTTCCTTTCACCAAAAAACCAATTAATATTATTATTATTCGCATGTGCTTGGTGTAGCTTGTGGTCAGGGATGAAGGAGTGAAATATGAAGGGCGTTAATCCTTGACGTTGTTCTCACTCAACATCAAGTGTTTCAGGGAAGCTCTCTACTAAATTGAAAAAAAAGCAGATTTTTTAGGTATCAACACGGCTTCTGTGGCCCAATAATGGAAGTGTTGGCGGACATAGAAAAATAGCTACATAATAATACGTAGTAAGCTGGCAAACTAATTCCTGATCATGTAATTCTTAACTAAAACCACTGGGCTCCTGATTTCAATCAGGTATTTGCCGCCAGCTGTTACAAACTGGCGTATTTAATTTAAAATTTCGAAAACGCGATTATTCTTGCCGCTGTGGCTCAACAAATTCTGAATATGTCGCGCCAGAAGACGCTCGCTTTCGAAAAGACCACGCGTAAAACAACGCCCTAAAGCTCCTGTCACTCGATGTTCGAAGTGCCACGGGGCTCTTTCTCTTGTCGGCTGGAGCAGCGAACAGCGGCGATGCCTTCTTGAACACTGTAGGGTGTGGTTCCACGGCCGCCATCTTGCGAGTAGTTCAGATTCTGCCACTAGACTACGCCACTGATCCACGGCTGAGGTGATATGGGATGGGCGTCGTTCGAGACCAGAGAAGCTAGCAGTAAGATAGCATTTGAAGGGCGATTGAGAAAAATGGGGGAAAAGCAGTAGGCTAGGAAAGCTTTCAGATACCTGTATATTAGGAATGTTGATACGGAATGGAGAAAGCGAACTAGAAAATTGAGAAGCAAATATCTGGACAGCTGTAGGAGGACAAATCAGCAATTTTCGGTTAAGAAAAAGGTTGAAGAAACAGAGTGGACTCTGTGGAAAACAGGGATGCTGACGAAATCAGCACTTGGAACATACATGATTTTAAAGCAGGAAATTGCCAACGAAAATAACCATGATAATTGTAGGGGAAACTCTTTGTTGTTTGAGGCCAGGACGGGAGTTTTGCGGACTAAGACATATAAAGTCAGGTACCACGATATAGACACGTTGTGCGGTGCGTGTAGAGAGTAGGAGGAAACGGCTGAACACTTGATACTTTTCTGTAGCGGGCTTCACCCTACAGTGGAAAGCAGCGGGGCTGATTTATCCAATGCATTGGTGTCTAAGGACAGTGAAGGGAAAGTAGATTTTAAGCGGGTAGAAGTAACCAAGCGAAGGTTATCTGATTGGTGGCTAAAATCAAGAGAAGATTAAAATTGCATAAGTCATGGCTAGGTGGCTTGAGCCACCGCGTGATTTAAAGGGTTCAGCCGTATCCATCCATCCATCCATCCATCCATCCATCCATCCATCCATCCATCCATCCATCCATCCATCCATCCATCCATCCATCCATCCATCCGTCCGTCCGTCCGTCCGTCCGTCCGTCCATACATACATACATACATACATACATACATACATACATACATACATACATACATACATACATACATACATACATACATACATACATACATACATACATACATACATACATACATACATACATACATACATACATACATACATACATACATACATACAGCCAGCCAGCCAGCCAGCCAGCCAGCCAGCCAGCCATCCATCCATCCATCCATCCATCCATCCATCCATCCATCCATCCATCCATCCATCCATCCATCCATCCATCCATCCATCCATCCATCCATCCATCCATCCATCCATCCATCCATCCATCCATCCATCCACATCTATCCATCCATCCAAAAGAAAGCTTCTACCCGTCTTGCCCAAAGCAACCCGACATTGTTTGGGTTGAGATGTTGAATTAAGTGCCGGGTCCTTTCTCGACTCGAGGTGCCTGAGGACTTTTCTTTTGGTACTCTGCGGGCTTTCAGAGGATTGTAAAAGCCAGTTTCTTCTCAGCGTCGTACGTGGGGTCCCGGAAGCTTTCATCGGGGTGGTTCCGCCGCTTTCTCTGCCTCCTCCTTGCCTGTTCTTCAAAACCACTCTCGATAGCTGGTCTGCACTACGCTAGCTTGCCTAACGCGCGTCACACAAATAAATAAAAAACGACGTCGATCGTCAATTATTCTTATCCGCATTCCACTTTGAAGCGAAAGCTTGAGTGAGTTGGTGATACACTCTCCACATGATTTCACAGTGCAAATTTAGCATAAGCGAAAAGGGAAAGGTGATGCCAAAAAAGGTAAAGGTGCAATATTATGCAAATTATCTATGTTATATTATCTGTAAAATGTAATACAATGCATAGAATAGAAGAAAAACAGTATTGAAAGTGGTAGTGCTAAAACAGATGGCTTCCAGTGATGAAATGTTTAAAGCGCACTTGAAACGCATGTTAACAACACTAGTCGCAGTTGATGTGCGAAGATGATTCCACTAAGGGGATGTGCGTAAAAGGAACAACTGAAAGAAGGTATTTGGAATCCCGAATTTGTTAGGGTGTAATGGGGGGGGGGACACAGATGTGTCATGACGGGAGGACGTGCCAACATATTTACCCGTCATCATTACCGCGCGGGGCTGAACTTATGGCTGTGTGCTGTGGAACGTCCGATATTGTGAAAATTACTTCATTTCCGGACTCTAGATAAGAATGTCCTTCAACAGTGAAATCTGTGATTGTGAGGTTGATGGCACCGTAAAAATTGATAGGTGTTTAAGGTGCTTTACCTCCTGTTCAAATGGAGGTGTATCCGGTCCTTTTTTATGTGATTCGGCCGTCAAATGTGCATGCTGGCCCTAGCTCATTTTTCTCCCGGAAGTTCCTCCGATGCCGCTTTGACTATACTTTCCTGTAAATGTAATGTAACGACTATACTTTCCTGTAAAGCTGTAAATGTAGCCAAGAGAATGCTTTTTCTGTCACTGAACTCCTTTCCATAGCTACCGTGCCTGCGATTTTTTTGTACAATGTATTCGACAAAGCTTGCACCTGCGGCTGCCAGGAAGACGTACGTATATATATTTCTCTGTGTTTATACAGCTGCAGGTCTTATGCACATTAGAAATGGCTTTGTTATTTTTTTGAGTATTTTTATATCTTGTCACCGCTTCTGCGATCGAACCACCGATGTCGTGCTCAATAAAATATTTCAAGATTGATTGAGGCACCGCGGCGGGTATTGTCTAGGTATTTCCATCTACGCCTTCGAGAAAGGTTTCCATCATCATTAGGGAAGGCTAATCCGGACCCCTAAAGCAAATTTATATATATATATATATATATATATATATATATATATATATATATATATATATATATATATATATATATATATATATATATATATATATATATATATATAAACATCAAAGATGCGCTTTCGCTTCGTATTGAGTACATTATGAGTGCATTTAATGGATTCTTCTTTTATTAGAATAGACTCTCAATACTTGGTCAATGAATAGAGTTAGTTCAAAACGATTTGTGAGGTATGACTTGAATGGGGATAAGTAAGCTTGAACATTTGTTGATTGGCCTTCGTTTGTCGCTTGTGTGCAGGTTATGGAGCTGCTCGAAAAGAGAGGAAAGCGTTTTTTCAAGGGACGCAACATTGTGGATGCCATCACAGACATGTGCGTCGAGGGGTCAAAGATGATCAACAACAATGTGAGTGTATATGCTCCTAAGGAAAGGTCTTAGTTGCTGCACCAAAGTAAATAGGTTGAGGAACTGGTGCACTATCTGTCTCACATATTGGCGGACACCTGAGCCGCGAGAAGGGGATAAAGGAGGGAGTGAAAAAGAAGGGAAGAAAGAGGTGCAGTAGTGGAGGGCTCCGGAACAATTTCGACCACCTGGGGATCTTTAACGTGCACTGACATCGCACAACACACGGGCGCCTTTTGCGTTTCACCTCCATCGAAGCGCAGCCACCGCGGTCGGTTTCGAACCCGGGAACTCCGGATCAGCATCCGAGCGCGCTAACCACTGAGCCATCGCGGCGGGTTAATAGGTTCTCCCTACGCTGCGTTCTGGACAACAACGTCGGTGCGAACGCGAGCACTAGCGACGACTGCGCTAAAATTCCAAGCGGAGCGCACGTAAAGAGCAGCGAACGTGGCAATGGCAAATATTATCTTTTGTTGCAGCCCCTGGTTTCTAATATTTGAGAAAATGATGCTCTGATTGAAGAAGGCGCGCCAGCAAAGCCAAGGACACCATATTCACGAGGTATCTAACCTCGAAGTTACCATTTGGGAGTTTTAGAGTGAGCTCAAAGCCAACCCCTGTGCCTTTGTTGATGTTTGAAAAGCGATAAACTTTAAAGGATGCTGCGAATTTCTGTTCCAACGAGGAGCTTAACCAACCTTGTGAAGGCAAGGCAAGGGAAAAGAAAAGCTCGTTACTGCATTGTGGAAAGCCTGTTTCCCCCCTCCGTTTCGACGCGGTCGAACATGTTCATTATCGTGGGTCAGGAAAGATCCGGCTGTGCGAGGACGGAGGACTTCCTAATGGCGGAAGCGCTAGCAGCGACGGGAGCACCACCTCAAAGGTAGCACGGAACGCCGCGGTGCCAGTGAGGGGCTCTTCGGGGTCCCGCCAGCGTCATGAGTGGTTGTAGTCGCACGCTCTCGTCACCTTCCGCGGCAGGCGCCCGGAGATCCGTTGTGCCTCGCCGCTGGACTTCTGGTTCCAGGCAGCGAAGTGAGCGCAGCAGACGCGCGCTCTCGGCACCTCCCCTAGCAAGTAATCGGGGATGGCTTTGCCCCAAGAACGTGGAGCGCACGGGAAGGCCTGGCCGCCATTGTCTGCGCATACAATCATTCGCCGCCGATACCTCCGAAGTCGTGCCCCTGCCCCAGCCACTACGTCGGAAGCCCTTCTTACGCAGCCTCCTACTTCCGAAGAATGCCTCGTCGATGTTTTATAGGTAGCTGGCCCGCTCTGTGCATTATTTGCGTGTGCAATAAATAGCATATGAGTGTTCACGCTTTGCCGTTTTCATTTTTGTTCTCTCTAGCACGAACACCTTCGCGGTAAGCGAGCGGAAAGGCTAACCCGCAGCTATGGACGAGGGTGGCGCTTGTGAACACTCTCAAGGTTCGGTTACACCTGAGCGGAAGGCTGTCTCCCATGTTTCCAAAACATAAATGACGGAAGCCAACAGACACAGAAAGCAAGGAACATAGGGGATATTTTTTTCATTTGTTGTCTCTTCATCACTGGGATATGAATAGTGTTATTATTATTATTATTATTTTTAAGATAACTAATTAGAAAGCAGAAGAAAACATCCACATGGTGGCAACTCGATTCTGGCAGGCAGTCTTGATGCCATATGTATCATAACAGGGTCCTCGCACAGCTTCTGCCCTACCGTTCGATCACGTTCGATCACTTGCAGTAATTCAGGACGTATTACGTCCGCCGCTATGAACGAGAGCGGCGCTTGTGAACACTCTCAAGGTTAGCTTGCACTAAACATAAATACCCCTGAAAGCAGCACATTGGACAGCCGTCACCGATGCTTAGTTGGTAGAGCACCGGGCGCAAAATTAGGAGGTCGTGGGTTCGGATGCCTCCGAGGGTATGTGGTTGCTTTTCTTCTAGATTCTAATCAGTTATATTTAAGAACAATAATAATCACCCTATTCCGTTCCCCTTGATGAACAGAAAAAAGGAAAAACAATCTTCTACGCTCCTCGCTTTCTGTGGCTGTTGGCTTCCGTCATGTGTGTCTCCCTTTAATGCTAACAAATGATGAGATTCCAGAGAATGCTTGTTAAGGTGAAAAGTTGCTCTATTTGTAAATATTACTTTGCATTTCAAATGCCTGGCTCCTGAAAAAAAATGGAACGCACAAAACAGCACACAAAGGAAGGGTCCCGCCTCCATGTGTTGTTTTGTTCTTTGAATTTTTTTAAAACCTCGGGTTTATGAGGTCAAACGTTAGACATAGAGCTTAGATTGAAAATCGTAGCGTCTTCGGTGGCCGCGTGGTGTACTTAATCCGTCAATATTAGTTCTTCGATCCTCGAAAAAAGTGACCGCTGGCCAGTGAGGGCTTGGGGTACGAGTGTGGAAAATTGAAAGGAAAGAAAAGGTGGAGTTACTGTCTCTCTTCCCGCTGGACACCCGGTGGACAGGTGAGAAAAGTGGAGAGGAGGATAGACTTTAGAAGTGCTAGCACTAGAGGGTTCATCATGGGGGATAAAACCGGACATCATTGGCGGTTTGAAGACTGGCTCTAAGAAAGTGAAATGCTCAGAACCGCCACCGAAGAGGAGATTTGACGGCTAGTGATATCGGATATGAATTGAATGAAAAGCATGCAAAGAAAGGAATTGACAAACAGAAGCTTAATTCTCGCGGCTTTATGTGAATTAAGTTTCCTAACACAAATCAGTCGTATAAGCGGAGTCGGAATGCAAACGTATTTCCTTCACTTTTTTCTCCCTTTATTTACCTTTTTGTCCTTTTTAGATTAATCGTCATTCCGCCTGGAAAGGGCTAGGATTTTCAAAGCGAACACTACAGTTTCTCGCCTGAGATTACGGCCCAATTCCCGATTACTAAACTAACGCACACGACTGTTATGTTTATTTGCGTGCGGAAATATGCTGCCTTTAAGACTCTAATCTGCATATGGGTATTTAAGGCCGCGAGCTGGAGGGCCTCGCCAGGCGACATCTTTCCTCCAAGCTAAGAAAAGATGGAAAGTAACTAGAAGGAAAGGAAAGTGTACTCAAGCGATTCTATGCCGAGATGAAAGCTGTCAATTTTAAATGGAACCGAAGAATACCTGCAAAAACATATTGAGGCAAAAATAGAAATAGAACCGCAAGGCGGCCTGCTTCGCAGGCCAGCGTGGGGCGCAAAGATGCTTAAAAATGCTATATGTTGAAAAAAGGAAAAACGTCAGAAAACTCTTGCAGCCGTTACACCTTGCCAAACAGGATCAAACGAAAGCGAAGCCCCACAATACTAACGAAAGGCTTCAGTCTGAAAAAAGAGAATTAAGAGAGACAAATCCTAGTAAAGAAAAAAATCTCGCTATATCATCGTCCACAGTAGTTTTAAGCATTAACTGCACTGCAGGAAACGTGCAGCACGTTCTTTAACTGCTCATAATTGGGTGCAGCCGCTCTAGGATACTGGCCATGTCCTTTGGCTACTGGACGGGCCGCAGCTCTCACCCACTTCGTCTGCCTGGACAGCGGACACGGTTTGCTTGGCTGCTTTAGCGGCTTGAGGGGCTGCCGCCATAAGCAACTTCTCTAGCAGCTGGACACCGCATTCGGCGCCCCTCGCCACTTTTGATGCTTATTTAATATACCCTGAGGATTAGAGGCATTACAAACGGGAATGATTACGAAAATAATTACGAAAACGTACAGTCCAGCAGAAGTAACTGGAACATAAATATATATGGCTCCTAGTCATGTAATATAATCTAATGCGTTCTTGAACTGCTATTTATACAAAAATGAAATACAGCGCATACAGTGAAACAAATTGGGTATAGCTAGTGATAGTACAAAAATAGCTGGCTGCCAGTTTTGAAATGTTTTCTAAAGCTGCCTATAATGGTCGGCTATCAATAGTAGCGTTGATGCGGGAAAGTGATTCCACTCAGAGGATGTGCGTGGAAGGAACGAGTGAAAGAAGCCATTTGTTTTTCATGATGGAAATTATCGGTACTTTTCAGTACTGTGTGACGCGTCAGAACAATCACTGTCTTTTTGCTTGTCTTAACAACACGCCAGGAAGCCGTACCCGTTTTCTCAGCTTTTATTATATAGATAGGCAATCTGCTCTTTCTCCTCAGTAATTCACCGTTAATGAAAGGCCGCTGCTGCAGCACGGCGGCTGTTGATTATTTTGAAGCGCTGATTCTAACTGACCAAAGGTGAAGAACAGATTTTTAAAAAAGCTTACCACGAGAGAGTACCCATTCGAACACGTAGGACCAAGCCTTCGGCGATTGCGGAGTTTTATGAGATATTGGAAAATGATATCAGAATTGACATTTGGAAAGGAAGCTGTTTTCTTTAATTAAATGCTGGTTCGAAGCCCAATTAGGGCTAATATGACTCCGATGCAAAATGTCGGAATGATTGAGAAATGCTCAATTACATGTGAGGACTGAAGTTTGCCGAGGTTTGCGGACAATTTTTACCTGAATTATGAGACACTTAGCGCTACAATTGCTTCTTGCTAAAAAAAGTACAATGAATAGGTGTCACAGTGAAATCATAGCTGAGAATACAAACCATCTATTCACAACACTCCATTTGCCCTCACTCTTTCAATAAATATAAGGACTATGTCTTCGCTACGAAACTTCCTTTAAACTAGCATGTTCTATGGTGTTTTGTGGGCTGATTTCTCGGTAGACAAAAATCATGACTGTTCTCAGCTCTTCATTAGAATTGTCATTCTTCACAGACATCTGTTGGAAAACCATGTTCTCTGCTAGTAAAAGCAATACGTTTCTGTTTTGTTCACGTTGCTTATTTAATCGCAGCTCCAGGCCGAGATGAATTATTCTGCACAAAGCAGAGAAGCCATAAAAGTAGACAAATGCCCCATTGAAGGATATTGAAAGAAAACCCCTTTACGTCTTTTACCAGAAAAATAGTTTCTTCACCAAAATGCAGGATCACACACCGCTTGAGTTTCTGAATTGAAATTTATGATGACCGCAGTAAACATAACTATACTGTATCTGACACTGCGTCGGTGATCCTCACAAAGTTATCTCATTATGTAGGATGCGTTGGTTGCTTCCACTCATTTCTACCTCGTCATTGTAAACAATGGAAAGACGTTCTAAAAAGTTATAGGCATTTCAAATAACACTATTTGTAAAGTCGTACCTAGCATTGCTTTAGAGAGAAAAATTTTGCATGCGTACTTTTCTCGTACATGCTCGTATCTGCAATATCTGTACGGCCCTAGTGTAGATTAAATAAACAAAATGTGCATGGAAATAGTAAAGGAAGTAAATGTGCGTGGTCTCAAATTATGTTTGCTATACTTTTTACTTTTTAGGTTGCTCTCACTGTGATGCATGTAAAGGTACGTAAGCTAGGATCAGGAGCACCTAAATAGGATTCTACTAAGCATACCTCCAGTTTGTTTTTTCTATCCTTAGAGGGCACTGCACGCCAAATACGTACAAACGAAAAGTCGACCACGCGAAACGAGCTGCTCTGAAAGAAATATTTTAAGGGAGAAGATTATATGCATTACACAAATGTCAAACAGACATTGACGCGATGACTGTTGGCACGAAATACATCTATACATCATAATAATACATCTATAAGCCATTTACTTCAGTTTTTGCGCTGAACAGTAAACAGGACTGAAAGATTTTTTTTGCGCTGAGCACACACACTCTTTATTAGATCTGAACCACTTTCTCTTCTAGAGAAACATTTTTACAGCTTGATGCAGCAGACCTGAGAACACGACGCGAAGTTGCATCACAGCTCAATTTACTTCATGCTTTTATTACATACAGGGGGTTTCAGCTAAGACTTTGCACACTTTTTAAAACTAGGCTCTGAGTATGAAGAGCACTGTTTTCAGCGGTGCTGTACATCAGAACACAACTGGACGTGCCAGCAGCAGGCTAATTAACTAATATTGAATAGTCAACTTTCCAACTATTACTGTAAGGCTTGTGGACGTTGTCCAGGAAGGCGACCACGGCCACATTTATTGAGGGCTGCCGGAGAGGAAATAGGTGTGGAGCGGCGGTGGCAGCGTATGGCCCTGGCGAAGCTCCCGTGAGTTCTATGAAGCGCGTTCTGGAAACACTTCGTTTTTTTGGCATTTCGCCACTGCCAGCCGCGCGGTTCACTACATGGTGCCCCGCCCCCCCCCCCCCCCCCCCCCCTCTCCAGACGATCCGTCGGTAAGTATCAAGAGTCGTGCAGGCAAATCGGGGTCCGTAGGCGAGGCTCCAGCGGGCGACTCTGGCTGTGGCGGTTCGGCCGAGGTTTCGGGGGGCGTCGAGGGACGCGGAGTGGGAGGCGAAGAAGCCGGGTCAGCCTGCGTAGTGGACCCAGTGCCGGCGGTTCAGCTGCAGCAGCTGATGGCCGACGCAGGAGAGGAAGCTAGGTGTGCTGTGAGTCGCGAGATTAGCGCAACCGGTGCCGGGCCGAGCTGCCCGTTACCAAGAGAGGCGACTACGGAAGGTGCACAGAGATTAGAGGCCGGGGATTGGCTGTGGGGGACTGCATGTGACTGCTGAGACACGTTGACAGCCAGCCCTGGAGTGACTGGCTTTACGTGGCGGGTGGCCGCAGGAGTGGCGGCCTTATTGCCACTGGCGCCGAGCCGTGCACGAAGGAGAACGCCGGCGAGGTAGCGGCAATCTTAGGCGGCCTCTGTACCGTGACAGCAACCTGGGGCACGTCCGCGGGCCTGGTCAGCCTAGGCATTGGGCTAGACGGCAGGTGATTAAGCTGCAGCATGTGTGTAACCGAAATCTGCCGGGGACGAGAGGTTGTGAAAAGCAGTCTCCCGTCGAACTTTCGCTTGGCGGCGGCCGAGCCAGTGGTATCAGGCGCCTTGGAAGATTCGAACATCGGTGGGAAGCAAAAAGGGCCCTCATCAGTGGCCTGGTTTGGCTTGAGGAGAAGCGCTGGCACTGGTTGAGGGTCCTTGTCAGGCAAAGTAGAGCGAGTGACAATCGCACATGATTGGTACTGCTGTCACCGGGTTGGAATTCTTAACCTGCACCGTGGGACATTTAGTGTGTTATGGACTTTTTCAGGGACTAGGGGTGTGGCTGGCGGTCTTTGGCTTTACCAAGAGCGTGTTAGGAACAGCTGGTCGCGGCTTAAACAGCGCTGAAGAGGCCTACTGAGCAGTTGGCTGGTGTAGCGAGGTGGACGGAGATGCCGAAAAACACGACACGCATACGGCCACAGAGCATTTCTCTTCAGGAGACTGTAGTGACAACGGCAGGGGTGGGCGAGGTGGTGGGAACTGGGCAGAATGTATCTCTGGGTGGGTACTGTGGCACTGAGGCGTAGCAGAGGCATCATTCGACGTGGTAGAGGGCGCACACAAAGAAGTGCAAGGACGCAGGTCCAAAGAAGCTCGGAGGGCACACGTGGGAGCAGGCCGTGCTGCCAAGCTCGTGTTGAGCCTACATGGCGTGTAGTGGAAAGGGACGGCTGGGCCGGAGACGCTTTGCAGGAGTGACGGCGAGGCGGCCAGGGGCTGCCGAGGCGGGCACGGTTCTGACGAAGGCTGCATGGGCGAGAGTGAGGCTGGTGCTGGGCCAGACGCTGGCGGCGGCGAAAATCGTCGTAGAGCGGCAGCGTGACGTAGCAGGCACCGAAGTACACCAGGACGGCGGCTCGCGGCTCGAAATATGGCCGGCGGCCCAAGGCAGGGCAGGCAAGTCGACGCAGCAGGTCGGGCGGGAGGATTTCGCAGAGGGCTGCGTGTTTAAACGGCTGGATGGTGATTCCGTTCAGGTACAGCGCAGCCTCGAACTAAGCGAACCACCCGCCGACGCCTTGAGGCTGGAACGCCAGAAGCGGCGGGTGCAAGGCAGGCTCCTGCTAGCCCGCAATCCAGGAACGCAGCTGCGAGAGAAGGTGCGGCTCGACGGGTCACCACGATGTGGAGGTCGCCGAGGAAGGCGACCGCGGACACATTTATTGAGGGCTGCGCGAGAGGAGATAGCTATGGAGCGGCGGCAGCGTCGAGGCCTGGCGTAGGTTGTTGTTGTTGTTGTTGTTAGCCTTTAAAAAGATGGCACATACCCACATTGAGTGATCGGCCAAGAATCGGGAGGCAGAGGTGGCTATTTACCGGTACTCAGCGAAAAAAAAGCACGCAGGAACGCAACATCGATGGATTCTACCTCATGAACAGAAAAGGGGTACTAGGTGTGATTTTAAAACAAATAAGTATATAAGTAATAATAATAATATTAATAATAATAATAATAATAATAATAATAATAATAATAATAATAATAATAATAATAATAATAATAATAATAATAATAATAATAATAATAATAATAATAATAATAATATTAATAATAATAATAATAATAAATAGAGGGAATAAAATCAATTATTAAGTCCAAATCCCGACAGTTCACTCTAGCTTGTGCTGGGACAGATTGTCCTTTTTGGCATTTCGCCGCCGTCTGCCGCGTGCGTCTGTACAGGCTCCTTAACTTTTGAAAGGCCCACCGTAAGGAATAGGCATATCAGCTTTTAGAATTTCGAAAACGCCCAACAAATTTTGACTGTTTCGAAGAGTTACTTGCACTGGAGATGTTGCTGTGCATACAAACCTCTGGAAAGCGCGTCAATTTTTGGCGCGATGTTGACAATATTTGTTGGCCCCAGTGCTGAGAGTAACCGCGCTTTTGAAATTCTAAACACTGATATAGATATCACTCACCTTGGGCAACACGCCTCATATTAATTAAGGAGCCCAGCAGTAATAGTTAAATAGTTAACTATTCACTATTAGTCAAACAGCCTGCTAGTTACCACGTCGTAGCTGTATTCTGATGTACTAGACCACTGACAATCATTTGACAAAAAACGCGCTATTCTAACTCCAAAAGCATATTTTTAATATTTGTGTAAATCCTTAGGTGAAACTTCCGGCATATCCATCTATTGTGATAAATGCGTAGGACATCTGGCCGAAGCATTTTTATTTTAGCTAGCTTAATTGCATGACTTTCAAGCAGTCTTTTCACTAGTATTCGTTAAACAAGTATTTGCTCAAAACCACTGGGCTTCCAAAATGAATACAACGTCTAACTGTGCATCACCCTGTGACTTCAAAAATGGCGCTCTCATTTTTTCAATACCTATTTTAGTGTATTGCGCAGTGGCCTCACTTTTCATTCAGTGATGACTCAGCCTCCTAATACAAAGAAAGGCCTATTTACACGGCGACTGTCGTGTTGTTCATTTCCATATCAAATTTTTTTACTACGTCAATGACATACTATTTCTATGCTCAAAGGTAACTCAGTAATTACTACATGAATTTTTTGCCATCATATTTTAGGTCTCGAATCTCGGTATACCTATTTACACTTTTCACCTTATGATTGGCGTATCATGGCTTTATTTCATGCTGCATCACCGAACCATATTTAGCCTTAGCCGTTTCGTGCCGTCCGGATCGCAGTCCGGGCAAAGGAAAAGCGGCCGTTTGATGTAGGAAAGCTGCGAATTCGACAACGGCCCATTTATTCTTCGCTACGGTACCATATGCAGTCGTGGAATGACTGACTGATATTGCGAGCTTGGAGCACTGAAAGTGAAAGTCGAAGAATACTGACCGAAAAGTTAGCAAAACGAACATAACCAGCAATGTTTTTACAACTGGTCAGCGGCTTGAACAGTAGGTCCAGTAGTAAATGGGGTTGATTGCACAGCTGGAGTGCCGGCTATTATGGGCCAGCGACCACCTGATTTTTATAATGGCAAGGATTGTATCAGAAGAGTTATTAACTAAGGGAATGAAAATTAATGACATTTATGTAAATAATCACTCACATATTGTTACGGTGTGGGATGCCACGGGGTGGCCACGGGCCCGCCCAGAGAAATATAGCAGCAGTACGGAGGAGAGCCGGCGAAGCACGACCGGCGGCGGCCAAGCTTTCTCGTTCTATCTCCCTCGTGCTAGAGCCGCGCGCTCGCCGCTCGCGCTCGCTCTCCGCCTCTTCTTTTATTCCCGTATCACCTTTCCACCGGGGGGGGGGGGGGGGGGGGGCGGAGAAGTTTGATGCAGGGTTGATGCTTTGATGCAGGGTTTCCTGGGGCGATGCAATGTGGGCTCGCAGATAGGAAACGGTCACACTCTTCGTTGAATTCGAAGTGTGTGAGCTGGGCGAAGGTGTCTGCAGTCGCCGAAGAAGGTCCCACACCGGTTAGGCTAACTTCAGGGAGTTTTATGCATATTGAGCGGCGATCCGTTTATGGGACTGCATTGCGTGGGGAAGGCATGGGGCCAGCAGGCGACGACGGCACTGATGAGGACCCGGTAGCTAAGTCGGAGTCACCGCAGGCGCCGTAGACATATCGCTTCATGTTTGAAACATGCTCTGGGAAAATGTGGTGCACACCGCATGGTCGATGCTCTGGCAGGTCTTCGAGGCGGTATGTCACGGGGCCGAGTCGGGCAACGACACGGTAAGGGCCGCGGTATCGGGGCAAGAGCTTTGCGGCACGGCCAGTCGCACGGATGGTGCGGCGAACGAGGACCAAGTCACCGGGCCGGAAGGGGAGATGTGGTGGTGCTGCCGCGTTGGCCGCTTGCACACGCGCGTGAGCCGTGAGGAGGTTGCGCTGGGCGTCGAGGCGGGCGGAATGAAGTCGTTGAGCAGATTCAGTTGGTGACGCAGTAGGATGGGGAAGGCCCAACTGCGCGTCGAGACGGATGGAGGGCGTTCTGCCATAGACGACTGAGAACGGCGTCACATGCGTTGTTTCTTGCGCTGCAGTGTTGACTGCAAAAGCTGCAGCAGAAACAAAACGATCCCAGTTTGTGTGGGACGGAGCGACGTAGGATGCGAGTATATCCGTGAGGGTACGGTTAACACGCTCCACGAGGCCATTGCACTGCGGATGATTGACGGATGTAGTGGAATGCGCAATGCCGAAGGAGCGGAGGGCTCGCTCGAATTCATGGGACATAAAGCAGCTCCCACGGTCCGTGATGAGGCGCCGCGGAACACCGTGCCGAAGAACGAGATGCTGTTCCACAAACGCGACGGCATGAGCGGACGACGTGTCTGGAACGGGCAGTGCTTCGACCCACTTGGAGAAGTAGTCGATCGCAACCAGAACATACCGGTTGCCGGCACGCGTCTTCGGAAACGGGCCCAAATGATCCAGTCCAACCAGCTCGAAAGGTGAACTTGGTGGCGAAAAAGCCCGCGGGGGTGGCTTGGTTACACCTGTGGACGGTTTTCTGTACTGGCATGTCTGGCAGGACGCCACGTGTTCCTTGACATCTCTGGACATATTAGGCCACCAAAACCGCTCCGACACTCGTGCGTAGGTCTTGCCGCGACCAAGGTGACCAGCCGTGGGAGCGTCGTGTAAGCCGCGCAAGATTTGCGACCGCAGTGTTGCCGGCACAACTGGCAACCAGACGGGTGGTCGACCACGGAGCCGCTTCACATGACACAAGAGGTCGTCCTTCATTCGATAGACCCGGCGTAGTTGGCGGAGGCCTGCGCCGGCGGCGGTGCCAAGGGAGTGGATTATGGCAGCAATGGCGGGATCTTGCGTTTGTGCAGTCCTCAGGTCCGTCAAAGCCGTCACGGAACAAGGGTGGCGAGAAAGGAAATCGGCATCTTGATGGGCAGAGCCGCGCCGATGCACTATTGTGAAATTGTACTCTTGAAGTTGCAGGGACCAGCGTGCAATCTTGGCATTCAAATGTTTGGCGGACTGCAGCCAAGTGAGAGCGCTATTGTCCTTGACTATGGTGAAGTGACGGCCGTACAGGTAGGGACGGAACTTCTCGACGGCCCAGACAACGGCGAGGCACTCGAGTTCTGAAGAGTGGCGGCGGCGCTCAACGTCGGAAAGCTGGCGGCTGGCATAAGCTAGGACTTTGTGGTCACCAGACTCGTCTTCTTGCAGGAGGATAGCGCCGAGCCCATCTTGGCTGGCATCCGTGTGGAGGACGATGGGGGCCGATTCGTCGTAATGGGCCAATGTAGGAGGCTCGAGGAGGGCGTGCTTGACGTCAAGAAACGCGAGCTGTTGGGCCTGCGTCCAACTCCACGGTGCATTCTTCTTCAGCAGGGCGGTCAATGGAGCGCTGCGCTTGGCAAAGTCCGGAATGAAACGACGGAAATACGAAGCAAATCCAAGGAAAACTTTGAGCTCCTTGGCGGTGGTGGGAGCTTCGTAAGCTGTAAGCGCTTTTAGCTTTTCAGGGTCGGGACGGATGCCATGCCGGCTCACAACGTGACCCAAGTACGTCACCTCCGCGAAACCGAAGAAACATTTTTTTTGGTTTTAAGCGAAGCCCAGCAGAGGTAAGGGCTTCGAGGACGAGTTTGAGGCGTCTCTGGTGTTCTTCAAATGTAGCCGCGTAGACAATTACGTCATCCAGGTAGACCAACGCCATAGTCCACTTCAAATGGCCTAAGACTCGGTCCATGAGACGCTGGAAGGTGGCTGGAGCGTTCGAGAGACCGAAGGGCATACGGTTGAACTGGTAAAGGCCGTCGGGAGTCACGAAAGCCGTCTTTTCCGCATCATCGGGGTGAACAGGCACCTGCCAGTAGCCCGAGAGCAGATCTAGCGTGGAAAAATAACGGGCCCCCTTCAGGCGGTCAAGCGCATCGTCGAGGCGAGGCAGCGGGTACACGTCGCAATTAGTAATAGCATTTAGCTTCCGATAGTCAACGCAGAAGCGGAGTGTTCCATCATTCTTGCGCACAAGGACGACAGGGGAGGACCAAGGGCTACAAGAAGGGGCAATGATTCCCTGGTCAAGCATGTCGCACACGTGCTGCTGGATGACTCTCCGTTCGGCTGGCGCTACACGGCGAGGTTGGTGATGAACGGGCCCGCGGTTTTCGGTGTTGATCCGGTGTTGAGCCCAGGAAGTGCACCCGAGTTCACCGGCGCTGAGAGCAAGGCAACTGCGATGCTCGAGGAGCAAGGTCTTCAGAGAGGCGAGCTCCGCGCAGGTCAGGCTGGGTCCAAAGTTAAATTCTTCCCATGATAGGATCGCCGGCGCTGGAGGGTGGCGAGGCGGGGCTTCAGGTTGCAGAGACGCCACTGGTGACCCGGGGTCCAAAACTGAGGCTGTACCCAATTGCGTGCCGGGAGTCAGCGCGAGAGGTACGCTGCTGATGTTGAGTATAAATACGTGGGCCTCTCCTTTGAGCACAGGCAGAAGGCTTCGAGGGGAGGTCATCTGACGGGCTGGAGCTGAACACCGGATGGGTTCGAACAGCACGTCTGCTGTGACCGGACTGTCAAGCTTGGCATACACCCACGTTGCCGAACCCGGTGGCAGGGTCACGGCGGACGCCACAGTCACGGTAGTGACGTCGAACGGCTTGACTCGACACGGCCACTTCGTCGCGAGGTCACGCAGAGATGCTGAGGCACGCTTGGTCGCTGACACCAGGGACTGCCACAGGGCGACACCGAGGCTGGAAACCCGGCTAAGCCAGCCCGGCCCACAGAGAGTTCGGCTCGCCCGTGGTTTGGTTCTAGTAAAATTAAGGACGACTCCGGCTTGCTGGCACCACCCGCACCCGAGGACCACTGGCCAAATAGGGCTGTCTGCGACAACAAACTCGGTGGAGATGGTATTTCCGAGTGCTGTCAGGTTGACGACGACACGTCCGACTTGCTCCACAGCGGTGCCGTTAAAAGCTAAGAGCCGGGTTTTGGCGGCTGGCAGAAGCAGGTGGGGCGCGTTAGCAACAAACGATTTGTGCAGTACATTGACAGCCGCTCCAGTGTCAACCAAGGCCTTTACGTGCCGGTCAAGCAGGGCGACGTCGACGAGCACGTAAGGAGCATCAGTGGTAATCGGAGCCGACGAAAGGAGGGGACGCGGAGAACGAAGGAGTGTGGGGACGGACTTTATTCGGCGGAACGGTGCCCCCGGAGGTCCGCCAAATCGTTTCCCGACGTTGGAGGGCCAGCACAGTCCCTCGCGTAGTGTCCCCGCAGGCCGCAGCGGAAGCAGGTCATGCGGACGTCGTTACGCAGGCGTCGGATAGAGGCCGCAGTTGGGGCTGCGGACCGAGGAGCCTGCACCCGGACGCTGCGCTCGGCAGACGGTGGCGACCCCCGCGTGGCCAGCAAAGTCAATTCCGCCTCGATGGCGAGCGCCATGGCGGCGCGGACGGAATCAGGACGGCCAGAGCGGACCAAGCGCTGCACCTCGGGGAGTCGGATGGCGTCGACAAACGCCTCGGTGCCGATCAGGGCCACGGCGTTCTGAGGCGCTCCCGGCAGCGACTGCAGAGCCAGGCGCTCAATGGCGGCGGCGAGGTCCTGGTACGTCTCCCCGGGCTCTTGACGGCGGGCACGCAGGCGGTGGTACTGCACACGGGGTTGACCTGAGGCACCATAGTGGTCGGCGAGGAGGCCCGCCAGAACAGTGTAAGAGCCCAGCTGGTCGGGCGGCACGTTCTGCAGCAGCTCGGTGGCGCGGCCCCTCAGTTTTGCAACGAGCATCCATGCCTTCATTTGCTCGTCCCAGCCTCTCGCCGCCGCAATACCGTCCAGCTGGATGCGGTAAGCATCCCACGAGATGGTGCCGTCAAATGTGGGCAATTCCACAACGTCCAACGAACACTGCGGCGAGGACGCACCCGCGCCGAGCACGCCATTGGCGGCCACGATCGCAGGCCCAGCGACGGCAGAGCCGTAAACAGCGGCGGCGGGGACGCCCAAAGGCACCTGACCTGTGCTCGGCTCGGCTGGCACCAGGCGACGGAGTTCGCGCCGGAGAGCTTCCATCTCCCCAGCCTGGGCAGTCAGACGGGCCTCCCATGCGTCCATCCGTTGGGTGACTGTATCCAGGAGGCGCTCAACACCGGCGTCCGGCTGCTGCGAAGAGCCGAGCCCCTCCGAGCGCCTAGGTCTAGCGGCGCCGGCCGCCGCGTCGTCGGCGCTATCGGCTGGTGGTGGACTCCTGTCGTCTCGCACGTCGGGTGCTTGACTCTGGGAGCGGGTGAGCGGCATGATCCCACCGCTGCCACCAAAATGTTACAGTGTGGGATGCCACGGGGTGGCCACGGGCCCGCCCAGAGAAATATAGCAGCAGTACGGAGGAGAGCCGGCGAAGCACGAACGGCGGCGGCCAAGCTTTCTCGTTCTATCTCCCTCGTGCTAGAGCCGCGCGCTCGCCGCTCGCGCTCGCTCTCCGCCTCTTCTTTTATTCCCGTATCAATATTGACTGCACTGCCATATAGTAAACCCAACATTAAAAAACAGTAAATTCATTGAATATGCTTAATCTATATGCATGCATCGGGAGCTACCGTTACCAATTGGACGCCAACAAGTTTCCTTTCCTGCGCCCACAGTGGGCTGTGGCAGTCCAGCTCGGTTAAGAGGTTTTAGTTTCAACAACGAATCTCCCCGAAAGTGTCCGCTACATAGAAAGCACAACAGGAAAAAAGGATATATGACATAAGCACAGACACAGGAGTGTTTATCACTTATCGAAGGGGCATATTTATGCGTAAACGGTATCATAATGACAGAAAATTCTGTCATGAATGCACGTGAACATTCCTATTATCATTTCAGTTATCAAGCTCAAATCAGTGTTTTGGTATACTTTCGATGTGTAGATAATTTTTCGTTTTTCTTCAGTGGCGGAAGAGTTGGCACGTTTCACGCGGATTAGATGACCATGCTTAATAAACGCGTGTTCAAAGGCCTTAATTTTACCGGTGAACTACCTTAAGTGCGACGATAAGATTGATAGTGCTGCAAATACAGGCAAACCTACTATACGCATGCTGGTGGTATAATAAAAGCGAGAAAAGATGAATGAGGTATAATTTTAGACAGTGCGAAATCGTTAAAAGGAGCGTTGCCAACTGGTGCATGTTGTAGAGCATATCAAAGTGCTGAAAATACAAAATAACACAGTCTCAGCGTGTAATTCAGTAGACTGATCGGGAGCGGTTTTCCCGAAAGCATGATCGCCTCCGTGGCAGAAAAACTGCTAAAAAATCTTGTCAAAGAGAAAAGAGGAGTTGAGGGAACCGGCCAAAAGAGAACGGTGTTATCCCACACCTTCATAAAGTGCAGCACGGACTGAAGGACGTGGCATACAAACACGAGGTGAAGGTTACATTTCAGGTGCCAAAACACTATTAAGCCTTTGCAACAAAGTAAACGAAAAAGGGAAGCGTGGCAAGCGCAAAGAATGTGAAGTTTCTCATAAGGAAAGATTCACACCAAGCCAGAAAGCCATCTTATAGAAGATCCCAATATTATTCGGGAAACGACATGGTTGAAAGTCGGGAAAATGTGTCAACACGAGGCTGCTCGAAAGTAATAATGCCTGTGGAAAAATTACCCACCCAGGAAATTTATCGCAGCATTGCAGAAACTCAGAGAAAATTGGAAACCATTGCAGACAAAAGAGTAATATTAGGCACTGATAAGGAATGCACTGAGATAGACATTGTGGAATCTTTTTTGACAGAAACAGCGGACAGAACTAGTGCAAGTTTTTCTTCCGTCGCACTCACGAAAACCACGAATTTACAAGATAGATATTATGAAAATGCATATGAGGAGTAGTGGGCTATAGGGAAATGATCGTGTATATTGCATGAAGATACATTTTGCGCGATTATGTTACACTATATATATATATACGCCCTTTGCATTTTGTAGATGTAGTTTGTAAGTTTGCGCTTTTTTCGTATTTCAGTTGGTCGTCTTGTGATTCAAAGCAGTGCATACATTTGGGAAGGTGCAGCCAACTGCTCTCTTGTCAGCATTGTTATCCAGCCAAGTGCTCTCTTGTCAGCATTGTTATCCACGACGGAAACAGTTGTTACGCTGGCTCTCTTTCAGGACACTCTAGGTTCACCGGACGAAGATAAACACCTTAAAGATGAAGCAACTCTTTAATTGGTAAAGGTAGTTTTGCGGCCCTGAGCTTAGTTACTCTTTATTCTCACCATGGTGTTCACATGAAATATTGGGGGCATATCTAATGAGTTATCAAAGGCTTATACTGTTTTGATTGATGTCGTTCTTTCGTTCTATTGCAGATAACAGAGTAGCTTCTTTCTACTTGATTGAAAATGATACAGGGTCACCATAGTGTGCATTGAATGCAACAATTTTTGGTGCAAAGAGTAATTTACCGCAACTCTTTTCGGCTGGACCCGTTCTATTAGGCAAAATGAAGCGATGCATAAAGCTTTAACAAATGCGCAAAATACTATTGCATGTTCCATAAATAACCGCATCGATGTTTAGCCATACTGGTCCGCCACTTCATTCATTCCACTTATGACCCGGAGAGCATACAGGTACTTATTATTAGGAAATATTTGTGAGACAGCTATAAAATTCAGTAACAGATCCGAATGAAGACCTAAAACACACCCAAATATCTAGCTGAGAGTGATCGAAAATGGTTCCGGCAGTTTGATGAAGTTTTAAACTGTTTTCATCACTCTCGTGGGTAGCGCTAAGGCCCGCGAGCGTGCAAGGCGTCGCAACAAGCTTCGGCGTCCACACCCACTTCAAACGTTAGTGGGATCAGACAATAAAAAATTGAATAAGTGCAACCAGTATGCTCTATTTATTTTATTAGACTTTTTGTCAGTCATGCCAAACGGTTTTTTGTTATGCACAAGTAAAACAAAGCCCAAGTGTACTTGTTTGCTCGCAAGTATTCAGGCGCATACTGCAGGTTTACAAATTTGTTGAAACTAAAGATGAAGTTGGTGATTAAGCGATTATCGTCTGTTTCTGCTTGCAGGACGAGGACAAAAGCTTCATAGAGTACGCTCTGTGGAACTGCATGAACAGCACTCGCTATATGATGGCTCACAGAGGGTCATAATGACTTGTGCTCGTGTGAATATGTCGAAGATTGCAGCTGCAATAAAATTTGACATCAGTGAGATCTCTCCATGGCATCAGCAGCGATCCTTTTCACTTGACGAGCAACATTTAAAGCTTTTGACGCGCAGGTTGGATAGAAAAACGATGTTGGGGATATTTTAAACCATTGGAATAGAGAATTGACACTGGAAGAATATGTATTGCGGCGATATTTGACTCCGCGGTCAATTTCAGGTCGAAATGCATACCAAGAAAAAGAAACTGTAATAGAGAATGGCCGCAAGCCAGAGTTGTTGACAAGCCTGAGAAATTTGCCCCAGTAACGTCGGCCTGGTTGGCATAAATGTTGGCAATAGAGTGCATTATGAAGGCCAGTCTTGGTGCCAGCCGAGTCCACTTTTTTTGCCGGAAATTTGCTACCACTTCTACTGAAGAGCAGCAATCTTGGTGATGATGATTATGGATTTTTATGGCGAAAGGGCAGCTATGGCCAAAGAGCGCCATGTCACAAGGTATTTTTTCTTCTTCTCAAGGTGGGGTCAGAGACCCATTTCCCAAGCATTTCACCCTAAATAAGCCGAGCACCAGACCAGGGGAAAGCTTGTACCCATTGTATCACCGGTGGGTACCCGGCGGCACTGGGGATCGAACCCCGCACCTCCCGCATACGAGGCGGATACTCAACCACTTGGCCACCGCTGCGGTGTGCAGCAATCTTGGATGGCGATGCTGATGTCAAAGGCACTTCGTGTTTATACTGGTGAATATCGCTGGCAGATCTTGAGCAGGCGCAAAGCAGGATCCTAAGTAGTCGCAGCGCGGCTAGTGTGCTTTTATCGTAGACTGCAATGCCAACGTGTTCAAATAGTATATGAAGGAACGCCAAGCGAGAGTTGTCTATGTGATTTGCCACACCGTTGCAGTCTCTGCAGCTTGCCCTCTTCTTCACTGTATCGCCTACCGGGATACAATGCAGGATTGAACATTCATCACAAAATCGAATGGAAGTTCACTGGAAAAGTGCAGCTTTCAACATGACATCTGGATGTAGCCAAGCGCATACTCTTAGCCAAAAATAGCCCCCGAAATCAACTTCGTGATGAACTTTTGGCTTCACCTGAGTTTAAATATTGTACGACGAATTCATTGAGATTTGCGCGTTTTTTAGACGACGTTGATTCGGCGATGAATCCGCACTGCGGAACGCACTGTTTGATATGTGTTTCCAATTTTATTTTTCCATACGTTATTATAGACTTCGGTTTGCTGTTTTTTGCATTCATTTTTTAGTCTTTGGTGCATTAACTGATGTGTTAAGGTCATTTACCTTGAATGTGTCACCATAATAATGTTTCGTCGCAATAATGCTTCATCGTTAACAAAGGCATAAAAACAAATATAAACATCCAATGTAGCCCAGCCCCTAATGTACCTGTATGAGAAGCGGAAACAGAGGGGGAGAGAGACAAGAAGGAAAGGCGGGGAGAGTAATCAGCAGAATGTGCTGGTTCGCTACATTGTCCTGGAAGAGAGGGATATGGGGGTATCAAGGTGAAAAGATAAGAGGCAGGTACGGACTTTGCGCCTGGCAGGATCATTGCCCATCGCGCTCGCACAGAGCCCTCATGGAGTGGCGTGGGATCTATATTGGAGGATGGGGACTGATCACGACAGTAGGCAGCCTTGAAAAGGGATCCACCATAATATCACAGACGAGGCCGCGTGTCCAGAGCTGGTCACCTTTTCCAACCGGTGCAGCACTCTGCGAGATGATACCGGGTACAATGAGCGCCACGAAAATTTGAGGACTGCTACGCCCCCTGCGTTTCCCTAATAGCACTAAACCAGCAAGGGCACAAGCATTACGGATCGGGATCTGCTCAGTTAGACACGACCTAACGGGCAAAATATGACTGAAGGATTAAGGAATCCAATTCACACACTGCAGCTATCCCCTCAGCAAGCAACTTCACATGAGAGTACCTGATGTGCCTATCTCCGTAAGGGAGGTGAGGGGCATCCTTACCTCTGCCAGACCCAGCACTGTGGAATGAGTACACATGTGAAACTTGAGGTAGTTTGGAAAACGACAAATAACATTTTACCATTAATACTTGCTCTTGTTAACGAAGGTATATTCCCACTGCAATGCATAGTAACTTAATACAGTTAGTACTGAGATCAGGCTTTTAAACTCAGCACCAGATTTCTTGATGTTAGCAAGTAGGGGGGCTTGGAACCTAGGTTAATATTGTCACGAAGTGGTGACTGCAGTCCGGAGAGCAGATAGGCGGCGAAAATGGTGTCTAAAAAAGAAAAACTTTACTTAGGCTGACTTGCGCCCACAATGGACTGAATCACTCGGCGGCGGCCTTGCAACAACCGTGCTCGGCGGTCGCCGAACAGAATGCCCGCCGCTGTCGGCCATGCTAAATTTAAAGCTGATAACGAAGTTCTGAAATAAAGCGTGCAAAGTTACTAGAACATTCTGGAGCAAAGTAGAATCAGCTCTGCCAGGATGTGATCAATCGAGATAAATCTGGTTGCGTCTTGCAAGGATTATATAGGCCAAACGGGGAAGTTAATGAACACGCGCTTGCGCTAACGTAAAACGCCTGGGAAAGGTGCTCCGTCATCCAATTTCGTCCAAAATTACAGAGACTGTAATCTTTATGGTCCCAATGTGTCGAATGCATAAAAAAAAAGTGTCGCATAAAAAAGCACGCAATCCGCTTGTAGTTAAGGCTAGGATTATGTTCGGGCATCAAGATAAACTGACTAGGGAATTGAGTGAAGCATATTGTAGTAAAAAAAAAACAGCGTCACGTGCGAAAGCACACCGCCAGTAACCATCCATGATGGTAAAGTGTCATACCTGGAATTTTAGCAGTATATTTTATGTTTTTCGCGGGAAGAGTGGTGCGTACGCTTTTGGTTGTCATGAGAGAGTATATTACCCATGTATGTTTTAATAAACATTCAGTTGTTAGTAGCGCTTGTCCTCCCTCCGTCTCTTCTTTTTCTTTGTCCCCTGTCGCAGCGCTCGTAAAAGTTTCAAACCAACTAGCTCAAATTTCCGTGTTACCGAACAGACCGTGCAAATTAGAGCATTTATTGGACGAGACTCTCCCGCTCCGTTATAATTCATGGTTCATATAGAAGTAAGCCAGTCCTTAAACGCCTGGCATCCTTTCGTCTGGACATCCGCCCTGCCGTTGGCGCAGATGAGTGCGCCGTCCCCCTTGAGCACCACAAGCGTCGGTATGCCTGCGACCTTGTAGCGAGCCTTGAGCGTCCTGGGAGGGAGTAACAGTCAGATGTAATCAATCCGGAACCTTTATTAGGCCACCTCTTACAGACAGTGTGCTGTTTTAAACGTCAAGACCACATATTGTACCACCATAAATGGCGTGGTATATGACACGATGCAGTACTTTGTCCATTCACACACCATACCATAAAGCACTTCACCACACAACACCAACACCGAGCTGTGTTGAGACCATTCTTGATACACGCCCACAACGGAGGAAACTGCAGCATATACGCTACGCAAGCTAGCAAGAGCTTTGCAAATTTGCAGCACCATCACTGTGTTCTTGGGTCAACCTTAGATCTTGCTTGCAATGAGGTGGAGCCTACAACAGCGGTTCGACGGCTTCCGAAAGATAGCTGTTGGCAAAACGTTCACTTGACTGTATGTGGTGGAGCCGAATCACACATATCAGGGAGCTGTCGCATTGCAGTTTTGAGCTTCCACTTCAAGACAAGAAGTTGTGAGATATGGTTTGATCTAGGAATATTTTCTGCATGCACAGTACAATATATGAGCGTGAGGCGATGCTGTCTGGACCTAGTTGGATGGCTGGCGAGCGCGTGGGACACAGAGCACTTCTTGAAATCTGCAGCATATAAAGCAGCCCTCAGTGAACGTAAGTGAACATAGGGCGCGCCAAAACAAAAACACCAGCCATTGCCCTAGGATCACATTGTTCCCAACCCCGAAATTGTGTGCCGGAACGGATGATTTTGGCGCCAAAATTCTTCTGCATGCGCAGCACAAACTAGCATTCGTAGCTTTGACTCCACAACGTGAGAATGTTTTCCTAATCCTTAGGAAAGAGACTAGCTGTTACGAAAAAGGCGGTAAAGAAAACGCTCGCTTTTAAACGTGCAATGTAGAAGATGTTTGTGCTAATATAATAATTATTTTGAAAGAAGTGACAGTGCCAGGCCTTGCTTTCCCCGTCCTTGAGCCCAGTACCAGAATTAAAATGGAAGACAAATGACCGTGAGAGAGGTTGGGAGACTATCCTCAGGGGGTCCCGGGAAACAGAATTGACGCAGGTAAGAAGCGCATGGGATGGATAATATTCGACGCACTGGAACTTGACTGTAAAATTTTGTAAAAATGTATAAGTACGGGCTGAAGTACTAGGGTCGCATTAATTCAGGGAACAACCTGACGACACACAGAAGTAAAATCTCACACAAAAATGGATGCGGAAGATCGGTGCAATTTGATGAGAAGCAAAGGTATTTAAATGAAATATTGTCAACTTTTAACACTGACCTGGGACTCTACTAACCGTAGTGAAGGACGAGAACTAGGAAACTAAGCACTAATTAGACAGAATAATGAAAAGGAAGAATAAAGAATGTTAGCACAATTTTCACAGTTGTTAATGACATTTTGCTCCATGCCCTTCACCTCACCGCATGAGACTGAAATAAAACCCACCTCGGTTTAGATCATTATAGTAATAATATTCACAGTGTGCATAAATGCGTCTGTATCTAAAAGCGAACACTGTAATTAGCCTCTCTTTGAATCCTGAAAGGTTCTCCTTATTGGTTCAATGAAGAATGTGCATAAGTCAGTAGTTTTCCATACCAAATAACCATCATATTGCCACAGTCCCAATCAATCCAGTGGCGCCACTCCGCGGCCGAACTGTTTTAGATGGTACTTGCCATGCCTTGCGCACTCGAGGGGCTAGAGGTTTTCGTCTTCTTCCTCGCTTGAGCTTCCTGCTGCCTTGCACGCCCAGAACGTCTAAATAAACCTGGTTTGAGTGCTTCGACCGTTTATCGGTGACATATTTGGTGGAGGTGTTGGGTAGCGTCTCATATACTCTGACTACGAGGACACTCTTGGCGCCTGTTTTCCACGCGCAGACTCAACACCCGCCCACAAGCGAGCCGCCGTATGCGAGGCCTACAACCCGAGTTCGGCCAACTGACAGCGCCGGAAAGGGCCATGACATCCACCGCGGCTAGCCAGACAAGTCAGCATTCCGGGACTGCCCCGCCATTCGTCCTTCACGCACCTCGGTCGCCGCCACCGTTCCACGGGAACAAGTTCCAGGACATCGAAGACTGGTTGGCCAACTTTGACCGAGTGGCGGGTTTCAATGAGTGGGACGGCGAGCGCAAGCTGCGCAACGTCTACTTTGCGCTGCAAAACTCGGCCAAAACTTGGTTTGAGAACCACGAAGCATCTTTACCACCTGGGAGGCTTTTCATCGAGAGCTGCTTGCGACATTTACCAGCATCGAAAGAAAAGAGAAAGCTGAAATTTCCTTGCGCTCAAGATCACAGTAGCCGAACGAGAGCGTCGCGATGTTCATAGAGGACATGACGCGACTGTTCAATCGGGCCGACCCTTCTATGCCCGAAGCCTAGAGGGTACGCAACTTAATGCGTGGCGTAAAAGAGCAGCTGTTTGCCGGACAGGTCCGTGACCCGCCACGAACCGTGTCCGATTTCACCAAGGGGAGCCCGGCCACATCCTCCGCCACTGCCCCTACCGCAGAAAGGGTTTAAGGGGCTTTTCCACTGACGCACCTCGACCACGCTACGGAGAAAGACCACGGGATATCGAACAGTACTTGGCTGATAACGTGCAATCTTCGACCTCGCAGCGACGCCAGTCCCGATCACCATCCCCAAGGCGGTTCTCTTCGCCCGGCCGTCCGTCATCCTCTGGCCAGTTCAGAGGTACGACCCCACGTCGGAAAAACTTAAGACGGCGTCCTCCGGGGGTAGGGCTGCCGCTACTGGACCGATTCAAGAGCCTCTACTCGACGATTCATCGCGACGCTCCGACCGACGACGACCTGACCCGACGACCTCGACGACGCGCTGCGACCGACTGGTCTCCGCCAAAATTCCAGTATCCGCCTACAACCAGGACGTTCCCGCACTCGTGGATACCGGCGCCGAATTTTCTGTAATGAGGAGACGGTTAGCCACGGTCTTGAGGACGGTTCTGACCCCTTGGTCTGGGCCGCAGATCTGGACACCGGGTGGCCACGTGGTATCTCCGATCGGTGTCTGCACTTCGCGAATCCAGATTCGCGGTGTTACTTTCCTTGGTTGCTTTGCTGTGTTACCCGAGTGCTCAAAAGACCTCATACTTGGTTTGGATTTCCTTCAGGAGTACGGTACCGTTATCAACCTCCAGGAACTAATCGGTTCGTTTTCCAGCCAAGGCCCTGTCGACGACGATACCGAGCCATGCAGGGCTAAGTTATGCGTCTGTGACGACCACGTGTTGATCCCGTCAAGAGCCAGCATGTTTGTTACCGTAGAGTGTGATAACAGCCCCGCCACTCGTGGCATCGCTGAAAACAACATCACACTGCTCCTGGGTCGGCAAGTCTGTGTATCTCGCGGAATTATTCAATGGAACAGTGGGCGAACCGAACTTTTAGTGACCAATTTTGGTTCGGAACGCCAGTGTTTGCCTGGCATAAGAGCTATAACGAATCTCGAAGAACTTAGCGAATTCGCGGCACAGCACGCGCTTTCCGAAATCACGGCATCAGTGGAGGCACTGACCACTCCCATAAAAACCGACGTGAGCCCGAACCTTCCGTCTAATCAGAAACGCTGCCTAGAGAGCATTATCGAACCATTCCGTGACTGTTTTGCCTCGAACTCCAAGGTTGGGCAGACTCCACTCACAAAGCACTGCATTTTAGTAGACGCAAACCAGCGACCATTATGTAAACCGCCTTATCGATTCTCTTCGAAGGAACTGGATGCCATTCGCCGAAAAGTTGATGAAATGCTCCAAGACGACGTGATACAGCCGTTGACGAGCCCGTGGGCATCGTCTGTTGTTCTAGTGGTGAATAAAGATGGAACTGTACGGTTCTGTGTTGATTACAGACGTCTAAATAAAGTCACCAAAAAAGACGTTTATCCCCTGCAACGCATTGATGACTCCCTGGACCGGCTACGCCACGCCACGTACTTCTCGTCATTAGATCTACCCAGTGGCTACTGGCAAATCGAGGTGGACGAACGCGACCGGGAAAAGACCGCCTTTCTTACACCGGATGGTCTGTACGAATTCCGAGTGCATCCTTTCAGCCTGTTCTCGGGTCCTGCTACCTTCCAGCGGATGATGTGCACCGTGCTTGCCGATCTAATATGGCAGTCCTGCCTTGTATACCTGGATGACGTAGTCATCTCCGCTACGTTCGAAGAACACTTGAGGCGCCTGCACGCTGTGTTAACAGCAATTCGTTCGGCCGGCTTTCCCTCAAGCCCGAAAAGTGTCACTTCGCTTTCCAGGAGTCGAACTTTCTTGGCCACATCTTCAGCGTTAAGGGAGTCAGCCCTGACTCCGATAAGACAGCCGCCGCAGCTGCTTTTCCCGTGCCAACCGATAAACGTAGTGTGCGCCACTTTCTGGGTCTCTGTGCCTATTATCGGAGTTTTGTGCCGAACTTCTCCCAGATCGCTGAGTCCCTCACCCGCCTCACGAAAGATGTCGAACCATTCCTCTGGGGCCAGGAGCAACAACAGGCCTTCGAAGACCTCCGCACTCGTCTCCAAAGTACGCCCATCCTTGGCCACTTCGATGAGTCAGCCGACACTGAACTGCACATCGACGCCAGCAACATCGGCCTCGGTGCGGTCCTTGTGCAGTGGCAGGATGGTATCGAACGCGTCATCGCATACGCAAGCCGAACCTTGTCAGGCTCGGAGGCGAACTATTCCACTACTGAAAACGAATGCCTGGCAATTCTGTGGGCAGTGACCAAATTTCGCCCGTATTTACACGGCCGCCCTTTTAGAGTCGGCAGTGAACACCACTCGCTTTGTTGGCTGGCGAACATCAAAGATCCCTCGGGACGGCTTGCGCGCTGGAGTCTTCCACTTCAGGAATTCGTTTATAAGTCCGGTATCGTTTATAAGTTTATAATCGTTTATAAGTCCGGTAGGAAGTACAGTGATGCCGACTGTCTGTCTCGTGCTCCTATTGAGGACAACCGAGCTGATCCCGGCGACGATTCTGTTTTTCTCGGCGCCATCTTCACGTCCGTCCTCACACAACACCAAAGGGACGACTGTGAACTACGGCCTCTCATTGAGCATCTTGAAGGAAGCGCTGCGTCGGCCCCGGGAATCTTCTCACATGGACTGTCGTCATTATGTTTGCGCGATGGCGTTCTGTATAAGAAAAACTACAACCTGACGGAAGCTGCCTATCTGCTCGTCATACCTGAGGCCTTGCGCGACGAAGTTTTGAGGCGTGCCATGATGACCCATCTTCTGGGCACCTGGGTTTTTCCCGCACTTTGGCGCGGATACGCCAGAAGTACTACTGGCCCCGGGTTGCTGGTGTAGACACGCCCCCTAGCGCTTCAAGCGTGTCTACCCCAGCCGCCGGACACATGCGCCGTCCCTCGTCTTCGTGCTTCTCATTGCTGCGGCACCGAGTCATCGCCCTTCAGAGAGGGAGAGTAATGTCACAGTCCCAATCAATCCAGTGGCGCCACACCGCGGCCGAACTGTTTTAGATAGGACTTGTTATGCCTTGCGCACTCGAGGGGCTAGAGGTTTTCATATTCTTCCTCGCTCGAGCTCCCTGCTGGCTTGCACGCCCAGCACGTGTAATTAAACCTGGTTTTGATTGCTTCGACCGTTTTTCGGTGACAATATTATCCGAAATATTTAAACACATTTCTCACAGCAAAATCAAAGCATCACCTGCCACAAGGGTAGTGGTCAAGATGTGCGGTCATATACCACGAATGCTAACTCTACCGGCATCACAGTCTGAAATTTCACTGAGCGTACTGTTGCACATGTCACGCCATCAACTTTATAAGGGTATTATCTTTACTTAGTCTAAGAAATTATGCGTGCGGAGATTGATCATATGCAGGCTTTCAGGAATTAGACCAATTCTGCCATTTAAATAAAGCCGCAACAACACGATGCTGGATGTTCAGAACTTTATTCTACAATTTCATTTCGTGGTCATTTAAGGGGCACCTCATCCCGGGAACAAAAGGACAGGACAAGGAAGGCTGTGGACCTGCCAGCTAACTCAATCACAGCGCCGGCACTTCGCATAAGTCTTCTATGTCAAGTTGAGAGGGATATCATGAGGAGAGGCTAATTGGAGTGTTCGCTTTTAGTTCACCAATATCTGGTGAGAGAAAAGTGTTCAGCCTGTTACTCATGCCTGCATATTAGCAAAGCGTAACCTGAACGAAAAACTCATTGGAACTTACATCACTTGCACCCCGTCGCAAATTTTCTTGTATGTGTCTACTTCGCAAAATCTGTTATAATCCTCTTTAGCATAATGATCTCTTTATTCTTCAATTTTATATCTTTCCTCGCATTGATAACGCTGAAAAAGTTGGCATCGCTTTTTACCACACGAAAACTTTCCTCGTTTCTCATCCCCTGTCCTTCACATGACTAGAACGGCCTTTCTGGATCGCTGACTTCTGTCGATGATCATTTGCGGTTTCGCCGTGCCTTATCTAAGATCAAATCATTTAGGAATATAACACACGTTTTAAAAAAGTTTTGGCTAAAATTGTATAACTAGTAGGTATTTATAAATGGACTTTTCTTCCCTAACCACTCCCCTATGTAGTGCCTTTGGCCCGGAGGGTATTTCAAATAAAGATATAAGAAACGAGCCAGATGATTGACGGCAACGATTGCCCAATGAGAATCGGCCCTTAAAGGACGATGCCGACTAAATTGTATGAGCGAGCAGGGCATGCTAAAGGTTGCAGTGGTCCAGATGAGAGGCAATGTGGTGCCTTTCGTTTTTGACAGCAGGTGCATTTGCAACGGTATCTACGGATAATATTTAATATTCCACGCTAGTAGTAGCGCTGACGACGGCGAAGTCGGTTTTCAGAACGCCGGAATGAGCATTTTACCTGTCAGGGTGATGACGGGCACAGACCTCGGAGCGGAGATGGCGTGGAATGGTAAGTAACCATTTTTTTTGCCCTCAGAGGTGTAGTTAAGGACGGCAAGAAGAGTCTCGTGCGAAATGAAGGAGTTGGCAGCGGTGGGCACGAGGATGCGCAGGCGTGGTAGTTGCGCAGAGGAGATCGAGAAGGGCATGAATCCAAGCATCCCGCCATTGCTAGGAAGGCATATTTCAGGTGGTGAGGGCGGACAGTGGAGGATCGGGCGCAGGAAGAAGGCACTGGCGCGGGCATCGGCGACCGGGAAAGAGAGAATGCTTGCGGGCTGTGCACTATACTACATGAATATTCTTGAAGCCGTAGCGGCCAATGGCCGACACATCCAGGCCGATCCTTGAGAGAAGCGAGCCAGGAAAGTGCATGATGGTTTGTAACGACAGTACTTTGTTATCGCTCGCATTAACGCCAAGCTCTCCTGTTCAGCAACGAAATAGTTCCGCTTTCGGAAGAGCACGGCTGTTACACGCGACCTCATATTCGGAAAAGCCAGGCTTGCGCTGCGTGGTAACCGCTCCGAGGTCGACATGGCTGGCATCGATGTGGAGTTCCGTTAGAACAGCGGGAAGGTGACAAAGTATGGGTGGTGAAGAACTAACATTACAGTGTGTGGCGAACGGGTCCTCGCAGGCCGGTGCTCAAGAGAAGAAGTTAGCAAAGCCAGTGAAGCGGCGTTTATGGTAGCTATGACTGCAGCGAAATTCTGGGCAAAACGATAAAAATAGATACAGAGGACCATGAAGCTGAGCAGTTCATTGATAGAGGTCGGTTTCGGGAAGTCAGCAACGGCTCGCCGCATGTCAGGATCAGATGAGACCCCATCCTTACACATGAAGCGACCGAAGATTGTCATCATCCGGACGCCGAAGTGACACGCTTTAAGGTTACGTTGAAGACCGGCGCCTCTGCGGCAGATCAAGACATCACGGATGTGACTATGACGGGTTGGAAAATCAGGGCACAAGGTGACAACATTGTCCAGATAAGAGAGACACATGTCCCACTCCAGGCCATGGTTCATTAGTCATTATAACGCCTCTGAAGCGTTGCAAGGCTGTGCGGCATAACCTTGAGTTCGTACAGCCCATCCGGTATCACAAAAGCATTCTTCGAGAGATCAGCCGGAGCCATATGTATCTCCCAATACCCCAAACAAAGAAAGAAAAAGAAACCTTCGCTTTTCAAAAAATCTATTGCCTTGTCGCGCGGCATCGGGTACACATTGCTGTCGGTAATTATAGAAGGCTGCTTTAGTCGACGCAAAAGCCACTGGACCCATCCTCCTTCACAAGGACAAGAGGAGATGACGAGGGATTGCAAGATTTCTCAAAAGCAGTACGATGCTGAATGTCGTCGACTTTTTCGGCGATGAGAAGACCCTCTGTAGGCGAAACATGGTACAGGCGCTGGAGGAAAGGCGAATGACGGCCGGTGTTGATGTCGTGGAGTACGGTCGTCGTCCGGCCCGAGTAAGCTTGCAGAGTTTCGAACGAGGAGCAGAAACGGTGCAGCAGCTCAACAAGATACTTATGAAGGCGCTGTTAGATGGCGCTGTGAACAAAACGGTTGCATATATCGTGTTGAATCAGGCCCGTAGGCACACACGAGTTGGGGTCAAGGCATAAACGTGGCTAGCATGCGAAGGTGCGACAGCGTCAATGTGGAAGAAAAGGCCCACTGGCTCAATACGGCCTAGACAATCCATTCGAAGCAACGGGAGGCGAACAACTACTGGCCACCAGATGTGGGCTGGCACCATAGCCCAGGTGAAGCACGGCGAACGTCAGCGATAAGTGGCGGCGGCGGCAAGCACCTTCAGAAGAAAAAAAACAGAACTGTGGAGTTGGCGGCAGAAGCGTCAGAAAGAATAACGAGAAAAGCGCTGACGGGTGGGACAGTGGTGTCCTGAGTGATGAGGAATTTGGTAGCAGCACGAGGACTCTTCTCGTGAAGCACCACATTGGATAGCAGAACACACGGCACGGAGAGTTCGACACGAGGACAGGCGCACTCAATCAGGGCAAGATGCTGGATCAGCTAATCCTAGTGGAGAATAACATCCTGAGTACAAGAGGGCGAACGACAAACTGAATAAAGTAAAGATCGTTGGCCACTACAACTTGGGCGGTGCAGAGAGCTGTCGGCTGCAGAGGCTGAGTGTTGGCGGTGCGTAGATATAGGCCGGAAAGATACCTCTTCATCACGTGAAGGGAGCGACAGTTTTCGACTCATGACAGATACGGCGGCGCCTACGAGCACAAGCTTCAAACTACCTTCAATGCTGGTTGCTACAACGTTCGTGGGGGAAAGACGAGGACTTTTATACTCAGACGAGTACATAGTTTGTGCATCATGAACTGTGGGTGTTAGTTTCTCGACATGGTCGACAGACGGAGGCCGTCGGTGGATGTGCGAGACAGAGCACCGACGAGGTGAAGGACAGCGACTAAAGGGAAGGCACGATGAACTCACGACTCTCCCAGCAGCCCAGGTGAAACTCGAAACTGAGGTGCTGAAGAAGACGTTGCAGGCATTGCATCGGTGGACAGCGGTATGCGAACTTGGCAGTGGCATGCGACAGGTCTTGAGATCCTGCAAGCAAAATAAACTGGGGCGGTTGCCCGATGTGCGCCATGGAGCTGAAGCCGGGGGTGCAGGTCGAGCAAAACTGTGGGGCGAGCGCGACACGAGCAAGCATACGCTACGCCGGTGAAAGGGCTGGGGGACCGAAGGCCTCGACATAGTTGTGAGGCGCCGCCAGAATGTCCTCCGGTGCGTCGACGTAACTCAGAATCGCATTGCCTAAGGCACGTGGAGTGATGGAGGAAAGGAAAGGAAAGCGTCAAAAGGAAAGCGACAGGAGCTAAAGGATGGCCCGAACAAAGAACTTCTGACACCTGTCGCTAAATTTTATGTCCCAAATGCGGCACAATGATGGCGGCTCCGAGGAAGAGGCCAGCAGAGATAGCGGAAGGGCGACCTCCTCACTTGCAAACTTCTACATTTCGGAGTAGAGGCAAGATACATCGGCGTCCGTGGCCAGATTTGCGAACAATGCGTCACTCTGTTGGCTAACCAACACACGGTGCTTCCGCAACTCTTCAAAGCTATGAAAGAGTTCGTTGGCCATCGCGTTGGTAGTCGGTCTCTTAGTATTGAGTGTGTTGAAAGCACCATCATGGGTCCCCTTGAAGAAGTACTGAAACTTATCTTTCTCCACCACAGAATGGTGGAGCATTTTCGCAGGTCCATGGCATCATCGATACAACTCGTAAAGCTTTCTTCTGCCTGCTGAGCTTTCGAGCGGAGAACCTGCTCAAAGCGAAGTTTTCGTACGGCTGGGAGTCGAATACCTCAGGAAATGCGGCCTTGAATGCCGCGAGGTGGTGATGGTCAACCTGTGGTCACGATATCAGATTGGTGTCGTCACTAAAGTAAAATATGATGTTCAGCTTCTCGGCGCCGTCCCACTTCTTGTGCCGGCTCAACCGTTCGTAGGTCGAGAACCAGTAAAGTAAATTGCTGCACTCCTCGACGTCTTGGTCACTGCTGCCACTGAAGATAGTCTATTGCCCTTGCCACCACCGATGGCATCAAAGCGAGGAGTGCTGAGTGGTTCTCATCTCTTCATTTATAGCGCGTTTAAATTGGACTGCATTGCCCTCTGGAATTAAGACGAAATAATTACTGATAAGCAATCACCTCTGAGAAGTTCCAGCCAGAAAGAAATGCCGGCCTTTGAGATTTACACCATAGCCTATTCACCTGTTACAATTAACGTTTTGACGCGGAAGCGCTAAAGCCTTCGCTCCGCAAAAAATCCGGCGTCGGCGTTGTTGGAATTGGCCTCGGTGTATTCAGCGAAAAATCACGATCATGGCTCTCGCAGGTTATCTCCATAGAGCAATAGGAGGCAGGTGGGCCACCTATGTCGTATGGCTTAGCGTCGTTACCACAACTTGCCACCGGATAGATATGAAACTGCCCACAATGGCAGGTGGCAGGAAAATTAATGATTGCTCATTCGGAAAGAGCAACCTGGGTGGCACAAGGCCCACCGCTCAGAGCACCTGCCATCGCAGGGCAGTGGCTTATCGCCTCACCAGTGCACCACTGCGCCAGGAGTGATGTGAGGACCTCCACAATCTATAAATGCGAAGTATAGAAGTACATTCTCCATATATAGAATTAACCCTTGAAGCTGCCGCGTCGTATTCCTTAGGTGAAGCATAAAGGTTCCCTCGCCGTTTTCATAACTCAGTTCAAGCGTGTTTAATGTTGAGCCTGCCCCCAGAAAGCTTCTGGTTTACTGTTGTAAGATTTCTTATTAAAAAACAAAGAACTGCGCAGAAAACCATAACTAGCTTGCTGTTTGTACGCTAACCCGTATAAGTATTGTATGTAGAAGTGTTAGCAAATCGGTGATTTATTTCATGTGTAATGTCCTCTACTACTGCTAAAAGGACCAGACAAGAAAGGTACCTGCTTCCGACTTTCGGACATAAGATAATGCCTTGATTTCTCCCCCATAATACGTAGTAGCTGGTTCACGAGGTAAATATATTTAGTTGAGCTGTGTTGTCGTTTCTCTCGTAATTACTGGGAAGGAGTTGAATTTTCGAAAGCACTCGTTTAAATGAAAAAAAATGGCAGGCGCTGTGGCATGGTTAGTTCATTATTGAATTAGGCGCGCTAGCTGTTCGTGTATTACTTCGGTTTTCTTAAATACGCAGGATGCTCGTTTGAGGGTGAAGTTTGTCGAGATGTTCCGCTCACCTGTCCCGCGTAGCAGGTGGGCCGTGTATCAAAGGTTTCACACAAAGCGTCGCTAAAATTTGAACTTGCAGATTTTAGTGCCCGCACGCTTAAAATGCTGCCATGCTTTTAATGCTAGCGCACTAAAAGCATGCGATGAGATTATATCCCAAATAAACAAAATCTCCAACAAACACAGCTGGCTCACGCACCCCAAAAATATTGGTGGTGGTTTACCTTTGGTTAAACATGGAGTGACGGATAGCTACAGCTTGCCAGGTGGAACTTGGTGACGTGACCAACCACGTGACGAACCACGTGATCACCCACGGCGCCGCGCCGCCGGCAGCTGCTCCGTACGACGTGAAAAACGACGCGACAGCGTGGCGGCGCAGCCACTGGGTGGCAGTGCCGCCACAGAGTGGCAGCGCCGCCACGCTGAAGGCTCGAAATGCTACCGTAATGTAGGTATTGCTACATAATATGCTTGCTTACTGCAGCGGGTAATAAGTGAGAAAAATGACATCTTAGTTAATGCTGTGAGTAATAAAACATAAATAAGTGCGTCCCTTTTGTGAGCTTAATTATAAATCCTTGTTAAAACGGACTTTCATGTGGCACGGCTCAGTTTCTTGGAACATGTAGTTAATCAGATAACTTTGAAGGCTCTTTTATACAGAGTGGTGCAGGTTTGCTGAGCGACATGCTATTCAAGTTGAATAGCGTGACTTGGAGGTACTCCTTCGTGTCAGCTCGCCGGTTAAGGAAGATTCTTGGACGTGGGATTAATCATGAGAGAAAGATCAGGAAGGTTGCTTTGAAGGCTTAGTGCATGCATATTTGAAACTGACATCACTCCAAAGTCAAATGCCTTTTTGTTAATGGTTTTTGTTTCAATTTAAAATTTTCTTCGTGGCACTGTCATCCTAACTGAGAAGATATACCTAGCATATGTTGAAAATGCACTGAATGCTAAATTACAATCGGAATCTGAACCAATGTCTTCAGTGGAAAGCAAGGCAAGGCAGATTTCCAAAGACCCACTTTTCCCATATATGCGCAGGAGGACAAAAATACCCGTAACGCGAAAAAAAGTTCTCATCAACAAGCAAAGGTGTGAAAGATCGCAGAATTCAATAGTGCCACGGATATATTTGTGCTGATCTTTTGGGCTAATTCCTCAATTTGTAACGCAAAATAGAGCTATTTTTACGCTTGGTGCAATCCTAGTTTTTAAAGGGACACTGAGAAGAAATTGAAGTTGGCTTGTATCGATAGAATACAAGCTCCTGATCACAAAAATGCCGCTCTTACTGAAAACAAAGCTCTTGTAAGGTAGAAAATAGCAAGAACAAAAATACAGGTATGGCCGCCACAGGCTAAACTCGCAAGTACAAGCGTGGTGACGTCGTAGGAGAAGAGACGCCACCTTGGAGGAATTTTCCTTCCTACATTTAGTTGCGAATATCTGAGGCTGACAAAGAAGATTGCGCGGTTTAATATTCAAGTAAGTTCTGTTTTGAAACCGATAGTGCACTTTTATCACACAAGGAAGACAGACAAAATACAACCTGAATGTTGGAAGCAAACAAAACCGATGCTTGGCGGCGCCATTGGCGGTCAATAGAGTTTCGATTTGTTAAGGCGCTTCGCGTCTATGAGCTTTGCGTGCCCTTTGGTTCTGTTTTTGACGCGCCTCGATTTACAAGCGCCGAACAGCAGAGGAAGTCCAAGTGCCGCTTCAAGTGCTAGTTAACCTTTGAAGGAGCCTGTTAAGGCTTGTCAGATGATCGCCACTGTCGATGAAAAAACTATGATGGCACGATGCGCCTTTATTGATAATTGCAGCGTGAGCCGTCGTGGCAAAATGGTAGCGTCTCCGCGTCAAATGTCAAAGGCCCTGTTTCGATTCCGAACCTCGGCGCAGGATCTTCTTTTTATTCAGTGAGTGGGCGGGAGGTTTCAGTAGCTTCCATAGATGCCGCCACCGAATACGTTGGTTAGCGGTTAAGCGCAGGCTCTGTTAAGGCGCGTTTATACTCCTGCGTAACACGCGCGCGCGCGCTTCACGGCGAAGCCACGTCGCCCAAAGCGAGACCATCAATCTATACTCTAACTGCGCTTGACCGCCGACGCGTTCGGCGGCTTCGGCGCAGTCTGAATGAACTGGCGGGGATACTTGAAGCATGTCTCTGTTTCGCGGCAAGTGCGGCAGCTGCCGCCGGCCCGGCCACACTGATGCGGCTCCGCGGCGAGGTGCGCATTGTGACGTAATTCAATAGCTTTGGCAGTTGGGCGGAGCTGTTCTTTTCGAGCTCTCGGCTAATTTAATCCACTCACAGTACATATCTGAAGGTACATGCAAGTGGGCGAGAGAGCCCGATCCAGTGGACCCGTTGGATCTAGCGGAAGCCGTTGAAGCGTCGTGCGCCGGCTTTAGTTTTAAGCCGCCAATTTTTAACGCGACCGCCCTTGAGCAGCCATCCGTTTTTTGTGGCAAAAAATATAGATAACTTAACACTTGCAACGATGGGAGACCTCGACGCCACCTGCTGACCCATGCAACCGCGCCGTTCAAGGAATCACAATCCGTTTGCCCCAAAGCCCCGGCCAGCCTCCGATGGGCGCAAGGCGCCGACCTTGTCCTGGCCCCTCGCGACTCCCCGCACTGGGGTTATGATATTTAGTTTGCACGCTCTGTGGGGCTGAGGTCTCTGAAATGCAAGTCGGAGATTTTGCGAGAACTACATCGTCGGGTCCGGGAATAGGATCCATCGCAACGCTGGCAAGACGCCGGTGAAAACGTAAACAGAGCGACGGTAGCGACTCCCGACATATGCCTTCAACGTGCGGCGGCGGTAGCTTTCATTTCGACAGCTGCTAGACCGCACCGGTAGCCACTAGAAATCACGGAGTCTCCGTTTACGTCACTTTTCATGTCACTCCGTCCTGTGACGTCATAAGAGTTCTCCGGGAAGTCATAAGAGTTGTCGAGTTTTAATCGGAGTGGCGAGAAAAACATTTCATCTTCGAATCGAAATTTCTTTGAAACAAATACATCTTTCGCTGCCGGACAAGCGGCAACAAAACTATGAAATTAGAATCTATCAGATTTTGCTAACAAAAAAAAATTGATAGGGTTCTCTTCAGTGTCCCTTTAAGACCAGTTATAGGCATGATTAATAAAACAAGTGTTTTCAATAAAACCGTTGTTCTCGGAACAGCCTTCCCATAACATCCTGCCCATAGTAAACCACACATGGCTGGCACCATTGTAGTGGTCAGTTAAGTAATTCTTTAGGGAAAAAAACTGAGACGCATAACTTTGCGGGAAAGAAATGTTTCGGCTAATCACGCACATATTTTAAGAGCGTTAGCTCTTACTAGATTTCGAGGTATTGTGGGGTCTGCTACCACCCTTAATCACAGCGCCATCTGTGGCAGCAACTACTCATCATGTTTCGAGATTTCGTGAGGTCTCCTCCCACCCTGAGATCAAAGCGTCACCTGTGGCTGCAACTAGAAAACAGCGCATTTCGTTTTGCGACTAGTAGCTCCATCTACAATAACACTGTATAAACAACAACCTCCCACGTGCCAGTGCTGATGTCATCGACTAATATGGTGGAAAGAAGTGTAACTATGCGAGTCTGATGTCAGGAGACGAAAATACGGCATAGTTCATGTTTCTCGAATCTAAGATGGCGGCCAATAAAATTGGTTATGCCATCTCATTCCTTCCTCCCCCCCTCACCACCCCCTCACCAAAAATATCCAAACGCGGGTAAGAAATCTGTCCCGTCACAGGACCGCTATGCATGTGTACATTCGTACCGCTATATATACTCCGACAAAAACGGGCAACCATTCGTGGACAGTTGTGTATCGAATTTGGTAGGCAAACAAAAGCTTATGAGTTGCGCTATCGGAATAACACCACAAATAAATTCTAGGTAAATATTTTATACACGCGATTACTAATGTAAAGTTACCATATCAGACCGCGAGACGAATTCTATGCCCACCTCAGCCCCCCAAACGAAGCAATATTCTGTTTAGGACGTATCTTGAGGGGGCGCAACTTGACAATGGGTAAACGTGCATCGTAATTTCTCTGATAGATGCCGCAATTGGGCGATCGTTCCGCTAGCCGGCGTGCGTGCACGCGTAGCTGAGCGTGGTGGCAATCCACCCCGTTACAATGGGTATTGCATTCCGTTTCTCCAGACGAGCGGCGCGTCCTTCTTCGCTTTCCTCATCTTGTAAACAAAACAGTTAACGCTCGGCACTTCAACGTCTTCCAGAATGTGGCGCCCTTTTCTGGCGCATGCTGGAATATCAATCATGTTTAAAAAAAGAGGGTGATGCCCTTTTATTTTTATACAGTCTGTGGAAAGTCATCTCACTTTAAAGTTCAAAGAGCAATTACCTACTCTCTTAGAGCATAAATGATAGGTCCTCATCGATGATATTTTAGAAACTGAAGGAGAAATAGTTCACTCTTCGAAAGGTCATGATTTATGTTTAATATTTGCCTCTAAATGTGCATGCTCTGGATAACCACGCGGAAATGAAATTTTTCTTCGAACGGTTGGGTTTAAAAATTCGAATTTAACTGCTTCCGCACTGCTCATTTTGTCTAAGCAACCTGCAGGCCATAACAGTTTGTATTACTACATTTGTCACATGCCTTCAGGACGTGATAACCATTTAAGCCTGCATTGGTACTTCTAATTTTCTAATCCGCGTTTAATGACACCACACATTTATGTTATAAGAAACCTATGCAGAAAGTCATGGGCTAGGAGTGTGGCAGAGATGGCGCTGTATTTTTAGCTCTATCATTTTTTGCCTGGAAAGGTGGAGCCCTTTAGCGGTGTTAGTTTTTTTTTATTTCAAGGCTAGCCTCTAGAAACCGTTTGCAAATTGCAGCTTGACAAAAATCATCGCAAAACTGCGAAGCGCAGTTAATATCCTATCAGTTTGGTTTACAAGATCATAGTGATTGTTAAAGGTTTAACAAATATGAAATAGTGCATAGTGAAGAAAAGCTGTTGAAGACGTAGCATTATATACGTAAGGCAAGCAACGTAATTTATTGCCACAGATGAGATGATCATCTTACCTTATTTCAGCTTCCTTTTCGTTCGTGCTCATATTCTCTCGTTTTAAGTTTAGATATGTACCCGCACTATTATTATAAAAATACAGACATCAAAGGAAGAAGTAAACCGCTATCCTTTGGAATTATTACCTTTTGTTTGTGTTTTAGCACATATAGCTTTAAAACTTAACTGTAATTGGTAGTGTACTAGCAAATGATGTGCCTTTCTTGATAGATTTTTATTATTTGTTTGATGCCCCTATTTACGGCGTTGAACATCTAAAGATATTAATATTCAGTGTCCGGAATGGTTGTCATCGATTGCTGTATTATAAGTGAGGTTGGTGCGTTTTACTCGCGGCTGACCTTAAAACTCAATTTCAACCAGCTGTTATGTATGTGAGACTATATAATGAGTGCAACAGGAACACGCAAAGAGTAAAGGCGCGTCGCTCATTATAGCCGATATGTGCCAGAAATTACAAGCTTAAGGCAGGTTTCGCAGTATTCAGACATATCTTTGCCTCCAGAGACACTAGAATAAAGGAGCGGCTCCAGAGGCTGATTGTTGGCGGTGCGTAGATATAGGCCGGAAAGAGGCGTCTTCATCTTGCGAATCGAGCGACACTTTTTGACTCATGTCAGATACGGCTGCAACAGTGTTTACGATCGCAAGCTTCGAAACACCTTCAAGGCTGGCGGCAACAACGTTCGTAGAGAAAAGACGAAGACTTTGATGTTCAGACGAGAACATAGCTCGTGCATCATGAACTGCGGCTGTTAGTTTTTCAACGTGGCAGACGGAGAGACCGAGCATCAATGACGGGAAGAACAGCGACCAAAGCGAAGGCATGATGAACTCACGACTCTGCCGGCTGTCCCGGAGGAACTCGAAACTGATATGCTGAACAAGGCGTTTCAGGTAATGCATCGACGGACAACGTTATGCAACCTTGGCAGCGGCGTGCGACGTGTCATGGGATCTTGGAAAGAAATAAATTGGGGTGGTTGTCCGATGTGCGCCTAGGAGCTGCAGCCAGGGGCGCAGGTCGAGAAAAACAGTGGGGCGAGGGCACCACGAGCAAGCATACGCTACGCCGGCGAAGTGGGTTCGGCGACCCAAGGCCTCGGCATGGTTGCGAGGCGCGCCAGAATGGTCTCCGGTGCTTAGACGTAACTCAGCAGCGCATCCCTTAAGGCAGGTGTAGTGAGTGCGGCCTCAGGATACGGCAAAGAGAAATCGACCGGAGCTGGAGGATAGTCAGAACGAAGAACATCAGAGACCTGTCGCTAAATTAGATAAACCAAATGCGGCGCAATGAATGATGGCGGCCCCGGTCGTCAGGTCAGCAGAGGTACCTGAAGGCGACCTCCCCACTTCAAAACCTCTTCGTATAGGAGTAGAGGCAAGAGGGCTCGGCGTCCGTGGCCAGTCCTACGAAGAATGCGTCAACCTGCTGGCCAACCAACACACGGTGCATCCGTAGCTCTTCAAAGCTATGGAAGAGTTCGCAGGACATTGCGAGGGTAGTCGGACTCTGAGCAATGAGTGTGTTGAAAGTGCCAACAGAAATCGACTTGAAAGCGCACTGAATCTTACCTTCTGTACGGTCGGGTTTATTCGGAGAAGCTCCTTAACTGGAGCAGGGCCAACAGCAATCTGAGGTGGGCTAGTCTAGCCAGGAGCGCGCAAATGTAGCCATGCGGCTCGCGCGTATGCTCGTCGTCTTCCTTACTGTAGCCCCCGAACAGAAGAGGGGCCATCTTGGCGACTTAAGGGGTGGATAAGACCGCGGTGTCGTAGTGTCTCTTCAGGCGCTGGATATGGAAAGTCTCGCGGTGCGGCGTCTGAGATCGGGTGACGGCGTGAGAAGTTCAGCAATATAGTTGACTGGAGATGTTTGCTCCAAGTTGCAATATGGCCCCCGATATTTAGCGAGCAGATTCTGGGAGACGCCCGGAGAACTGGGACGTATACACAGCCAGACAAGAGAGCTGGGCGAGAAATGCTGAGGACGTTGATCTTCATCGTGGAGCATTATTTGAAGGGACTGGGTAGCTGTAGTGAACGACCGGGCGGTCTAGCGGTAGTCTTCGGCGCGCCTGGTGTCTTCGGAAATGTTGGTCCACTCAGATGCGTCGGGGTGGTAGGGGAGAACAGTATCAATACGGACAGAGAGATGGCGGCCATAAAGGAGGAAGAAAGGAGAATATCCTGTCGTAGACTGCGCAGCAGTATAGTACGCGAAGGCAATATACGGGAAAATAAGGCGCCAGTTCGTGTGGTTCGAACTGCGTACATGGGCAGCATGTCCCTCAAAGTGCGGTTAAAGCATTCAGTGAGGCCGTTGGTCTAAGGGCGGTAACCGGTGAAAATTCGATGGATGACTTTGTAATCACGGAGCAGAGCTTTGATAACATAAGGTGGTAAGACACGGCCTTTGTCGCTGAGCAGTTCTCGAAGGGCACCGTGTGGAAGGATGAACCGACGTAGAAGGAAGGATGGCACATCCTGTGGCGTGGCAGCAGAGAGCGTGGCGGTTTCAGCATACCTCTTGAGGTCATCGATGGCAATAATGATCCATTGTTTTCCTGAAGCAGTATACGGGAGGGGCCCATATAAATCGCTGCCAACGCGGTCGAAAGGGCGAGGAGCACAAGATAGTGGCTGCAACTCGCCAGCAGTACGGGTAGTGGGTGTCTTGCGGCGTTGGCAGTCGAGGCACGAGCACACGTATTTCAAAACGAAATTGTACATGCCACGCCAGTAGTAGCGGAGTCGGAGGCGTGTGTAAGTCTTCAAAAGGCCTGCGTGACCGCATTGCAAGTAAGTGCGAAAACATGCACAGATATAGGACCGGAGGTGGTGAGGAAATGCAGAGCCATTTTCGTCCATCAGGATGATAATCACGGCGATAAAGCAGGTTGTCTCTGATGTCAAAATCCTAAGCTTGACTGTGCAGCGCGCGGGATGGTGTAACCGCCGATGGGTAGGAAAGAAAGTCGACAAGAGCACGAGTACAGGGATCGTTGCGCTGTTCAGAAGGGATGTTCGTGCCGGTAGGAGACGTAGTAGGGGCTCCGATTTCACAGAGGCTTGCAAGTTCGGCGGGGAACGAGGAGCGAGACAAAGCGTCAGCGTTTTGATGCTTGCGGCCCGACCGGAAGACGACACGGATGTTATATTCTTGAAAACGCAGCACCCATCCCGCCAAGTGACCGGAAGGATCTTTCAATGAAGAAAGCCAACAAAGGGCGTGATGATCCGTAACGACATCAAAAGGACGGCCGTAAACGTAAGGGCGAAACATGCCTAAGGCCCGCACAATGGCCAGGCACTCTTTTTCAGTCACAGAGTAGTGAGACTAAGCCTTGGTAATTGTGCAGCAGGCACAGGCACCGGCATATCCGCCGTATCCATATTTGCGCTGGGCGAACAATGCACCGAGACCAATACCGCTGGCATCCGTGTGACTTCAGTTGGGGCCGCCAGGTCAAAACGGTGCAAGATGGGTGGTGTCGTGACAAGACGACGCAAGGTGTAGCAAAAAATCGTCATTAGCGCCGAGCAGCAGAGCCAAAGAGGCAGCAATTGAGGCAAAGCTGCGAATGAAACGCCTAAAGTAAGAGTAGAACCCTTGGAAGCTGTGAAGTTCGTTAGCGGTGGAAGGTTTGGGAAATTCAGTCACGGCACGAAGTTTTTCGGGGTTAGGGCGTACAGCGTCTTTCAACAGAACGTGAGCTAACGTTGTCAGTTGACGGACTGAAAAGGTGCATTTCTTAAGATCAGCGGCATGCCTGCGTTTGTGAAGCATGTCAAGACGTTCTTCAGGCGACATAGATGCGGATGAAGTCGGGTAAAAAGATAACAATATCTTCCAGGTAGCACGAGCACATCCTCCATTTGAGGCCACGCAAAACGGTATATATAATTCGCTCGAAAGTGGCAGGAGCGTTGCACAGTCTGAGAGGTATGACGGTAAACTGGTAGAGGCCGTCAGGGGTCTCAAACTCGGTTTTGGCACAATCTGCTGCTGCCATTGGGACCTACCAATAACCAGAGCGCAAATCAAGGAAAGAAAAGAGCTCCGCACCTTGTAGACAGTCCAGAGCGTCATCAATACGGGGCAGGGGGCAGACGTCTTTGCGTGTGATCTAATTAATGCTGCGGTAATCGAAGCAAAATCGAACGGAGCCATCCTTCTTCTTCACAAGGAAAACCGGGGAGGCCCAGGGACTGGTGGAAGGCTGAATAACGCCGCTCTGAATCATGGTGTCTACGTGTTCTTAAATAACTCGTTCAGTGGCGGAAACACGATATAGGCGCTGTCGCCGAGGGGCGTGGGCGCCGGTGTCAATGCGATGGTGGACAGTTGAAGTGCGACCCAAAACGCGTTGCTGGCAATCGAAGGAAGAGAGAAACTCCTAAAGAAACGCAATAGGCTTGGTTCGCTGAGTTTGAGGTAGTGTGGCGTCGATAGAGCGAAGAAATTGGTCGGTCAACAGTGGGGCGGGCGCATGAGTAGGTTTTGTTTAGGTTTGGTTTATGGGAGTTTAACTTCCCAAAGCGATTCAGGCTATGAGAGACGCCGTAGTAAAGGGCTCCGGAAATTTCGACCACCTGGGGTTCTTTAACCTGCACTGACATAGCACAGTACAATGACCTCTAGAATTTCGCCTCGATCGAAATTCGACCGCCGCGGCCGGGATCGAACCCGCGTCTTTCGGGCCAGCAGCCGAGCGCCATAACCACTCAGCCACCGTGGCGGCTGCAGGAGTAGGTGACCTGAGGGCGTCCATTGCGACTGGCGGTGATCCTGTGGCAGCTTCGGGTGGTTGAAAACAGAATCAAAGAGCTGCACGGTGCAGACGCATTCTCCACGCCGGAAAGCCAAGGGGCTTCAAAACGGCTTGAAGAGCCACAGTGCGGTGAGGCCGGCGGAGAAAGTGAGCAGGGCATAGGGCAGCGGCAGGCAATGGCGGCGCAGAAAAGTAGAATACGGCTTGAAGAGGACGCTGGCATCGCGAACACAAGCACAGGAGGGAGGCACAATCACAGGAGAGCACGGAGGAATATCGGTACTGTTGGCGACAAAAGCTTTGACTGAAACAGGAGCGCCACAAACATCAGTCTTTGGCAAGGGATTCGACAACGTATAGAGCACTACTTGAGCCATAGCACAGTCGATGACCGCGTCGTGGAGCGACAGGAAGTCCCAGCCCAAGATGATCGAATGCAAGCATGACGGCAGAACGATGAACTCAACCAAATATAAAGTATCGTCTATGACTACCCGAGCAGTACAATCTGCAAACGGCTAGATGAGGTGCGCATTTGCAATTCACGGCGGAAAGCGGCGTCTTCACTTTCCTCAAAGATCGGCAAAGCGCTGCATTCATGACAGAAACCGCAGCACCGCAGTCGACAAGCGCCATCACAGATACGCCCAGTACAAAAGCTTCAATTAATATAGCGGCTGAGAAACGAGGCCTTTCAAATTTCGACGACAGCGCAGTTCTCGCCTCAGATACTGCGGCACCTAGTTTTCCACTTGAATGGTCCAGGGACGCCGTCGCATCGGAGAGATGGAGCGCCGACGTGGAGAAGGCGAAAGGCGTCCAGAGAAGGCGGTGCGTGCGCCCAGGAGACAGAGAACGGCTTAGTGGCGGCTCAGCAGGAAACGAGTGCTGACGCTGTGACCAGTAACCGGATGCTTCAGAAGTTTTTCGTGAGACGTTCATGCGTCGACAGCAAAGCCGCGCCACATGCCTTGGCAAGCCGCAGAAGTAGCAGATCGGGCGGCTGTCAAGCGTGCTCCACGAGTTTCCCAGTTGAGCAAGCGGTCGATTATTATCAGGCGTGCCCCAGGAGGTTTGCAGATGAGCAGGCGGCGGAATAAAAGCAGCGGGCTCTCTAACGAGACCAGCAGGCAGACCATAGGTAGGCGGAAGAGGTCGCGCAACAATGTCCGCTTATGTCATTGGGACAGCGAGAGATGTGGGCTGAGGGGCTTGCTCTCCCGCAAGCGACCTGCTCTTGAATGATGTGCCGCAGATTCGGAGTTATGTGTGGTGATGGCTCTTGATAACATGACATAAGCGAGAGCTGCCGAGCAACTTATTCACGGATGAAGCTCTTGATGTGCGGCATTAGCGATGGCTGGTCTCCTGTATCATTCAAGCCAGCAATCTACTCGACGTTCGTGGTGTGTTAGCGTGTCAGAGCCCTGTGCTTGCGTAGTTCGTCGAAGCTCTGACATAGGGCGACGACTTCCACGATTGTGCGCAGGCCTCGCGCCAAAATCTGAAAGGCATCGTCATCATAGCCCTTGAGAATATACGTGATCTTGTCGGCTTCGGACATCGGAGCGTTAATCGGAGCGGACATCGGAGCGTCTTGCACAGATCGACGACATCTTCGATGTAACTCTTGAAGTTCTCGCCTAACTGCTGCCACCGTGCACGCAAGCGCTGTTCGGCACGGAGTTTTCTTACTGCCGGGCGGCCAAATAGCTCGGATAAGTTTGCTTTGAAAACAGACCATGAAAACCGCGTTGTGGTTTCGATACTACAGATTTGCCCCGCCCGTGAGATAGAAATGCACATTGTTCAGTATCGTTTCCGCGTCCCACTTGTGGGATGCGCTCGCCCGCTCATACGATGTGAGCCAATCCTCGACATCATGGTCGTCCGCGCCACTGAAAATAGCGGGGTCTCGCTGGCGGAGAGACCCAGCACAGACGACGGCGGCCGGGCTCACTTGTACGGCTTGGTGGTTAGGCATCGCGGTAGAGCGTAGCGTTCGGTTGCGGAGTTCCAGGGCGAGAGGAAATACCCGGCACCTGCCCCAAATGTAATGGTGGGGTTTATTCGGAGAAGCTGCTTAACGGGAGCAGAACCAACAGCAGTCCTAGTTCAGCCAGTTCAGCCAGGTGCATCAGGCGATGGCCATGCTGCTCATGCGTATGCTCTTCGTTTTCCTTACACTTCCACCAACACAGTAGGGCTTAAGCATTTGCGCAAGTCTATGGCGTCCTCGATAAATCTTGTAAAGCTTTATTCCGCCTGCTGCGCTCTCGAACCGAGAACCTGCTCAGCACCAGATTTCCGTAGGGTGGGGTGGTCGAATACCTCAGCATATGCTGCCTTGAATGCCGCCGGATGGCGATGGTCAACTGGTGGTCCCGATATCAGATTGGTGTCGTCACTTAAGTAAAATATGACGTTGTGCAGCTTCTCGGCGCCGTCCCACTTCTTGTGCTGGCTCACCCGTTCGTGGGTCGAACCAATACTGTAAATTGCTCCACTCCTCGACGTCTTGGTCATTGCTGACACTGAAGACAGAAGAGTCTCGTTGACAGAAGGGGCCAGAGCAGGTGGCAGCCACAAGCCGAGTTTGGCTGATGTCGGAGGTGATGATTGTGGTACCTCCTTAAATGAAGGGGGGAGCTTTTGGTCGGTCACGGCGACCGATACAGGAGGCAGTCAGCGTGCTGCAGGGGACAGCACTCAGCCGCATAAAATCAGCTTCAGCGCAAGTCTCGTGCCCTGGCCACCACCGATGGCGTCGTTGTTGTTTTTGTTGTTGACCTCACACAATGGCACATACCCAGAAGGGGGATTGGCCGTAACCAGGCGGTGACTATTTAAATGACCAGTTGCATGTGGCAAGCATGGGATGACCTACCAAAATTTGGATCGCACAGTTTCCGTAGCCGAGGTGGTTGCAGGAGGTTAGGGGGGTCATACAAACTAAAATTTAGGCAAAGAAGGGGTAGGGATTACTATAAGTGGTTGTAAAAACCGAAATACAGAAGCTGATAATGGGATGGGCAGGACGAAAGCTCATGATGGTAGACGTTTTGATTCTAGAAGATAATTTTGAACGGCAGAGCAAACATTCCCATCGGTATGGCCAATCATAGAAGCGCCAAGAGACAGAATAACCGCAGAAGACAGGCGCAAACTGATATTCTATATTGGAACTTCTAATAGTCGCCTCCTAATCGATGAGTAGCGACGCAAAAAAGAAGAAAGCGCTCTATTGTTTCCGGCTCCGCACAATACGGACACAATGGGGAAATCGCCAGACCAGGCCTGTAGAGGTAAAAATTTAGTTGCGGCACCCGGCAACGAAGCCTCGTGAAGGAAACTTCAAGATTGCGCGATCGCCAGACTGAGCTTCTCCAAGCGAACAGTAGGTGCTGGAAGTCGTCCAAGGAAGTAAGCGCTGATGCGCCCAATTCGTTCATTACAGTGTACCGTCGAAAGCGTGCCGCCGTGATGTAAGCAGTTGTTGGAAGCAGGTCAACAATCGGTCCACTGAGGGCTGCATTCGCTAAAGCGTCAGCTGATTCATTTAATAGAAGACCCCTGTGCCCAGGAACCCAAAGAAATCGAATTGATGTGATGTGTGGAGGGATCAGGAATTTTAGTATTCGAAAGAGCTGCGATTCAGTGGACGCCGAGAGGGAAGTGCATAAAGATAACGAGTCCGTAATTATTATTACTGCAGATAAAGAAATTGGTACCTTGCGCAGAGCGAGAACCACTGCTAGAAACTCAGCCAGATAGATAGGAGTGAAATCTTGGAGACGGAGAGAAAAAGATCAGTCAAGGGACTGGGAGTAAATACCTACGCCTGCCTTTTCTGCACAAACCGAGCCATCAGTCACAATTGCAACATGTGAGCTGAAGGTCGACAAATAACCCTGCCACATACCATTTAACCATGAGAAAGGCAGTAATTTTGCATTACATGGATAAATGTTATCGTAGATGATTGACAGTTGCGGGGATGGACCGCACCGGAACAATTTCAGGTATTCGCACGTTGAGTGGGCCCAGCAAATATTCAACGAAACAGATTTGGGGAGTTTGAAGGCGAGACCATCCGACACCCAAGAACTCCGCTCGCTGCCCTAGGAAGATCAACTCGGATGCATGCTGCTCCGAGTCGCAAAACTTTAAAAACGTTTGTACTGTCAAAAGGCGAAACCTTGCAGTAAGAGACGGCACCCGCGCTTCCAGATACAAAACATTGTTTGCCACGTATTTAGGGAGACCCAAACACAGGCGCAGAGCTTCTCGCTCTAAGAGCAGAAGTGGGCGCAGTTTGTATGCAGCTGCTCTAGAAAACAAAACGCAACCGAATTCCAAGATTGGCCGGATATACATTTTGTAAATCAGCAGAAGAGCATCTCTGCGCATACCGCAGCGAGGGCTACTCATCCTTCGCAGAAGGCCTACCGCCCGAATCCCTTTCGCAGCAACCTGATCTATATGTGACCGCCAAGAGAGAGAGGAGTCATAAGGTACCCCGAGATACTTTAGGGAACATACCTGAGGAATGACATGATGACGATAAGACAATGAAATGTGTACCTGTTGAGTAACCGGAAAAGGTAACAAAGTGCACTTGTTTACATTAAGACTTAAGTGTAATTCAGATAACCATCGGTCAGGGGAATTTAAATATGACTGTAAAACCATATACACAGAATGTAAATCACTCGCAGCAGCAAAGAAAGCTATATCGTCGGCATACACGTACGTAGTCACGTCAGGGGAAGTCGGAATCGAACTGAGTAAGAGGTTGAATAGAACAGGGGAGAGAACTGCACCTTGAGGCACACCTCTAGATTGATGAAATTTCCTTGTAGAAACTCCGCGTTGACAACAATAAAATTCTCTGTCAGCCAGGAAAGCTGACACCCATTCCACAAAATAAATTGGCAAGCCCAGAGCCCGTAGTCTGTACATCAGAGGCCCATGTTCGACACTGTCATATGCTTTCGAGATGTCAAGAGTTACCAGCGCAGCATACTGTCGACGCCGGCGCGCTAGTCGGACACGGCTTTCGAGGTCAGTATGCGCACACCATATAGAGCACCCAGGCTTGAAACCAATCTGACAGGGGTAAAGTAGCCTCTTTTTAGTAATAATGGGCATGATTCGTCCATACAGCACGCGTTCAACCAATTTCACCAGATTCGATGTCAATCAAACTGGTCGAATGTTGTCTAAGTCCAACCCTTCGCCTGGCTTTTTAAGCACCGGGATAATTTTGGAAACACTCCATACATCCGGGATCCATGGGGTTCTAATAGAGTAATTTACCAGCTCCAATATAGCATTGGGGGATTCGTCGAACAGTATTTTAATCATCGCAGAGGTGACACGGTCAGGACCAGGAGCTGCAGAAGGTAACCGATTTATCACCTGGGAGAGCTCAGAAACCGAGACATTAAGGAAATCATCATAGTGATTCCCAAGCAGTTGTGGGCGAGAGAGCGCAGCCGAAAAACGGTGTTCCAAGCCTTTGCCAATTTCTCCTAATGACCTGGCAAGCTCTACTGGAGTCAGCCCATTAGAGGGAATGTCGTGAGGCGGTGGCAGCCTGTTTCTTGACCTCAGAAAGCGAAACAAGGCTTGTCTGTTATTAGATTTTGATAGATGGTCATAATTCTCTTCATCATATTTTTCTTTTGCCCTAGCGACTGTGCGCTTGAAGGTAGCTGCAAGAAACTTATAATCGATCCAATTCTGGGGACATTGATTATGGATGAGTTTCTTCCAGGCTGCCTTGCGCCGCCTATAATCCTTTGAATATTCTGCATTCCACCAAGGGCTCAGAGAAGTGCCTATGCTATCGCACACTGTAAACTCTGATTGCCTCCGTACCCGATCTAAAATAGAGCATAAGCCTAACACCGTGCTCTCCTGAGACAAATTTGGCAAAGAGTGTAGTTCTGAACTGAGTGAACTTCTGAACTTGTAATCGACTAGGGTGCAACTGAATCCGCCGATAGAAGTCATCGGACACACAATGTCAAAAGTGAGTGGGAAATGGTCACTGTTTGTTGCAGAGTCAACCGGAGTCCAGGAGGAAACTGCTACCCCTGGAATTGAAAACGTTAAATCCAATGCTGATCGGGAGTGCCCACGGAGAAAGGTCGGAAGACCCGAGTTATGACAGTTTAGGTTATTCACACAAGCCCAATCCCATAAACGCAAACCGCACTGGTCTGTTCGATAACCCCAAGTCAAGTGATGCGAATTGAAATCCCCAACAAGCAACACATGTGATCTGCTGACAGAGAGTAAGGAATCTAATGGCCGTGTGTCATGAACCCGAGATCGAAAATATACATTTGCGACATTAATGGGATGGAAACCAGGAACTGAAAGATCCACTGCCTGAATTTCGCAATGAGCGTCCACACGCTGAAACACCAATCGTGCCTTGTGACAGAATCTGGATGAAACCAGCAGAAGCAAACCGCCCCCCCCCCTTGATGGGCGGTCCATTCTAAAAATTCGATAATGTTCCATTTGAAATGAAAACTCTTTCGACAACCAGGTTTCTTGAAGCGCAATGACAGGAGGAGAAAATCGATTTGAAAGAGGTACTAAATCAGTGAAGGCTGATTGAATGGAACGGCAGTTCCACTGCAGCACTCTTAGAGACCCTATTCTGCCGAGAGATCTGCAGCAGCAACTGCCTTTTCCAAAATGCTGTGGTGACCAGTTTTTCCTGAATTACTCTTTTTTGTTTTGGATTGAGGGGAGCTAGACGGACCAGCAACGGCCAAAGGAGACCGGCTACGTTTCTGAGCTCGAGCATCGAGCTCCATCAGCTCAACACACCCATCAATTGCTCCGGTCGTGACTTCAGGTACATGAGTTGGAGGCGTGCGCTCTTTTCGCGGCTGCATTGAAACAAGGAAAGGCGTCTCCGCACTGAGTTCAGTAGGTACTGCAGGATACACGGATGACTTCAACGCAGCATTGGAGGTCATTATTGAAGAGGTCATTTGCGCCACCATGACTTGCGATATGCACTCTCTTACTGAATTCACTAGCCGATCCATTACCTTGGCCATTGCCTTTTCAACCGCTGTAGCAATCGCATCTGACAGGCTTGAATCCACGACCGCAGTCGTCTGCCGTGCTGCCACACTTGAGTACCCGTACGTCCTTTCCTTAACAATAGCCATAGCCTCGCGCCTTGAGCACCGGCGCTTTTCTAACACTTCCAGCACCTTAACCTCCTCAGCCCTTGCAGGACAATTAGAATATGTGGCGGAGTGACTACCGCTGCACAAGCAACACATCTCATCTTTTGAACACCTTCCTTCACGGTCATGATTACCACCACACACACTGCACCTTGAGCTCTACTTGCAGGCGTTCGCGCTGTGGCCAAACCTCCAGCAGTTGCGGCATTGAAGTGGCCTTGAAGAATACGGATCTACCCTGAAACCCAGGGGCCGCACCTTCAACTCAGATGGACGGGAGAGACCAGCAAAAGTGGCAATTACCGTTTCAGTTGGAAGTTTGGTTTCCTCGACGACCCGAGTGCACCGATGTACAGAAATCACCCCTGCGGAGGAGAGTTTCTCTAGCGTTTCCTTAGGGCTAAGGCGTGGGTCAACACCTCGCACCAGACCTTTAGAGCACGCAAAGTGCGGCGATATAAATGCGCTTACCGACTGTCTTCGAAAAGCTGTGCACGTTAACAAATCCATGATGCAGGCCTGGTCGGCCGACCTGCACACCACGCCCCCTCTGCCGTACTGCCGGACATCACAGATTTTTAAGTGAGGCGTAATCGCCTGCAGTGCAGTCTGAACCGCATCCGGGTTATTGAGTCGAATGGCGCCACCATCCGATGGAACCAAGGCCACGGAAATAGTGCCGACGCCACCCCGAAAGTAGGCGTCCAGGGGGAGTTGGTTAGGGGAGAGGCTGGCCGACCAGGGGGAGTTCCCCTGGCCAGGAGAGGACGTCGACATGCGCCCCTAGCGACCTGCAAGCGCCCTGCAAAAGCGAAAGACAATCAAGCAATCAGAAGCTAGTGATACGAACAGTCACCGCCCAGTGAGAGCCAAGGCGCTGGACAGCGCTTCTTCTTCTCCAGGTCCTGAGCGTTCTCTCTAGCGCGTGCTGGGAACACTGCTCCCTTGTCGGCACCTGCTGTCTCCTCCTACGCTGACCTTCTCACGCTCCTTCTGCTTCGCATCAGAGAGCGAGCAACGCGTCAAAGCAAGGAGCGCTGAGTGGTTCTCATCTTTTCCTATATCGCGCGCTTAAATTTGACTGTATTCGCCTCCGGAATTAAGGCGAAGGAATTACTGATAAGCACTCGCCTCTGAGAAGCTCCAGCCTGAACGAAATGCCTTTCTTTGAGATTTACACCATAGCCTATTCATTCTTACCAAGGTATGTTTTAACGCGATAGCGCTAAAGCTCTGCTTCCCCAGAAAATCCGGTGTCGGCGTTGCTGGAGTGGGCCTCAGTGTATTCAGCGAAAAATCACGATCCTTTCTCTCGCAATGTGTCTCCAGAAAGCAACAGGATGCAGTTGGGCCACTTAGGTCTTGTTACCTCGCATCGCCATCAAAACCTGCCGCTTGACGTACAGCAAAGTGCCTACCATGTCAGGTTGCAAGTAAATTAATGATTGATCATTCGGAAAGAGCAACCTGGATGGCACAAGGCCCACTGCTGAGAGCACCTGCCACTGAATGGCAGTGGCTCATCGCCTCACCAGTGAACCACTCTACCAGGAGTGATGTGAGGACCTCCAGAATCTATGAATGCGAAGTATAGAATGAGATTCTGCATATAAGGGAATTAACCCTATACACTGGCGTGTCATATTGCTTAGGGGGAGCATAAAGGTCCCCTCCCCGTTTTGATATTTCAGTTCAAGCGTGTTTAATGTAGAGCCTGCCCTCATAAAAGGTTCAGAATTACTGTCGGAAGATTTTTTATTAAAGAAACAAAGAACTGCGCAGAAAACCATAACTAGCTTGCAGTTTAACGCTAGAACTTTAGCTAGTGAGGCTAGCATAGCAGTGCTGTTCGAGGAACTAGCGGGAATTAAATGGGATGTGATAGGGCTTAGCGAAGTTAGGAGGATAGGTGAGGCGTATACAGTACTAAAGGACGGACACATACTGTGCTATCGCGGGCTAGAGGATAGACGAGAACTAGGTGTGGGATTCCTCATTAATAAGGATATAGCTGGCAACGTAGAGGAGTTCTACAGTATTAACGAGAGGGTAGCAGCTATAGTAATTAGGCTGAAGAGGAGGTACAAGCTGAAAGTAGTGCAGGCCTACGCACCCACATCCAGCCATGATGACCAGACCGTTGAAAGTTTCTATGAGGACGTAGAATCGGCAATGAATAAAGTAAAATCGCAGTACACTGTACTGATGGGCGACTTCAATGCGAAGGTGGGCAAGAAGCATGCTGACGACCACGCGGTAGGTGACTATGGGATAGGCTCTAGAAATAGCAGGGGAGAGTTTTTAGTCGAATTCGCGGATAGAAATAATTTACGGATCATGAATACCTTCTTCCGCAAACGAGAAAACAGGAAATGGACCTGGAAGAGCCCCAATGGTGAGATTAAAAATGAAATCGACTTCATACTATGCGCAAAACCTGGCATCATTCAGGATGTGGCCGTCCTCGGAAAGGTGCGTTGTAGCGACCACAGAATGGTAAGGTCTAGAATTAGCTTAGACTTGAAGTGGGAACGGAAGAAGCTAGTGAAGAGGAAGACCATTAACGAGTTAGCCGTAAGAGGGAAAGCACAGGAGCTTAGGATAGCGCTGCAAAACCGATATTCGGCTTTAACTGAGGAAGATGATCTTGATGTTCATTCAATGCACGATAATCTGACATCAATAATTACGGAGTGCGCAGTAGAAGTCGGCGGTAGGACAGTTCGAAAGGATACCGGGAAGCTATCTCAGGTGACGAAAGATTTGATTAAGAAGCGCCAAAACATGAGGGCATCTAACCCTACCGATAGAATAGAACTAACGGAGATATCAAATTTAATAAATAAGCGCTAGGTAGCCGACATAAGGAAGTTTAATATGGAGAGAATCGAGCATGCTATAAAGAACGGAGGTAGCCTAAAAACAGTGAAGAGGAAACCAGATGTATGCATTAAGAGGCAAGCAGGGCAATGTCATTAACAATATGGATAAGATAGTTAACGTAGCCGAAGAGTTCTACGCAGACCTGTACAGTAGCCAATGTAATCAGAGCGCTAATGAGAAAGACAGCAGTGCACAGCAATGCGTCATCCCGCCAGTAACGAAAGATGAAGTAAAGAAAGCCATAGAAGCAATGAAAAGGGGAAAAGCAGCTGGGGAAGATCAGGTAACAGCAGATCTGTTGAAGGATGGAGGGGACATCGTGCTTGAAAAACTAGCCACCCTGTATACGAAATACCTTATGACCTCGACTGTACCAGAAGCTTGGAAGAATGCAAACATTATCTTACTTCATAAGAAGGAAGACGCCAAGGACTTGAAAAATTACAGGCTGATCACCTTACTATCCGTTGCCTACAAAGTATTTACTAAGGTAATCGCTAATAGAGTCAGGGCAACGTTAGACTTTAATCAACCAAATGATCAGGCAGGCTTTCGTAAAAGATATTCAACAATAGATCATATTCACACTATCAATCAAGTGATAGAGAAATGAGCAGAATATAACCAACCGATATATAAAGCTTTCATTGATTACGAGAAAGCCTTCAACTCAGTGGAAACCTCAGCAGTCATACAGGCATTGCGTAATCAGGGGGTAGAAGAGCCTTATGTCAAAATACTGGAAGATATATATAGCAACTGCACAGCTACTATAGTCCTGCATAAAGTCAGCAATAAAATTCCAATAAGGAAGGGCGTCAGGCAAGGAGACACGATCTCATTAATGCTGTTCACCGCATGTTTACAGGAGGTATTTCGAGGCCTGAATTGGGAACAGTTAGGAATAAGAATAAATGGAGAATACCTAAATAATCTGCAATTTGCTGATCACATTGCTTTGCTGAGTCACTCAGGAGGGGAACTGCAAATCATGATCAATGAGTTAGACAGGCACAGCAGATCGATGGGTCTAAAAATTAACATGCAGAAAACCAAGGTAATGTTCAACAGCCTAGCAAGGGAACAACAGTTTACAATTGGCAGCGAGAGCCTAGAAATAGTAACGGAATACGTCTACTTAGGGCAGGTAGGGACAGCTGATCCGGATCATGAGAGGGAGATAACTAGAAGGATAAGAATGGGGTGGAGCGCATGTGGCAAATTCTCGCAGATCATGAGTGGCAGTTTACCAATTTCCCTCAAGAGGAAAGTGTACAACAGCATAATCTTACCGGTACTCACCTACGGGGCAGAAACGTGGAGGCTAACGAAAAGAGTTCAGCTTAAGTTAAGGACAACGCAGCGAGCCATGGAAAGAAAAATGATAGGTGTAACGTTAAGAGATCGGAAGCGGGCAGAGTGGGTGAGGGAACAAACACGGGTTAATGACATCCTAATCGAAATCAAGAGAAAGAAATGGGCTTGGGCAGGGCATGTATTGCGTAGGCAAGATAACCGGTGGTCCTTAAGGGTAACGGAGTGGGTTCCAAGAGAAAGTAAGCGTAGCAGGGGGCGGCAGAAGGTTAGGTGGGCGGATGAGATTAAGAAGTTTGCACGCAAAGGGTGGATGCAGCTGGCAAAGGATAGGGTTAATTGGAGAGACATGGGAGAGGCCTTTGCCCTGCAGTGGGTGTAGTAAGGCTGATGATGATGATGATGATGAGCTTGCAGTTTGTACGCTCGCCTGCATAATTGTAGTAAGTATATTTTTATAAAAACGGTGAATAATTTCATGTTTTATGTCCTCCACTACTGCCAAAAGCACCTGACGAAGCAGGTACCTGCTCTCTAACTTTTGGGCAGTAGAGATTTCTTTGATTTCTTCCCCAAAACCCGGATTGATTGGTTCATCATGTAAATATTTTTAAGTGAGCTGTCTTGTCGTTTCTTGCCCATTTACAGGGAATGAGTTAAAATTTGTAAAGCACAAGTTTAAATGAAAAAAAAAAATGGCGGGCGGTGTGGCATGCTCACCCAATAATGTACTAGGCGCGCTGGCTGTTTGTGTTTTAATTATGTTTACATAAGATATACGCAGGTTACTCGTGTGCGGTGATGTTTGTCGAGATGTTCCGCCCACCTGGCCCCCTTGGCTGGTGGGCCATCTATCCAAGGTTTGAGACAAAAAAACCATTACCGAAATTTGAATTTGGAGATTTTAGTGCCTGCACACTTTGAATGCTGGCATGATTTTAGGGCTCGCGTTTTCAAAGCATTCGGTGCGAATATATCCAGAGAAAAGAAAATCTCCGAGAAATATGGAAATTTAAAATACAGCCAACAAAATATGCTTGCTTACTGCGGCGAGTAATGAGTCAGTAAACTGGCATCTTAGATAATGCTGCGAGTAATTCAACTTCAATATGTGCGTCCCTTTTGTGTTCTTTAATATATAGTTTTGTTAAAACGGGCTTTACTGCTGCATTGCTCAGTTTCTTGCAACATGTAGTTAATGAGATAGATTTGAAGCCGCTGTTAATCAGAGCGGTGCAGGCTTGCGGAGCGACATGCTATTGAGGTTAAATTTTGGGACCTGGGGGTACTCCTTCTCGTGTGCCCTCCTGTTGAGGTAGATTCTTGGGTACGGGATTAATCCCGGGAGAAAGATCAGGAACTTTGCTTTGAGGCTTTAGTGTATGCATCTTTGGAACTGACATAACTCTAATGACAAATGCATTTTTGTTGTTGCTTTTTGTTCCCATTTAAACTTTTTCCCTTGCACTGCAATCATGAATGGGAAGTTATACGCAACATATATTGTAAATACACTTTGAATGCTAAATTGCAATCGGAATGTGAACCAATCTCTGCAGTGGAAAGCAAGGCAAGGCAGATTTCCATAGACATACTTTTCCCATTTATGTGCAGGCGGTCGAAAATACCCGTAACGCAAAAAATAACGTTCTCATCAACAACAAAAAGCGTAAAAGATCAAAGAATTCAAGAGTGCCACGGATATATTTGTGCTGATCTTGTGCGCCAAATCCTCAATTGAGAACGCAAAATAGAGCCAATTTTTTACGCAGGCACCAATCCTAGTTTTTAAGGCCTTTTCTTGTCATGATTAAGAAAGCTGGTGTTTTCAATAAAACCGCTGTTTTCGGAACATTATCCGCATAAAATCCTGCCCACACAAGTGCTGGCTCTATTGTAGCGGGCAGTTTACTGATTCTTTAGCGAAAAAAACTGAGCCGAATAACTTCGCGCGTAATAAGACTTTCGCCTAATGGTGCATATTTTAAGAGCGTGAGCTCTTGCTCAGAACGCTTCGACATTTCGTGGGGTCTGCTACCACTCTTGATCACAGCGCCATCAGTGGCAGCAACTAGTCACCACGTTTCGAGATTTCGTGAGGTTTCCTCACATTCTGAGACCAAAGCGCCATTTGTGGCTGCTACTAGAAAATCGCGCATCTCGCATTGCGACTATCAGCGCCATCTACAATAGAATTGTAGAAACAACCACCTGCCACGTGCCAATGATGACATCATGGTCAGATATGGTGGACAGAGGTGGAACTATGTGAGTATGAATTCAGGGGACGAAGCGGGTCCTAGGTTTGGTTTCTCGAATCCAAGATGGAGGCCATTAAATTTGGTTATGGCCTCTCATTTCTTTCGCCCCTCACCAAAAAATGTCTTAAAACGGGTAGGAAAAATGTCCCGTTATCGGACTGCTATAAATGTATACATTCGTTCCGCGACATATACTCCGACAACAACGGGCATCCATCCGAGGAGAGTTGTGTACCGAATTTTGTAGGCAAATAAAACCCTATCAGTTGTGGTATGGCAATAAAACCCCAATTCAGTTTGGGACGTATCTTCAGGGGGTGCAACTCGACAATGGGTAGATGTGCATCGTAGTTTCCCTTATAGATGGAACTAGGCGGCGATTGTTCCGATAACCGGCGTCCGTGCACGCGTATCAGAGCATAGTGGCAATCCACCGCGTTTTAAAGGGTACCACATTCCGTTTCTTGAGAGGAGCGGGGCGGTCTTCGCTTTCTTCAACTAGTAAACCAAACAGCTACCGCTCGGCAATTCGACGTGTTTCAGAATGTGCGGTATTTTCAGGCGCACGTTGGTATATCAATCATGTTTTTAAACGGATGATGCCCTTTTAATGTTATAGTCTGTGGAAAGCCATCTCACCTTAAAGTTCAAAGAGCAATTACCTACTCTCTTAGAGCATAAAGTGGTAGGTCTTCATGTAAAATATTTTAGAAACTGAAGGGGAAATCGTTCACTGTTTGAAAGGTCATGACTAAAAAATACTTTCCTCTAAATGTATATGTTTTGAATAACCCCGCTGGATGGAATGGTATTTTTCTTCGAACGGTTGAGTTAATAATAATAATAATAATAATAATAATAATAATAATAATAATAATAATAATAATAATAATAATAATAATAATAATAATAATAATAATAATAATAATAATAATAATAATAATAATAATAATAATAATAATCAATCAATCAATCAATCAATCAATCAATCAATCAATCAATCAATCAATCTTTATTTTTCGGTGCCCAGGAACAACCCAAAGGTCTTGGTGCTGGTACACCAAGCCTTGAACATTTTTATATCGTCCGCATAAAGGAGAAATGAGGAGTTTTTGACCACGGAGGAAACGTCATTGATAAAAACAGAGAACAGAAGCGGGCCTAATACCGAGCCCTGAGGAACTCCGCTGGTTGGAGTGTAAACAAATGAGGTCTGTCCATTTACACTGACAAAGCAGGACCGATCAAGAAGATAGTTGCGTAGGAGGGCTACAATTGAAACGTCGATCTCAAACAGCAGAAGCTTTTGAAGAAGTAATGAGTGAGTAACAACGTCGAAAGCTTTGCTCAAATCACAGTACACAGCGTCTACCTGACTCCTCTGAAGGACTTCAGCTGATGTATACGTCATAAAAGTCACAAGGTTAGTTGTAGTAGAACGACCTTTTATGAAACCATGCTGATTATGAATGATTACATTTTTGAGGTGGAAGGAAAGTACTTTGTGCAAAGCTAATTCAAAAAGCTTAGAGGTTGCACAAAGAAGAGAAATGGGGCCGTAGTTCGAAACATTAGATTTGTTTCCTGATTTGAAGACAGGGAAAACACGCGCCGTTTTCCACACGCGGGGAAAGGCAGAATTTTTCAAACAGTTATTAAATATTGTGGTTAAAACAGGGACGAAGGTACTATTGAAGGCTTTTATTATGGCGGCTGGAATGCCATCAGGTCCAGGGGATAAAGATGGTTTCAAACACTTAAGACACTCACTTACTAACTTCTCGTCGAGAAGAACGGAATTATGTGCGCCAGCTGGAAGGCACACGGAGTCGAAAAGTGGAGATTTGTACACGGAGGAAAAGTGTTGAGCAAAGCCGTCAGCGACATTCCGAATTTCATTCCCATGAGAGTCAACTAAGTGAATATGACTATCAGATTTATTCGAACGCTTGCGAACGTATCGCCAGAATTCAGTAGGACGATTAGAGGCACTATTCTCTAAATAATCAAGATAGGACTCATGATCCCGCTTGTACAGGCATTTGCAAAGGGAACGCAAGCGGCGAAATTCATCTGCCCATGTATCCAGCCCAGGGCGTTTCGCTTTATGGTGGGCCCGCTCCTTAAGTTTCAGCGCTGTTCTAAGTTCCTTGGAAAACCAGAACGGAAACTTGCTGCGAGTAGGAGTGTGCATAGGTATGTACTGGCGCATACCATTGAGAACTATTTCAGTGAAGCGACTGACTTGTTCGTCAACATCGCTGATTTCGCTTAAAACAGACCAGTCGACAGAAGAGAAGAAACCGAAGAGACCAACGTAGTCGCCAAGTGCGTAAGCGAAACGGGGGGAATTCCCCGCACGATTTGAATTAGCAGAAGGTGGGACAGAAACCGAAGCCGTTATTAGAATTGGAGGATGAAATTTGTCACAGCGAGTAAGTGAGATGTCAGATGACGAGACTCGAACATTTTCAAAATTAGATAAACAAATGTCAAGAACATTACCACAACAGTTTTCAATTAAATTGTGTTGCTGCAAGGTGTTAAAAGCTATGAAATCAAAAGCCGGTTGCACTTACTAACTACATAATGATTGTTGTGTGAATATGTAAAGGTATTCCAGTTAATACCTGGAGTATTAAAATCCCCTAAAATGAGCAGTTTGTGCTTGCTATGAGAAGTGATAACATATTCAATAGAATGTAGTACATCATCGTAGGCAGGAGGAGGCAGATTAGGGGAAATATAGAAAGCTGCCAATAAGAGTTTTTGATGTCGAGTTAAAGTGAGCTCTAACCAGACAGATTCTTCGATGGTTTCCAGGTCGGAACGCCGAACGCACTGCACGGAACTGTCAATAGCAATGAGCACTCCCCCTCCCTTTTGTTTAGAAGCTGATTCAGGGCGGTCACTTCGAAAAACAGAATAGTTATTAGGAAAGAAGTCACCTGAGTTATCTTCGCTAGACAGCCAGGTCTCAGTAATTACAACAGCCGAGTAACAAGAGGCTAATGCATTAGAAAAAAATACAGGTCCCTTAGTCCGAAGACCTCGGGCATTTTGATAATATATATCCAAGTTAGGGTTGACTGCGATCAACCGTCAGCTCGGAAGGATGCAACATACCATCCAGGAGCTTTCCACGAAAAGCCTTGAAGATGCAGCCCGTAGGCCACATCGAAGGGTCAACAAGCTGATCGTAAAATTCCGCGCTGACTGTGAGGTGGAAGGACGAGTAGGAGTCATATTTCGTTTTCAACTGCCGGCAGGTTAGGGGGGTGACGTTCACGCACTTCAGATGGTTCGTCAGATCAGCCGACGTTGTCTCAGGGCACAGCTTGGAGACGAAAATAGCCTTCGGGCGCTTCTGAGGTCTGGCGACGTTCAGACTGGATGAGCTCGACGAGCCAGTGATGGCTGGGCTTCGGTGCTTCTTCTGCGCCTCAGGCGAATTAACTACAAGTGGGGGGACAGATACAGATGTCGGGCAGGTGGCCAAATCAACAGGTGCCATCCCACAGTGAAGGGCAGCAGAGTAGCTCTTGGATGGCTGGAACATACGGGAAGGACTGCTCGCGGACAGGGGCTCGACGAAAGGCGGATCACGCTGCGATGAAGCAGGGCGCCTCGCAAGCTCCTCGCGTAAGCTGCGAACATCAGCCCGCAGAGAGGCAACGACCTCAGCCTGGAGAGCGAGCGCCCGCGAGTTGTCACCACGAAGGCGCTCATTCTCCTCCCGCAGTAGGGAGCCTACATACATGCTTAGGGTGGTGACATCTCTCCCAGTGTTGCCGAAAACGGCCGCTAAACATGACGGGCAGCCATGTTGTTCCCCTTGAAGAGAGCATCCCCGGCTTTCAGTGGCGTGGTCGCTGGGGCGATCTACAACAATAGTTTATATTCTAGTTTATCGGCGTTTCTTTCGAAGTTAGTACCAACAGATGACGCCGTTCCGACGACATAGAGCAGTTCTCAGCGACGGTGCATTACACTCCGAACGGGTCTCTCCTCTGCGCGCGTCATCGCGCCAAAAGGCAGCGCTTATCAATTACGTAAAAAGGGTTCCTCCTCACGATGAGCACTAACCGAGCTTAGGTGTTGGGCGTTCAGAATTTAATGTTATGACGGTAATCAAAAGATTACGCAGGCCCACTTTTTAATGCTTATCAATTACTTGGTTCATGCGCGGCCTGTACAGAATGTGGCCGTAGTGGCTGTGTAGCTTATGTCGGGCATAATCGCCGCAAGTGTTCTATCGTTGGATAGCTTATGTCGAGTATAATTGCACCGGACTAATTGTAGGTCTCAATTAATTACCGGTAATTAGTTAATTGTAATGTAATTGAAATTTACGCTACATCACTAAGTCGCTGGATAGCTTATGTTGAGTACAATTGCACTGAACTAATCTTGTCTTACCGACCATTAATTAGATAACCGTGATTAAAAATCAATCGTTATGCTCCATCATCAAGCTATATATCGTTGGATAGCTTATGTCGAGTATAATTCCACCAGAGTAATCGCAGGTCTTAATTACCATTAATTATTTATTTGATTTAAAATTGAACCTAATGCTATAGCATCGTCATATATCGTTGAAAGGTCTCGATGAGTAGAATCGAAAATGTAACGGTAAACCGAGCTAACGCTGGTCTATGTAGGTTCAAAATAAAACCACGCAACAGAAGCAAAACAGTAGCACCTAATGCTTATGCATTCACAGCACGGGAAGAGACTTAAGTGCCCCAGTAGTTCTATTACCGACATCACTATGGCATTTGCGTGTGCAATGTACCATTAGTTTGTGCATTTTGCTCTTCTGTGAGCAATTACACATGCTCTACGCAATGAGCTATGCAACCCCATACTAGCACACTGTAGCTTCAGCAAAAGGTATAAACATACTTAAAAAAATTTAGGGAATCTTGAGGCTGATGTTAACAAATTAAGATCGAGTGTTGTAAGCGTCTTAGTTTTGTACAGATTGACATTGAGTTAACATTAAAGCAGTGCTTCATTTCACATTGCCTACCATTTTTCCACGTGTGCTGAGAAACTAACTTGTTCAGTAGGAGGCTCAAATGTTCAGAGTGTAACATGAGACTTGCTGGAATGGAATCAGAGAAAGAGGAGCAATACAAACAATGGGACAAGTGAGAAAACCTAAAATCAAGAAACCAAATGACATTTTCAGACGCCTTCGTGTAAACATTCAAGAAGCTTCTTTTATTGCCGACACACTTCTGGCAACTGTCAATTAAAGGGGAGGTGCTCATATTCTTTCTCAAGCAAACTGACAGAATATATAAGCATCCGCAGCCAGCTAAAGTGCATATGAAATTACATTCTTCCATTATCAGCATCTGTGAAACCAGTGAAATTTTTGTACACATATCAGTCACTCCTGTAAAACATATCTGGTGCGCACACTGATGGTGTAATTGCAAACAGGCTTATTATTTTTAAACATTGACCGAAGTAAAGCAGCTTCGTTGCTCAATGAACACTTCTACATAAAACAAAATATACTGATAGCCATGAACAAATTGCATGAGTGCAGTACAGAGGACACAATAAATGGGCTAAATCAGCAGGACTAGTAATGCAAACAACTCAAATGATAATGAGAAACACCACGGCAACTCTGTGGGAGCGTATGTTTTACAGCCCCTAAATAATGCAAGGCATGGTAGTGATGCTCCAGCCACAAAAATAAGACTGTTACGCACTTCACAAAAGACTTGAAACAGTGGTTTACACATTTGCATCTAGTTCCAACACTTGCTCCTAAAAACTTCACCTTTGATGAACACACTAGTGGCACGCACTGTAAATCAGTTTGCTATTTCCAAATGCTGACTGAAGCAAAGCAGCTTCATTGGTTAGTGCACACAATCTGCAAGCAACAGCTTGCTACAGAGAGGTGACATAAAAATATGCTGAAAGACGTGAACAATTTACAGGCGAGCAAAGTACACACGACATACACAGTGAAAGTGTCAGAGTGCTATATTCGGGTACAACCCAAGGAAGTAGTGGCAGATGCCCCCCGACCGTTTCCATCCAGCCAATAGCGGTGACCGATTTTCATGACAACGCGGTCAATCCGATTAAGCCACGGTTAACTGCCGTTCATCTGCCACTCCCAGCGATGCAACTTCCCAGCATTAAACATGGTGTCATGAAAATCGGTTGGCGCCATTGGCTGGATAGAATTCTTTAAGGACATCTCCCCTATTTTCTTGAGTTGTGTCAAACTATAGAAAAACAACGAAAGCAAGGCCAAATCATTAACTAGCTGACTGCAAGCATCTAAGCATATGATGTTACCATCCTTCTCAGAGTTCAGACCAGGTTTGTTGCGGCACATGTTTTGCTAGACATTCCATCCACCCTCTGTGCATGCTGCTGTCGTAGATGGATCCTCAGTCTTGTCCTCACATATTTTGTCAGGAGGACCTTCCCTGCCTGAACATGATGTGTTTCACAGCAACCTAAGTTCAACTTGACAGCCTTGCACAGGGCATTCAGAATGCTAGCAAATGGGGTTTTGAGCACCATGATTTCCTTCATATCTGCAAAAGTCTTAAACTGCTCCTCACATTCTATAAGGACATTAATCACTGCTTGCGTTGGATAAATGAGGTTCTCAGAATTTTTCACGTACTCTTTAAGCTTAATAAGATTGCTATACTGATTTGTAGCATCTCCAACAAGGGCATTTTTGCAGTCACTACAGTTACCAATGGACTTCATGACAGACTTGACCAGGAATCCTCCTAGATAAGCAAGAATGTCACATTCTGCTTCTGTGAGAGCACACACAAACAGGTTTTCTAGCTCTTCAGGCTCTTGGTTTTGTCCCTCATGTCTCTGGATAGTTGGGTCAAGGAGGTCAGCTAGATGCAAGCTGTCATCAACCTCGTAGCTAGAATTTGTAGGTGTGTGCATGAACTGTCCAACACAAATCAGCTTCAGTGCACACTTAACGTCGTATGCACTAGGGACCGGCTTCTTGAGTCTCAACACAGAGAATATGTTTTCGAGACAATCTTGTACGAGCCGGCCAAGAAGCACATACTTGTAGCTTTGGTTGTCCAAGAGGTCTTGCGACAGGCTGAGAGCAACAGTGGTCGATGCCAGAAGGCCAGCTTGTGAAGGCTTCCAATGTGCCGTTGCTCCCATTTTCATTTGACGGAAAGTGCTGCACGTCAGTTCCAAAAGCGCAGTGGCCTCTTTATGCTTTGAAGGATCTATATCGCTCAGAGCAATAACCGGATGTCTGGCCGACATAAGGGTGTACCACCTGCTCACGAGGTTAAAAAACCACGCTGTAGCCTCTGCTTCGGGGGGCAAAATTTTTTGTTGGATTAAATATCGGATAGCAGCAGGAGCCTCACGGAACAATTGCACAGCAATGTTCACTTTCATGGTAGTGAAATGTCCACTGCTGATGTGGATTTCCGACAGCCTATTTGCAATCTTCAGCTCACTTTGACAGTCGTACTTCAACACTGCTTCAACATGCTCCACCTTGACAGTGCCAGAAGGAAGACTTTGTTCCTTAACAGTTTCTTCACCCAGAGTGAATTCTCCCACTCGGAGTAGTTGGGCACGGATGTTCTTCAAGACGTGGGCGGGGTCAGCCATAAAGAATAGTTGCCTGCCACGGAGGTGCGGGTGCGGAATACAGCAGACAGTCTGTGAGTTTCTGTGGTTGGACAAGCCAAGCAGGCGCCAAACTGCACGGTTGGCAGCTCCCATGTCACTTGTGACAACAAGCACTCTAAGCGAGATTTGAAAACAAAGCTCAATCAAGTGGAACACAATGTCCTTCAAAATAGAGCCATCTATCGACCTTCCAGTGAAGTGATAGGCGATAACCTGTTTCCATCTCGTGTTCACGCCACCAACCATGAACACAAGAGCATGGTTGGCAACATCTGTAGCGGACTCCGGCAATGTAGTGCTCCCAAAAAAGCAATCAAGCGAGCGATCGTGGTCAAATCCTTGGGAGATTTCCATCTCATCCATGAAGAGCACACAGTCTTTTTCTATGTCTTGCATTGTGGCTACTTTGGATTTCAGGACATTAAAAACTTCATGAAGAACTCCAGGCAAAAATTTATTATTTTGAAGCCTTCGTATTAATGTCCTATTGCATGGCAGTGGATATGATAATGATCTTAATAATTCATAGCCTGCTGTTCCACATGCGTGCTTTATTTGAAGGGCCTCTCGAATAGTCTTCTCAGACCACTTAAGGCCCTTCGTAGTTTTCACCGTCAAAGCCCTTCTCTGGTCGTGTTTGAGGAACGGCAATTGTTCCAAGGTTATCATTTTTTGTTGTGGCGACTGTGACTTCTTTACAAGACTGCGCAGTTTTCTCTTTGTTTGCTCGTGAAGCCTCTGTAGGTTTCTGTACTTTTGGGCCAAGTCCTTATTTCTCTTTCTCAGCTCAGCATTCTGTCTTTGAAGAGACAAGTCAGTTGAAGCCGTACTTGAACCAAGTGTGAATGCAGCTTGAGGTATTTCTTTACTTGATCGCTCATTACTATGCTGTGACCTTTCAGCGCTTAAGGATTCGGCCTCCATGGGTGAAGCTGCGGGCAGAGGAAGTCGACTTGCATCAGTGGAATCTTCCCCACTGGCTTTATCTGTTCTCAGAAAGGAATGGGCAACGCTGTCTGCATAGATAACAGTGTCGACAGCTTTGGGCGGCAGCAAGGTGGTTGTTAAAGGTAGATCATACCCTGGTACCTGAGCACATTGTAGTGGACTGACAGTGTCCTGGGAACTCATGCTGTCACTCACAGCCGAGTCTTGTGTTTGTTCGGCTGTTGATGCGAAGACAGGCTCTAGAGCAGCACTACCACATGGTTCATTTCCGGTGGGGTCAAGTACTGGGCTTTGCGTTGGCGTGGCCGGACGAAAGCAAGACCGCTTCTTCGGAGGCTTCCGGTGTTTCGGGATGGCTGAAATAAAAAAATTCAGTCAATAGGGTAGCACTACACTCAAGAACTGCAGAAATTCTGCATTTACAGAAGAGCAACCTAGTACCTGCATAAAACTTCCAAATAAACTTCAGGAGTAGTAATATCAGTTGGGTTTTAAGATCCCAAAGCTGTACTGGGGGGCTTTAGATTTCTTACCGCCAGTGCATATTTAACAGCGTCGGAAAGCATGCTACAACTGGCAATGATTCAGTCGTGCAAAATTGTGCTCAACAGCAGGTTGTGTTAGCAGCTGAGGTACCATTGATGCAACTAGAATTACTAATCGTCCTGAATTTTGCCATTTTAGCTTCTGTGCCAGGTGACATAGAACAAATGAGACAGCACAGTATGCAGTCTGCTTTAGGATATTTGTTTGATTCTAGACGCCCCCTTTCTCGCAGGCGTCGGGTGAATTATAAAGAAAAAACGATGCTATACAAAGTATAAACACACTATAGGTGGCCTTGTGCTCTTTGAATACAAGGCTATATCTGTGTGTTACGTTTTGGATCTTAGTATCATATATATGAGTGCATTCAATGTGTAGAGAAGATAAACAGTAGTCCCTTAGGGAAGCAGTGGGTGTTCAAGAAAAGCAAATATAGTAGGGGTAGGCAGAGAGTTAGGTGGCAAAAGTTTTGTTTAGTGCCATACTTTATACCTTTATGGCTTACACGGAAGATTTCAATTGTCATTCATTCATTTTTTTTTCAATCTACAGTGAAAAATGAGCCAGAGGTAATGCAGAAGCCGTTAAAACACGTTAAAACGACACCTTTGGAGCAGCCGAAGGACTAGCATGCTCTACAGTTGCGAGTACCGTATCGGTGGGCTCACGTTTATCTATCGCAGAGGTGAAGAAAGCCAATGTTTTGTTCTTGGGAAGGCTCAGTGGCTGCTGGCTACAGTTAACCACCCGTAGGGGCACTCTGTGGGCGTCATTAACTGTCACGAGGCACGCGGCTGCCTTCAGGCCATTGCTGAGAGAGTCGACCGGCTCAAGCACTCCCACGGCGCCGCTCTCTACATCTGAAGGCACAAACGCGTACAAAATGTGCTCCGACCAAGGAAGGACGACCGCCTCCTCGACCAGCCGGACGGCAACCCGCGAATATACCTTCTCCAATGATCCCACTGTTTGACGGGTGTCAATATCGGTAATGCGAATCTCAGCCCCTCTCCTGTTTAAAAACGGAACTTTTGAGCCGCCCGCATTAACCTCTTCCTCAGAGAATGAGACTACTACCTTCCCTTTTCTCAAAAAATCCTGCCCTAATATACCTGACACTCCGTTTGGCAGAGACACCGTGTCCGGGCATACGTAGCAGGGGTGCTCCAATGCAATTCCGCCGAGAGAGAAGTGTAACCGGTAGAGTCCACTTATGCCAAGAGGATCCCCCGTTATGCCTACAAACTTGGTTGCCATGCCACCAGACGCTTCCAACACCTCGCGGTCCCCCTTCCTTCGAAGCGTGTTAAAACTGCTCTCCTTAAGCAATGTCACCTTTGACCCCGTATCTATCAACAATTCCATGCAACAACCATTTAACTTGCAACGCACAACAGGGCATGCCTCGTCGGCCACACAAACTACCACCACCTCATCATCCACTGCTCCCTCCCCACGCTCCTCAGGCTGGGGAGGACTAACTAGTTTTTTTGACTCGGTATCTGGAGCCCCGCTGTCGGCTTGCTTAGGGCGTGTCTCGCCTGCTTCTCTTTGTGGCTCCCCACGGCGCACGTTTTGGCAGAACCTGGCGATGTGTCCGCGACCCTGGCAAGCGAAGCATACGATTTCTTCAAAATCTCGCATACCGCGCCTGTAGCTTTGTGGCGGTCTCCGGTTTCCAGCGAATGGGCGCTGTTGAGCGCGCGCTTCAACCTGGCGTTCTACCTGCTGAGATAGCAGCTGTTCCAAGCGATCTAACCGCTCTGTCAAGAGAGCAACCTCAGGGTTGAGCACCGCTCTCTCTATGACGCGTACTCTCGCTGCGGCTGTCGTTAACGCCTCATTTCGTTCCTCATCCAATGCGGCCTCCACGGCTTGGTCGAAATTGCTCGGCTTGCGCGAGAGCACGAACCGGCGCACGGGGTCTTGCAGACCAGCCACGAACAAAGCGGTCATTTCCTCTTTAAGTATATCCTCCGCGTATTTCTTCCTTAGCTGGTCTCCTTCCTCCTCCCTGCTTAACGTATCGCGTGCTAGGCGCTGAAGCCGCGACGCAAATGTTCGCACGTCCTCCCCTACCATCTGTCCGGCGTCACGGAACCTCTGTACCCGCACGTGACGTGGTTCAGTGTCGAAATGCTCAAACGCGAGCTTCTTAAATTCCGCAAATGATTTTGTGGATTTTACTTTTTCGTCTCGCCAGGCAAAATCATGAGCAGCTCCTGCCATCTTACACCTCGCCATTCCCAGCATTTGAGCATCGGACCATCCCCCCATTTTCCCATCTCTTCTAGCATGGAAAAGAAATCGCAGATTGGAACCCCTGTCTTATCTCCCGTAAACGTCGGAATGACGCTTCCTAATGCCAGCATGCTTGCTCCGAGCGACGGCTGTGGAGTGGGAGCTCCCTCAGATACAGTCATCTTTTTTTTTTTCAAGCCCTCCAGTGCCTCAAGCCTCTCAAATGGGGGTAAAAGTCCCACAATCAGTCCCGTGATTCCCTTTTGATTACAATTTTGAAGTCATGAATGTCACAGCATTCAGAGGACATTTGCTTTTGAGACCCCACTTCTGACACCAGTGTGATGACCCCCATAATGCGCAGGTCCACACGGGACGGAGAGGCAAAGAGACACCGTATGGCTCAGTTTAAACAAACAGGTATATTCAATAATTACACATGATTAAGATTATACATCAGAGGCTGGGGCGTCCGAGCTTACGTGCCGACGACTTCATGGGGGCGATGGAGTGGCTCCGGAGTTGGGCTCGAGCGGTTGCTGGCAGAAGCTGCACGCCGTCGGGCTTCGGCGCTGAAGGCCCTCTTGGCGAACGATGTCGTCCTCAGCTCCGACTCGACTGCATCCGTTTACATGTGCTTTTAAGCACTTGATTAACAAAGGATTAAGGGCGGTCATTTCCAGTGGCCCGCCCAAAGCATCAATTCTCCAATCCAAAATAACATGCGAGATGGGGACCACCCCTTGGGTTGGGCTTAGCCTCGAACCCAGAGTCTGTTAACAATACAAACTAAATAAACAACAAAAACGCCACCACTCTCTCTCAAGTGAGAGTATACACAGGCTCTCTCTTCGGAGCTAATTCACTAGCGCCTGTCTTTCCACATTCTTGGCGAGTACTGCCTGTCCGCCATGACAGGTGTCCGTCACGGCCCTTCTGGGAATGCGCTTTTGTTCACGAGGCACGGCGGGAAGCTGTGGGTGCCTTCCCGGCGATAGCCCACGTCGAAAGGGGAAGGAGGGAAAGAATGTTGTCTTCGCGGTAGCGCATAGCGTCGGCTGTGGTACGGCGCGCTCTGGCCCGCGGACAGCTCCCTTGTCCTGGAATGTGCCCGGAAATTGGGGAGGATAAAGCCTGTTTCCCCGGGGCGGCGGCGGGTCCGGTTGTTCTGGTCGTCACTCAAAGAGCATGGCTGGGTAATTGATGATGCCGCTGTCACGGGTGTCCGTCTACGCCGCGCCGTCGAACGTGGATCCTCGTAGCACACACGGAATGTCACACAGGCCATCGCGAGGGTAATCGGACTCTGTAATGAGTGTGCTGAAAGCGCCATCATGGATCCCATTGAACACCTACTTAATCTAATCTTCCTCCACCACAGAAACAAGAAGCATTTGCACAAGTCCATGGCGTCCTCAGCATATGGGGCCTTGAAGGCCGCCAAGTGGCGATTGCCAACTTGTGGTCCCGATATCAGATTGGTGTCGTCCCTGAAGTAAGATATAACTTTGTTCTGCTTCTCGACGTCGTCCCACTTCGTGTGCCGACTTACTCGTTCGTAGGACAAGAACCAACCGAGTAAATTGCTCCAGTCCTCGGCATCTAGATCACGGCTGCCACTGAAGATAGAGAGGTCTCGTTGACAGAAGGTACCAAGGCAGGTAATAGCAGAAAGCCGAAGTTGGCTGATGTTGGATGTGAATATTGTGGTACCTCGTTCAAGTAAAGAGCGGAGCTTTTGCTCGGTCACAGCGACCGATACAGGAGGCAGTCAGCGTGCAGCAGGGCAAATCACTCAGCCGCAGAAAACCAGCTTCAGCTCTAACTTCATGCCCTGGCCATCTTCGATGGCGGCGAAGCGAGGAGCGCTGAGAAATTCTTATCTCTTCTTATATCGCGCGCTTAAATTTGACTGCATTTCTCTCTGGAATTAAGGCGAAGGAATTACTGATATCACTGTGTCGGTGTTGTTGGAGTGGGCCTTGGTGAATTCAGCGAAATATCGCACTCCTGGCTCACGCATTGTCTCCAGAGAGCAATAAGAGGCAGTTGGGCCCCTTAGGTCCCGTTACTTCGCGTCGCCATCACTACCTTTCAACGGACCAAGAGAAAAGCACCCACCTTGGCAGGTGGCAGGTAAATTAATTATTCGTCTTTCGGAAAGAGCAACCTGAGGGGCAGGCCCACCACTGAGAGTACCTGCCATCGCAGGGCAGTGGCTCATCGCCTCACCAGTGCACCACTCTACCAGGAATGAAGTGAGGACTTCCAGATTCAATGACCACGAACCATAGAGCGACATTCTGCATATATAGAATTAATACTTTACACTGGCGTGTCATATTCCTTAGGTGGAGCATAAAGGTCCACTCCGCGTTTTCACAATTCAGATCAAGCGTGTTTAAATTCGAGCCTGCCCTCACAAAACGTTCAGAATTACTGCTCGAAGATATTTTATTAAGAAACAAGGAATTGCATCAAAAACCATATCTAGTTTGCGGTTTGTACGCTCACCTGTATAATTATTGTAAGCAGATTTTTTAGGAAAGGGTGAATTATTTCATTTTTTATGTCCTCCACTACTGACAAAATCAGCAGACGAGACATGTATCTGCTTTCCGATTTTTGGGCACTACAGATGTTTTTATTTCTTGCCCAAGACGAGTAGTGGCTGGTTCACGACTTAAAATATATTGAGGTGAGATGTCTTGTCTTTCCTCGCAGTATTACAGGGAATGAGTTGAAACTTCGAAAGCAGTCGTTTAAATGAAAAAAATGGCGGGCGGTGTGGCATGGCTGCCCAATAATGAATTAGGCGCGCTAACTGTTCGGGCATTACTTCGGTTCACTTAAGAAGTATTCTGGTTGTTCGTTTGCGGTGACGTTTGTCAAGATGATCCGCCCACCTGTCCCCCGTTTCAGGAGGGCCGACTATCAAAGGTTTCACACAAAGTTGCGCCGCTTAAATTTGAATTTGGAGATTTAACTGCCTGCACACTTCAAGTGCTGTTATAATTTAAAAGCTAGCGCGTTAATCGCAGGCGATGTATATTATCTAAAATAAACAAAATCATCAAGAAATATAGCTGGCTTAGGCAGTAAAAAATATGATTGCTTACAGCAGCAATTAATAAGGGAAAAATGGCATCTTAGTTCTTGCTGCAAGTATACTACGTAAATATCTGCTTAAATTTTGTGTTATTAATTATGCAATTTTGTTAAAAGGGGCTTTAATGCGGAACGGCTCAGTTCCTTGGAACATGTTTTTAATCAGATAGCTCTGAAGAAGCTGTTATACAGAGCGGTGCAGGCTCTCTGAGCGGCATGCTATTCAGGTTGAATATTGTGACTTGGAGCTACACCTTCGTGTGAGCTCTCCTGCTAAGGTAGATTATTGGGCACGGGATTAATCCTGGGAGAAGGATCAGGAACTTTGCTTTGAGGCCTTAGTGTATATATCTTTGAAACCGACATAACTCTAATGTCAACTGCCTTTTTGTTGATGGTTTGTTCCCATTTAAACTTTTTTTCGTTGCACTGTCATCATAACTGGGAAGTTTTACATTACATGTATTGAAAATACACTTTGAATGCTAAATTACAATCGGATTCTGAAGCAATATCTTCTGTGGAAAGCAGGACAAGGCAGTATTCCCTAGAAGCACTTTTCCTATGTATGCGCAGGAAGACAAAAATACCCGTAACAAAGATGTAACAGATCACAGAGTTCATTAGCGCCACGGATATATTTTTGCTGATCTTGAGGGCTAATTCCTCAATTTAGAACCCCAAAAAGAGCCATTTTTATGAAGGGTTCAATCCTAGTTTTTAAGACCTGTTATAGGCATGATTTTAAAACTCATGTTTTCAATAAAACCGTTGTTTTCGGAACAGTCTCTCCATGACATCCTGCCCATAGTAAACCACACCAAGGCTAGCACCATTGTAGTGGTCAGTTTAGTGATTCTTTAGCGAAAAAAAAGTGACGCGCATTACTTCGCGGGAAATAAATATTTCGGCTAATGACGCAGATATTAAGAGCGTGAACTCTTACTCATAACGTTTCGAGATATTGTGGGGTCTGCTACCACATTGATCACAGCGCCATCTGTGGCAGCAACTACTCATCTTGTTTCGAGATTTCGTGAGGTCTCTTCCCACCCTGAGAACAAAGCGTCATCTCTGGCTGCAACCAGAAAACACCGTATTTCGCATTGCGACTAGTAGCTCCATCTACAAAAGCACTGTAGAAACAACCACCTCCGACGTGCCAGTGATGATGTCACAGACTAATATGGTGGATAGAGGTGGATCTATGTGAATGTGACGTAAGGCGAGGAAAAGGCGGCATAGTTCCGGATTCTTGAATCCAAGATGGCTGTCATTAAAATTTATTTTGCCATCTCATTGCTTCCTCCCCCTCACCAAAAATATCTAAACCCGGGTGGAAATCTGTTCCGTTACGGGACCGCTATGCATGTATACATTCGTACAGATATATATACACCGACCAAAACGGGCAACCATGGGTGGAGAGTTGTGTACCGAATTTGGTAGGCAAAAAAAGCTCATGAGTTGCGCTATACGAAAAAAAACACAATTAATAATTAGGTAAATATTATGCACGCAATTACTAATTGAACAGTAACCATATCAGACCGCAAGCCGAATTCTATGCCGAGCTCAACCCCCCAAACGAAGCAATATTGCGTTTGGGACGTATTTTGAGGGGGTGCAACACGACAATGAGTTAACGTGCATTTTAATTTATCTGATAGATGCTGCTAGGTGGTGATCGTTCCTCTAGCCGGCGTGCGTGCACGCGTAGCCGAGAGTGGTGGCAATCCAGCCCGTTTGAAAAGATAATACATTTCGTTTCTCCAGACGAGCGGCGCGTCCTTCTTCGTTTTCTTCATCTAAAGAACCAAACAGCTAACGCTCGGCACTTCATCGTCTTCCAGAATGTGGTGGCCTTTTCTGGCGCATGTTGGAATATCAATCATGTTTTAGAAAAAAGGATGATGCCATTTTAATGTTATACAGTCTGCGGAAAGTCATCTCACTTTAAAGTTCAAAGAGCAATTACCTACTCTCTTAGAGCATAAAATGATAGGTCTTCATCGATAACATTTTAGAAACTCAAGGAAATATTGTTCACTGTGCGAAAGGTCGACTTATGTTTAATATTTGCCTCTGAACGTACGTGCTCTGTATAACCACGCGAAAAAGAAATTTTGCTTCGAACGGTTGGATTTATAAATTCGAATTTAACTGCTCTCGCTCTGCTCATTTGAACTAAGCCACCTGCAGGCCATAATAGTTTGGATTAAAAACGTTTGTCACATGCCTTCAGGACCTGAAACCCATATAAGCCTGCATTGGTACTTCTAATTTTCTAAACTGCGTTGACGACACCACACATTAATATTATAAGAAACCAGTGCAGAAACTGATGGGTTAAGAGTGCAGCAGAGATGACGCTGTATTTTTAGCTCTATCATTTTTTACCTGGAACGATGGAGCCCTTTAGTGGTGCTTTCTTTTTTATTTCAAGGCTAGCCTCCAGAAACTGTTTGCAAAATGCAGCTTGATAACAATCATCGTAAAACTGCGAAGCGCAGCTAATATCCTATCAGGTTGGTTTACAAGAGCATAGTTAACGTTTAGGTTTATGGGTGTTTAACGTCCGAAGGCGACTCAGGCAATAAGAGACGCTGTAGTGAAGGTTTCCGGAAATTTCGACCACCTGGGGTTCTTTAACGTGCACTGACATCGCACAGTACAAGGACGTCTAGAATTTTGCCTCCATCGAAATTCGACCGCCGCGGCAGGGATCGAACCCGTGTCTTTCGGGCCAGCAGCCGAACGCCGCAACCCCTCAGCCACGGCGGCGGCTACAAGAGCATAGTGATTGTTAAAGTTCTAACAAATCTGAAAAACTGTATAGTGAAAAGTTGTTTAAGACGTAGCATTATTTACGTAAAACAAGCAACGTAATTTATTGCTGCAAATGAGATGATGATCTTACCTTATTTAAGCTTCCTTCTGATCCCTGCTCATATTCTCTCGTTTTAAGTTTAGTTATGTACCCCTACTACTATAATAAATGTACAAATATCCAAGGAAAAAATAAACCGTTATGCTTTGGATTTAATACCTTTTGTTCGTGTTTCAGCACATTTAGCTTTAAAACTTACCTGTATTTGGTAGCGTATCGGCAAATGATGTGCCTTCCTTAAATGATTTTTATTATTTGTTTGATGTCCCTATATATGGTGAGTGTCTAAAGATATAAATATTCATTGTCTGGAAAGGTTGCTATCGATTGGTGTGTTATATGTGAGGCTCTTGCGTTCGACTCGCGGCTGACCTTAAACTCAATTCAAACCAGGTGTTATGTATTTGAGAATATAATGAGTGCAACAGGAACACACAATGATTAAAGCCTCATCGCTCATTATAGTCGTTCTGTGCGAGAAATGACGGGCTTAGGCCAGGTTTCGCTGTATTCAGACATAACGTTGCCTACAGAGACACTAGGATAAAAAAGCCGCTCCAGAGACTAAGTGTTGGCGGTGCGTAGATATATGCCGCAAAGAGACGTTTTCATCTCGTGAATCGAGCGACTGTTTTTCACTCAGGTCAGATACGGCTGCAACAGTGTCTACGATCGCAAGCTTCGAAACACCTTCAAAGCTGGCGGACACAACGTTTGTAGGGAAAAGACGAAGACATTGATGTTCAGGCGAGAACATAGCTTGTGCATCATGAACTGCGGCTGTTAGTCTTTCTACGTGGCATACGGAGGCCGGGGGCGCATGTGCGAGACAGAGCATTGAAGACGAGAAGAACAGAGACCAAAGGGAAGGGACGATGAACGCACGACACTGCCGGCAGCTCCTGTGGAACTCGAAACTGAGGTGCTGAACAAGTTGTTGCAGGTATTGCATTGACGGGCAGCAGTATGCTACCTTGGCAGTGGCGTGCGACGCGTCTTGGAATCCTGCAAACAAATTAAATATGGGCGGTTGTGCGATCAGCGCCCTGGAGCTGCAGCCGGGAGCGCAGATCGAGCAAAGCTGCAGGGCGATCGCACCACGAGCAAGCATACGCTACACCGGTGAAAGGGCAGGGCGACCGAACGCCTCGGCATAGTTGCGAGGCGCCGCCAGAATGGTCTCCGGTGCGTAGACGTAACTCAGTACCGCATCGCCTAAGGCAGGTGCCGTGAGGGCGGCCTCAGGATAAGGCAAAGAGAAATCGGCCGGAGCTGGAGGATGGTCAGAATAAAGAACATCAGAGATCTAATTAGATCTAAATTAGATGCCCCAAATGCGGCGCAATGAATAATGGTGGCCCCGGTCTTCAGGTCAGCAGCGGTAGCTGAATGCGACCTCCCCACTTCAAAACTTCTTCGTATGTTATTAGAGGCAAGAGGGCTCGGTGTCCGTGGCCAGTCCTACGAAGAATGCGTCAGCCTGCTGGCCAACCAACACACTGTGCTTACGTACCTCTTCAAAGCTATGGAAGAGTTCGGAGGACATCGCGAGGGTAGTCCGACTCTGAGCAATGAGTGTGTTGAAAGTGCCAACAGAAATCGACTTGAAAGCGCTCTGAATCTTACCTTCTGTACGGTCGGGTTTATTCGGAGAAGCTCCTTAACTGGAGCAGGGCCAACAGCAATCCTAGGTGGGCTAGTCTAGCCAGGAGCGTGCACATGTAGCCATGCGGCTCGCGCGTATGATCGTCGTCTTCCTTACAGTAGCCCCCGAACAGAAGAGGGGCCATCTTGGCGACTTAAGGTTCGGATAAGACCGCGGTGTCGTAGTATCTCTTCAGGCGCTAGATATGGACAGTCTCGCGGCCGCGGCGTCTGAGATCGGGTGACGGCGTGAGAAGTTCAGCAATATAGTTGACTGGAGATGTTTGCTCCAAGTTGCAATATGGCCCCCGATATTTAGCGAGCAGATTCTGGGACACGCCCGGAGAACTGGGACGTATCCACAGCCAGACATGAGAGCTGGGCGAGTAATGTTGAGTACGTTGATCTTCATCGTGGAGCATTATTTGATGGGACTGGGTAGCTGTCGTGAACGACCGTACGGTCTACCGGTATTCTTCGGCGTGCCTGGCGTCTTCGGAAACGATGGTCCTCTAAGATGCGTGAGGGTAGTGGGGAGAACAGTATCAATGGGAACAGAGGGCTGGCGGCCATAAAAGAGGAGGAAAGGAGGGAATCCTGTCGTAGACTGCGCAGCAGTATTGTACGCGAAAGTAATATACGGGAAAATAAGGCGCCAGTTCGTATGGTTCAAACTGCGTACATGGGCAGCATGTCCCCCAAACCTCGGTTAAAGCGTTCAGTGAGGCCGTTGGTAAGAGGGCGGTAAGCGGTGGAAATTCGATGGATGACGTTGGACTCACGGAGCAGAGCTTTGATAACATTAGGTGGTAAGACACGGCCTTTGTCGCTGAGTAGTCCTCGAAGGGCACCGTGTGGAAGGATGAACCGACGTAGAAGTAAGGATGCCACATCCTGTGCCGTGGCAGCAGATAGCGTGGCGGTTTCAGCATACCTCTTGAGGTCATCGATGGCAACTATGGTCCATTGTTTTCCAGAAGCAGTATACGAGAGGGGTCCATATAAATCGCTGCCGTCGCGGTCGAAAGGCCGAAAAGCGGTCGAAAAGACAGCGGCTGCAACTCGCCAGTAGTACGGGTAGTGGGTGTCTTGCGGCGTTGGCAGTCGAGGCACGAGTGCAAGTATTTCAAAACGAAATTGTACATGCCACGCCAGTAGTACCGGAGTCGGAGGCATGTGTAAGTCTTGAAAAGGCCTGCGTGACTGCATTGCAAGTAAGTGCGAAAACATGCGCAGATATAGGGCCGGATGTGGTGAGGAAATGCAGAGCCATTTTTGTCCATAAGGATGATAATCATGGCGATAAAGCAGGTTGTCTCTGATGTCAAAATCGTAAGCTTGACTGTGCAGCGCGCGGGATGGTGTAACCGCCGATGGTGAGAAAAGAAAGTCGACAAGAGCACGAGTCCAGAGATCGTTGCGCTATTCAGAAGATATGTTCCTGCCGGTAGGAGACGTAGTAGGGGCTCCGATTTCACAGAGGCTTGCAAGTTCGGCGGGGAACGAGGAGCGAGACAAAGCGTCAGCGTTTTGATGCTTGCGGCCCGACCGGAAGACGACACGGATGTTATATTCTTGAAAACGCAGCACCCATCGCGCCAAGCAGCGGAAGGATCTTTCAATGAAGAAAGCGAACAAAAGGCGTGGTGATCCGTAACGACATCAAAAGGACGGCCGTAAACGTAAGGGCGAAAGATGCCTAAGGCCCGCACAATGGCCAGGCACTCTTTTTCAGTCACAGAGTAGTGAGACTAAGCCTTGGTAATTGTGCAGCAGGCACAGGCACCGGCATATCCGCCGTATCCATATTTGCGCTGGGCGAACAATGCACCGAGGCCAATACCGCTGGCATCCGTGTGACTTCAGTTGGGGCCGCCAGGTCGAAACGCTACAAGATGGGTGGTGCCGTGACGGGACGACGCAAGGTGTAGCAAAAAATCGTCATTAGCGCCGAGCAGCTGAGCCAAAGAGGCAGCAATTGAGGCAAAGCTGCGAATGAAACGCCTAAAGTAAGAGTAGAACCCTTGGAAGCTGTGAAGTTCGTTAGCGGTGGAAGGTTTGGGAAATTCAGTCACGGCACGAAGTTTTTCGGGGTTAGGGCGTACAGCGTCTTTCAACAGAACGTGAGCTAAAATTGTCAGTTGACGGACTGCCAAGGTGCATTTTTTAAGATCAGCGGCAAGCCTGCGTTTGTGAAGCATGTCAAGACGTCCTTCAGGCGACATAGATGTGGTTGAAAGTCGGGTAAAAAGATAACAATATCATCCAGGTAGCACGAGCACATCCTCCATTTGAGGCCACGCAAAACGGTATATATAATTCGCTTGAAAGTGGCAGGAGCGTTAGAAAGGCTGAGAGGTATTACGGTAAACTGGTAGAGGCCGTCAGGGGTCTCGAAATTGGTTTTGGCACAATCTGCAGCTGCCATTGGGACCTACCAATAACCAGAGAGCAAATCAAGGAAAGAAAAGAGCTCCGCACCTTGTAGACAGTCCAGAGCGTCATCAATACGGGGCAGGGGGTAGACGTCTTTGCGTGTGATCTAATTAATGCTGCGGTAATCGAAGCAAAATCGAACGGAGCCATCCTTCTTCTTCACAAGAAAAACCGGGGAGGCCCAGGGACTGGTGGAAGGCTGAATAACGCCGCTCTGAATCATGGTGTCTACGTGTTCTTAAATAACTCGTTCAGTGGCGGAAACACGATATAGGCGCTGTCGCCGAGGGGCGTGGGCGCCGGTGTCAATGCGATGGTCGACAGTTGACGTGCGACCCAAAACGCGTTGCTGGCAATCGAAGGAGGAGAGAAACTCCTCAAGAAACGCAATAGGCCTGGTTCGCTGAGTTTGAGGTAGTGTGGCGTCGATAGAGCGAAGAAATAGGTCGGTCAACAACGGGGCGGGCGCAGGAGTAGGTTTTGTTTAGGTTTGGTTTATGGGGGTTTAACGTCCCTAAGCGATTCAGGCTATGAGAGACGCCGTAGTGAAGGGCTCCGGAAATTTCGACCACCTGGGTTTCTTTTACCTGCACTGACATAGCACAGTACACTGACCTCTAGAATTTCGCCTCCATCGAAATTCGACCGCCGCGGCCGGGATCGAACCCGCGTCTGTCCGTCCAGCAGTCGAGCGCCATAACCACTCAGCCACCGCGGAGGCTGCAGGAGTAGGTGAACTGAGGGCGTCCATTGCGACTGGCGGTGATCCTGTGGCAGCTTCGGGTGGTTGAAAACAGAATCAAAGAGCTGCACGGTGCCGAAGCATTCGCCACGCCGGAAAGCCAAGGGGCTTAAAAACGGCTTGATGACCCACAGTGCGGTGAGGCCGGCGGAGAAAGTGAGCAGGGCATAGGGCAGCGGCAGGCAATGGCGGCGCAGAAAAGTAGAATACGGCTTGAAGAGGACACTGGCATCGCGAACACAAGCACAGGAGAGAGGCACAATCACAGGAGAGCACGGAGGAATTCAGTACTGTTGGCGACAAAAGCTTTGACAGAAGCAGGGGCGCCACAAACATCAGTCTCTGGCAAGAGATTCGACAACGTATAGAGCACTACTTGAGCCATAGCACAGTCGATGACCGCGTCGTGGAGCGATAGGAAGTCCTAGCTCAAGGTGATCGAACGTGGACATGACGGCAGAATGATGAAATCAACGAAATATAAAATGTTTTAAATGACTAGTCGAGCTGTACACGCTGATAACAACTAGATGAGGTGCGCACTTGCATTTCGTAACTACAGGCCAGAAAACGGCGTCTTCCCTTTCCTGAAAGATCGGCATAGCGCTGCATTCATGACAGAAGCCGCAGCACTGCAGTCGACAAGCGCCATCACAGATACGCCCTGTACAAAAACTTCAATTAATATAGAGGCTGAGAAACAAGGCCTTTCAAATTTCGACGACAGCGCAGTTCTCGCCTCAGATACAGCGGCACCTAGCTTGCCACTTGAATGGTCGAGGGACGCCGTCGCATCGGAGAGATGGAGCGCCGACGTGGAGAAGGCGAACGGCGTCCAGAGAAGGCGCTGCGCCCAGGAGACAGAGAACGGCTCAGTGACGGCTCAGCAGGAAGGGAGTGCTGAAGCTGGGACCAGTAACCGGATTCTTCAGAAGTTTTTCCTGAGACGTTCATGCGTCGACAGCAAAGCCGCGCCACATGCCTTGGCAAGCCGCAGAAGTAGCAGATCGGGTGGCTGCCAGGCGTGCGCCACGAGTTTCCCAGTTGAGCAGGCGGTCCATTATTATCAGGCGTGCCCCAGGAGGTTCGCAGATGAGCAGGCGGTGGAATAAAAGCAGCGGGCTCTCTAACGAGACCAGCAGGCGGACCATAGGTAGGTGGACGAGGTCGCGAAACAATGGCTCACCCGTTCGCAGGTCGAACCGATACTGTAAATTGCTCCACTCCTCGACGTCTTGGTCATTGCTGACACTGACAGAAGAGTCTCGTTGACAGAAGGCGCCAGGGCAGGTGGCAGCCGCAAGCCGAGTTTGGCTGATGTCGCAGGTGATGATTGTGGTACGTCCTTAAAGTGAAGGGGGGAGCTTTTGGTCGGTCACGGCGACCGATACAGGAGGCAGTCATCGTGCTGCAGGGGACAGCACTCAGCCGCATAAAATCAGCTTCAGCGCAAGTGTCGTGCCCTGGCCACCACCGATGGCGTCAAAGCGAGGAGCGCTGAGTGGTTCTCATCTCTTCCTATATCGCGCGCTTAAATTTGACTGCATTCACCTCCGGAATTAAGGCGAAGGAATTACTGATAAGCACTCGCCTCTGAGAAGCTCCAGCCAGAAGGAAATGCCTTTCTTGGAGATTTACACCATAGCCTATTCATTATTACCAAGGAATGTTTTAACGCGATAGCGTTAAAGCCCTGCTTCCCCGGAAAATCCGGTGTCGGCGTTGCTGGAGTGAGCCTCGGTGTATTCAGCGAAAAATCACGATCCTTTCTCTCGAAATGTGTCTCCAGAAAGCAACAGGAGGCAGTTGGACCACTTAGGTCTTTTTACCTCGCGTCGCCATCAAAACCTGCCGCTTGACATACAGCAAAGTGCCCACCATGTCAGGTTGCAAGTAAATTAATGATTGATCATTCGGAAAGAGCAACCTGGATGGCACAACGCCCTCTGCTGAGAGCACCTGGCACTGAATGGCAGTGGCTCATCGCCTCACCAGTGCACCACTCTACCAGGAATGATGTGAGGACCTCCAGAATCTATGATAGCGAAGTATAGAATGAGGCTCTGCATATATGGGAATTAACCCTTTACACTGGCGTGTCATATTCCTTAGGAGTAGCATAAAGGCCCCCTACCCGTTTTCATATTTCAGTTCAAACGTGTTTAATGTTGAGCCTGGCCTCTCAAAAGGTTCAGAATTACTGTCGGAAGATTTTTTATTAAAGAAACAAAGAACTGCGCAGAAAACCATAACTAGCTTGCAGTTTGTACGCTCGCCTGCATAATTGCAGTAAGTAGATTTTTATAAAAACGGTGGATAATTTCATGTTTTATGTCCTCCACTACTGCCAAAAGCACCTGACGAAGCAGGTACCTGCTCTCTAACTTTTGGGCAGTAGAGATTTCTTTGATTTCTTCCCCAAAACCCGGATTGATTGGTTCATCATGTAAATATTTTTAAGTGAGCTGTCTTGTCGTTTCTTGCCCATTTACAGGGAATGAGTTAAAATTTGTAAAGCACATGTTTAAATGAAAAAAAAATGGCGGGCGGTGTGGCATGCTCACCCAATAATGTACTAGGCGCGCTGGCTGTTTGTGTTTTAATTATGTTTACATAAGATATACGCAGGTTACTCGTGTGCGGTGATGTTTGTCGAGATGTTCCGCCCACCTGGCCCCCTTGGCTGGTGGGCCATCTATCAAAGGTTTGAGACAAAAAAACCATTACCGAAATTTGAATTTGGAGATTTTAGTGCCTGCACACTTTGAATGCTGGCATGATTTTAGGGATAGCGCTTTCAAAGCATTCGGTGCGAATATATCCAGAATAAAGAAAATTTTCGAAAAAAAAATGTTAAATTTAGGAATACAGCCAAGAAAATGTTTGCTTACTGCGGCGAGTAATGAGTGAGTAAAATGTCATCTTAGATAATGCTGTGAGTAATTCATCTTCAATATGTGCGTCCCTTTTGTGTACTTTATTATACATTTTTGTTAAAACGGGCTTTCCTGCTGCATTGCTCAGTTTCTTGCAACATGTGGTTAATGAGATAGATTTGAAGCTGCTGTTAATCCGAGCGGTGCAGGTTTGCTGAGCGACATGCTATTGAGGTTAAATTTTGTGACTTGGGGGTACTCCTTCTCGTGTGCCCTCCTGTTAAGGTAGATTCTTGGATACGGGATTAATCCTGGGAAAAGGATCAGGAACTTTGCTTTGAGGCTTTAGTGTATGCATCTTTGGAACTGACATAACTCTAATGACAAATGCATTTCTGTAGTTGCTTTTTGTTCCCATTTAAATATTTTTCCTTGCACTACAATCATAACTGGGAAGTTATACGCAACTTATATTGTAAATACACTTTGAATGCTAAATTGCAATCGGAATGTGAACCAATCTCTTCAGTGGAAAGCAAGGCAAGGCAGATTTCCATAGACATACTTTTCCCATTTATGTGCAGGCGGTCGAAAATACCCGTAACGCAAAAAATAACGTTCTCATCAACAACAAAAAGCGTAAAAGATCAAAGAATTCAAGAGTGCCATGGATATATTTGTGCTGATCTTGTGCGCTAAATCCTCAATTTAGAACGCAAAATAGCGCCATTTTTTTACGCAGGCTGCAATCCTAGTTTTTAAGGCCTGTTGTTGTCATGATTAATAAAGCTGGTGTTTTCAATAAAACCGCTGTTTTCGGAACATTATCCGCATAACATCCTGCCCACACAAGTGCTGGCTCTATTGTAGTGGTCAGTTTACTGTTTCTTTAACGAAAAAAACTGAGCCAAATAACTTCGCGCGAAATAACACTTTCGGCTAATGACGCATATTTTAAGAGCGTGAACTCTTACTCACAACGCTTCGAGATTTCGTGGGGTCTGCTACCACTCTTGATCACAGCGCCATCAGTGGCAACAACTAGTCACCACGTTTCGAGATTTCGTGAGGTCTCCTGACATTCTGAGAGCAAAGCGCCATTTGTGGCTGCAACTAGAAAATAGCGCATCTCGCATTGCGACTATCAGCGCCATCTACAATAGAATTGTAGAAACAACCACCTACCACGTGACAAAGATGACATCATGGTCTAATATGGTGGACAGAGTTGGAACTATGGGAGTATGAATTCAGGGGACGAAGCGGCAGCCTAGGTTTGGTTTCTCGAATCCAAGATGGATGCCATTAAATTTGGTTATGGCCTCTCATTTCTTTCGGCCCAAACCAAAACATGTCTTAAAACGGGTAGGAAAAATGTCCCGTTATGGGACCGCTATAAACGTATACATTCGTTTCGCGACATATACTCCGACAACAACGGGCATCCATCCGAGGAGAGTTGTGTACCGATGTTTGTAGGCAAATAAAACCCTATCAATTGTGGTACAGCAATTAAACCCCAATTCAGTTTGGGTCGTATCTTCAGGGGGTGCAACTCGACAATGGGTAGATGTGCATTGTTATTTCCCTCATAGATGGAACTAGGTGGCGATTGTTCCGCTAACTGGCGTCCGTGCACGTGTATCAGAGCAGAGTGGCAATCCACCGCGTTTTAAAGGGTATCACATTCCGTTTCTTGAGAGGAGCGGCGCGTTCTTCTTCGCTTTCTTCAACTAGTAAACCAAACAGCTACCACTCGGCAATTCGACGTGTTTCACAATGTGGCCGCCTTTTCAGGCGCACGTTGGTATATCAATCATGTTTTTAAAAAAGGATGATGGCCTTTTATTGTTATACAGTCTGTAGAAAGCCATCTCACTTAAAAAGTTCTAAGAGCAATTACCTACTCTCTCAGAGCATAAAGTGGTATGTCTTCATCGAACATATTTTAGAAACTGAAGCGGAAATCGTTCACTGTTTGAAAGGTCATGACTAAAAAACACTTTCCTCTAAATGTATATGTTCTGAATAACCACGCTGAAATGGTATTTTTCTACGAACGGTTGAGTTAATATTAATAATAATAATAATAATAATAATAATAATAATAATAATAATAATAATAATAATAATAATAATAATAATAATAATAATAATAATAATAATAATAATAATATAATAATAATAATAATAATAATAATAATAATAATAATATTCATAATTGGTTTTGGGGGAAAGGAAATGGCGCAGTATCTGTCTCATATATCGTTGGACACCTGAACTGCGCCGTAAGAGAAGGCATAAGGGAGGGAGTGAAAGAAGAAAGGAAGAAAGAGGTGCCGTAGTGGAGGGCTCCGGAATAATTTCGACCACCTGGGGATCTTTAACGTGCACTGGCATCGCACAGCACACGGGTGCCTTAGCGTTTTTCCTCCATAAAAACGCAGCCGCCGCGGTCGGATTTGGAGTTCCCGGGATTTAACAGCTTTTGCACTGCTCACTTGGCCTAAGTCACCTACAGTCCATTAAAGATTGGAATACCAAATTTGTCACATGCCTTCTGGACCTGATACCCATATAAGCCTGCATTGGTACTTCTATATTTCTAATCCGCGTTGATTACGCCAAATATTTATATTTTAAGAAACCACTGCAGAGACCAATTGTCGAGGAGTGCGGCAGGGACGGCGCTGTATTTTTTGCTGTATCAATTTTTACGTGGAAAGGTAGGGCCCTATAGCGGTGTTACATTTTTTTAAGGACAGCCTCTAGAAACCGTTTGCAAATAGCAGCTTGTCAAAGGTCATCGCAAGACTGCGAAGCGCAGTTTCTATCCTATTAGGCTGGTTTTAGAAGAGCAGAGTTTCTATCCTATCAGGCTGGTTTACAACAGCAGAGTTGATGTTAGAGTTGTAACAAATCTGAAATAGTGTATAGTGAAGAAAAGCTGCCAAAGACATAGCCTCGTAAAACAAGCAACATAATTTATCCCCACTGATAAGATTATCAACTTTGTTTAATTCAACTTCCTTTTGTTAACTTCTCAAATTCTGTCGTTTGAAGTTTATGTGCCCGTACTGCTATAATTAATATGCATACAACCAAGGAAACAATAAACCGCTATCCTTTGAATTAAGTACTTTCGTTTGTTTTTCAGCACATTTAGCTTTAAAATTTGCGTGTATTTGGTAGTGCATCGGCAAATGAAGTGCCTTCCTTAACCGAATTTTATTATCTGCTTAATGCGCCTAGTTATGGCAGTCAGCATCTACAGATATAAATGTCCAGTGTCCGGAATGGTTGCCTTCGATTGCTGTGTCATATGTGAGGCTCGTGCGTTTGACTCGCAGCTGGCCTTAAAACTGAATTTAAACCAGCTGTTTTGGTTTTGATATTATATTACGAGTGCAACAGGGATTCGCAAAGAGTAAAACCTCGTCACTCATTGTAGTCAATCTGTCCCAGAAATTACGTACTTAAGCCAGGTTTCGCAGTATTCAGACATCAATTGGCCTCCAGAGACACAAGAATAGAGGAGCGGCTCCAGAGCCTGAGTGTTGGCGGTGCGTAGGTATAGGCCGGAAGGAGGCGTCTTCATCTTCAAAGCTTGCGGCAACAACTTTAGTGGGGAAAAGACGAGGAATGTGATGTTCAGACGAGTAGGTACTTCGTGCATAATGAAGTGCGGCTGTTAGTTTTCCAACGTGGCAGACGGAGGCCGTCGGTACATGTGCGAGACTGAGCATCGACGAGATTTTTAGGACAGCGACCAAAGGGAAGGCATGATGACCTCACGGCTCTGCCGGCAACCCAGGTGGTACTCTAAACTGAGGTGCTGAACAAGGCGTCGCTGGTATTGCATCGACGGACAACAGTTTGCTACCGTGTTAGTGGCGTGCGACGCGCCTTGGGATCCTGCAAACAAGTTAAATTTGGATGGTTGTCCGATATGCGCCTTGGAGCTGCAGCCGGAGGCGCACGTCGAGCAAAACTGCGAGACAAGGGCACCACGAGCAAGCATATGCTACACCGGCGAAGGGCTTGGCGACCGAAGGCCTCGGCATAGCTGCGAGGCGCCGCCAGAATGGTCTCCGTTAAATCGGCTTAACTCTGGAGCGCATCGCCTAAGGCAGATGGAGTGTTGGCGACATCGGCAAGCGGGAAAGGGAAAGCGACAGGAACTGCAGGGTGGAGAGAATAAATAACTCCGAGACCTGTCCTCCAAGAGCTCGGCGTCCGTGGCCAGTCCTGAGAACAATGCGTCAGCCTTTTGGTGAAACAACACACAGTTCTTACTTATCTTTAAAGCTATGGAAGAGTTTGCAGGCCATCGCGAGGGTAATAGGACTCTGTAATGAGTGTGCAGAAAGCGCCATTATGGATCCCATTGAACACCTACTTAATCTTATCTTCCTCCACCACAGAAGCGTGAAGCATTTGCACAAGTCCATGGCGTCTTTGATACAACTCGTAAAGCTTTCTTCTGCCGGCTCCACTCTCGAGCGGAGGAGCAGCTCAAGGCGAGCTTTGCGTATGGCTGGACGGTGTAGTACATCAGCATATGGGGCCTTGAATGCCGCCAAGTGGCGATGGCCAACTTGTCGTCCCGATATCAGATTGGTGTCGTCCCTGAAGTAAAATATATCTTTGTTCTGCTTCTCGGCGTCGTCCCACTTCTTGTGCCGACTTACTCGTTCGTAGGTCAAGAACCAACAGAGTAAATTGCTCCAGTCCTCGCCATCTAGATCACGGCTGCCACTGAAGATAGAGAGGTCTCGTTGACAGAAGGTACCAAGGCAGGTAATAGCAGAAAGCCGAAGTTGGCTGATGTTGGATGTGAATACTGTGGTACCTCGTTCAAGTAAAGAGCGGAGCTTTTGCTCGGTCACAGCGACCGATACAGGAGGCAGTCAGCGTGCAGCAGGGCAAATCACTCAGCCGCAGAAAACCAGCTTCAGCTCAAACTTCATGCCCTGGCCATCTTCGATGGCGGCGAAGCGAGGAGCGCTGAGAGGTTCTTATCTCTTCTTATATCGCCCGCTTAAATTTGACTGCATTTCTCTCTGGAATTAAGGCGAAGGAATTACTGATATCACTGTGTCGGTGTTGTTGGAGTGGGCCTCGGTGTATTCAGCGAAATATCACACTCCTGGCTCACGCATTGTCTCCAGAGAGCAATAGGAGGCAGTTGGGCCCCTTAGGTCCCGTTACCTCGCGTCGCCACCACAACCTTTCACCGGACCAAGAGAAAAGTACCAACCTTGGCAGGTGGCAGGTAAATTAATTATTCGTCTTTCGGAAAGAGCAACCTGAGGGGCAGGCCCACCACTGAGAGTACCTGCCATCGCAGGGCAGTGGCTCATCGCCTCACCAGTGCACCACTCTACCAGGAATGAAGTGAGGACTTCCAGATTCAATGACCACGAACCATAGAACGACATTCTGCATATATAGAAATAATACTTTACACTGGCGTGTCATATTCCTTAGGTGGAGCATAAAGGTCCACTCCGCGTTTTCACAATTCAGATCAAGCGTGTTTAAATTAGAGCCTGCCATCACAAAACGTTCAGAATTACTGCTCGAAGATTTTTTATTAAGAAACAAGGAATTGCATCAAAAACCATATCTAGTTTGCGGTTTGTACGCTCACCTGTATAATTATTGTAAGCAGATTTTTTAGAAAAGGGTGAATTATTTCATTTTTTATGTCCTCCACTACTTACAAAATCAGCAGACGAGACATGTATCTGCTTTCCGATTTTTGGGCACTACAGATGTTTTTATTTCTTGCCCAAGACGAGTAGTGGCTGGTTCACGACTTAAAATATATTGAGGTGAGATGTCTTGTCTTTCCTCGCAATATTACAGGGAATGAGTTGAAACTTCGAAAGCAGTCGTTTAAATGAAAAAAATGGCGGGCGGTGTGGCATGGCTGCCCAATAATGAATTAGGCGCGCTAACTGTTCGGGCATTACTTCGGTTCACTTAAGAAGTATTCTGGTTGTTCGTTTCCGGTGACGTTTGTCAAGATGATCCGCCCACCTGTCCCCCGTTTCAGGAGGGCCGATTATCAAAGGTTTCACACAAAGTTGCGCCGCTTAAATTTGAATTTGGAGATTTAACTGCCTGCACACTTCAAGTGCTGTTATAATTTAAAAGCTAGCGCGTTAATCGCAGGCGATGTATATTATCTAAAATAAACAAAATCATCAAGAAATATAGCTGGCTTAGGCAGTAAAAAATATGATTGCTTACAGCAGCAATTAATAAGGGAAAAATGGCATCTTAGTTCTTGCTGCAAGTATACTACGTAAATATCTGCTTAAATTTTGTGTTATTAATTATGCAATTTTGTTAAAAGGGGCTTTAATGCGGAACGGCTCAGTTCCTTGGAACATGTTTTTAATCAGATAGCTCTGAAGAAGCTGTTATACAGAGTGGTGCAGGCTCTCTGAGCGGCATGCTATTCAGGTTGAATATTGTGACTTGGAGCTACACCTTCGTGTGAGCTCTCCTGCTAAGGTAGATTATTGGGCACGGGATTAATCCTGGGAGAAGGATCAGGAACTTTGCTTTGAGGCCTTAGTGTATGCATCTTTGAAACCGACATAACTCTAATGTCAACTGCCTTTTTGTTGATGGTTTGTTCCCATTTAAACTTTTTTTCGTTGCACTGTCATCATAAGTGGGATGTTTTACATAACATGTATTGAAAATACACTGTGAAAGCTAAATTACAATCGGATTCTGAAGCAATATCTTCAGTGGAAAGCTAGACAAGGCAGTATTTCCTAGAAGCACTTTTCCCATGTATGCGCAGGAAGACGAAAATACCCGTAACGCAGGAAAAAAAAAACGTTCTCATCAACAACCAAAGACGTAACAGATCACAGAGTTCAGTAGTGCCACGGATATATTTTTGCTGATCTTGAGGGCTAATTCCTCAATTTAGAACCCCAAAAAGAGCCATTTTTATGAAGGGTTCAATCCTAGTTTTTAAGACCTGTTATAGGCATGATTTTAAAACTCATGTTTTCAATAAAACCGTTGTTTTCGGAACAGTCTCTCCATGACATCTTGCCCATAGTAAACCACACCAAGGCTAGCACCATTGTAGTGGTCAGTTTAGTGATTCTTTAGCGAAAAAAAAGTGACGCGCATTACTTCGCGGGAAATAAATATTTCGGCTAATGACGCAGATATTAAGAGCGTGAACTCTTACTCATAACGTTTCGAGATATTGTGGGGTCTGCTACCACATTGATCACAGCGCCATCTGTGGCAGCAACTACTCATCTTGTTTCGAGATTTCGTGAGGTCTCTTCCCACCCTGAGAACAAAGCGTCATCTCTGGCTGCAACCAGAAAACACCGTATTTCGCATTGCGACTAGTAGCTCCATCTACAAAAGCACTGTAGAAACAACCACCTCCGACGTGCCAGTGATGATGTCACAGACTAATATGGTGGATAGAGGTGGAACTATGTGAATGTGACGTAAGGCGAGGAAAAGGCGGCATAGTTCCGGATTCTTGAATCCAAGATGGCTGTCATTAAAATTTATTTTGCCATCTCATTGCTTCCTCCCCCTCACCAAAAATATCTAAACCCGGGTGGAAATCTGTTCCGTTACGGGACCGCTATGCATGTATACATTCGTACAGATATATATACACCGACCAAAACGGGCAACCATGGGTGGAGAGTTGTGTACCGAATTTGGTAGGCAAAAAAAGCTCATGAGTTGCGCTATACGAAAAAAAACACAATTAATAATTAGGTAAATATTATGCACGCAATTACTAATTGAACTGTAACCATATCAGACCGCAAGCCGAATTCTATGCCGAGCTCAACCCCCCAAACGAAGCAATATTGCGTTTGGGACGTATTTTGAGGGGGTGCAACACGACAATGAGTTAACGTGCATTTTAATTTATCTGATAGATGCTGCTAGGTGGTGATCGTTCCTCTAGCCGGCGTGCGTGCACGCGTAGCCGAGAGTGGTGGCAATCCACCCCGTTTGAAAGGATAATACATTTCGTTTCTCCAGACGAGCGGTGCGTCCTTCTTCGTTTTCTTCATCTAAAGAACCAAACAGCTAACGCTCGGCACTCCATCGTCTTCCAGAATGTGGTGGCCTTTTCTGGCGCATGTTGGAATATCAATCATGTTTTAGAAAAAAGGATGATGCCATTTTAATGTTATACAGTCTGCGGAAAGTCATCTCACTTTAAAGTTCAAAGAGCAATTACCTACTTTCTTAGAGCATAAAATGATAGGTCTTCATCGATAACATTTTAGAAACTCAAGGAAATATTGTTCACTGTGCGAAAGGTCATGACTTACGTTTATTATTTGCCTCTGAACGTGCGTGCTCTGTATAACCACGCGGAAAAGAAATTTTGCTTCGAACGGTTGGATTTAAAAATTCGAATTTAACTGCTCTCGCTCTGCTCATTTGAACTAAGCCACCTGCAGGCCATAATAGTTTAGATTACCACGTTTGTCACTCGCCTTTAGGACCTGAAACGCATTTAAGCCTGCATTGGTACTTATAGTCTTCTAATCTGCGTTGACGACACCACACATTAATATTATAAGAAACCAGTGCAGAAACTGACGGGTTAGGAGTGCGGCAGAGATGGCGCTGTATTTTAAGCTCTATCATTTTTTACCTGGAAAGGTGGAGCTCTTTAGTGGTGCTTTCTTTTTTTTATTTCAACGCCTGCCACCAGAAACCGTTTGCAAATTGCAGCTTGATAACAATCATCGTAAAACTGCGAAGCGAAGCTAATATCCTATCAGGTTGGTTTACAAGAGCATAGTTAACGTTTGGGTTTATAGGTGTTTAACGTCCCAAGGCGACTCAGGCTATGAGAGACGCCGTAGTGAAGGTTTCCGGAAATTTCGACCACCTGGGGTTCTTTAACGTGCACTGACATCGCACAGTACACGGGCCTCTATAATTTCGCCTCCATCGAAATTCGACTGCCGCGGCCGGAATCGAACCCGTGTCTTTCGGGCCAGCAGCCGAACGCTGGAATCCCTCAGCCACGGCGGCGGCTACAAGAGCATAGTGATTGTTAAAGTTCTAACAAATCTGAAAAACTGTATAGTGAAGAAAAGTTGTTTAAGACGTATCATTATATACGTAAAACAAGCAACGTAATTTATTGCCGCAGAAGAGATGATCATCTTACCTTATTTCAACTTCCTTTTGATCCCTGCTCATATTCTCTGGTTTTAAGTTAAGTTATGTACCTCTACTACTATAATAAATATACAAATATGCAAGGAAAAAATAAACCGCTATCCATTGGATTTAATACCTTTTGTTTATGTTTCAGCATATTTAGCTTTAAAACTTACCTGTATTTCGTAGCGTATCGGCAAATGATGTGCCTTCCTTAAATGATTTTTATTATTTGTTTGATGCCCCTATATATGGTGAGCATCTAAAGATATAGATATTCACTGTCCGGAAAGGTTGCTATCGATTGGTGTGTTATATGTGAGGCTCCTGCGTTTGACTCGCGGCTGACCTTAAACTCAATTTAAACCAGGTGTTATGTATTTGAGAATATATAATGAGTGCATCAGGAACACACAAAGTGTAAAGCCTCATCGCTCATTATTGTCGATCTGTGCGAGGAATTACGGGCTTAGGCCAGTTTTCGCTGTATTCAGACATAACGTTGCTTACAAAGACACTAGGATAAAGGAGCCGCTCCAGAGACTAAGTGTTGGCGGTGCGTAGATATATGCCGCAAAGAGACGTTTTCATCTCGTGAATCGACCGACAGTTTTTCACTCAGGTCAGATACGGCTGCAACAGTGTCTACGATCGCAAGCTTCGAAACACCTTCAAAGCTGGCGGACACAACGTTTGTGGGGAAAAGACGAAGACTTTGATGTTCAGACGAGAACATAGCTCGTGCATCATGAACTGCGGCGGTTAGTATTTCTACGTGGCAGACGGAGGCCGTGGGCGCATGTGCGAGACAGAGTATCGAAGACGAGAAGAACAGCGACCGAAGGGAAGGGACGATGAACGCACGACACTACCGGGAGCTCCTGTGGAACTCGAAACTGAGGTGCTGAACAAGTTGTTGCAGGTATTGCATCGACGGACAGCAGTATGCTACCTTGGCAGTGGCGTGCGACGTGTCTTGGAATCCTGCAAATAAATTATATATGGGCGGTTGTCCGATCAGCGCCTTGGAGCTGCAGCCGGGAACGCAGGTCGAGCAAAGCTGGAGGGCGATCGCACCACGAGCAAGCATACGCTACGCCGGTGAAAGGGCAGGGCGACCGAACGCCTCGGCATAGTTGCGAGGCGCCGCCAGAATGGTCTCCGGTGCGTAGACGTAACTCAGCACCGCATCGCCTAAGGCAGGTGCCGTGAGGGCGGCCTCAGGATAAGGCAAAGAGAAATCGACCGGAGCTGGAGGATGGTCAGAATAAAAAACTGCCGAGATCTGTCGCTAAATTAGATGCCACAAATGCGGCGCAATGAATGATGGTGGCCCCGGTCGTCAGGTCAGCATAGGTAGCTGAAGGCGACCTCCCTACTTCAAAACTTCTTCGTATAGGAGTAGAGGCAAGAGGGCTCGGCGTCCGTGGCCAGTCCTACGAAGAATGCGTCAGCCTGCTTGCCAACCAATACACGGTGCTTCCGTAGCTCTTCAAAGCTATGGAAGAGTTCGCAGGACATCACGAGGGTAGTCGGACTCTGAGCAATGAGTGTGTTGAAAGTGCCGACACAAATCGACTTGAAAGCGCACTGAATCTTACCTTCTGTACGGTCGGGTTTATTCGGAGAAGCTCCTTAACTGGAGCAGGGCCAACAGCAATCCTAGGTGGGCTAGTCTAGCCAGGAGCGTGCACATGTAGCCATGCGGCTCGCGCGTATGCTCGTCATCTTCCTTACAGTAGCCCCCGAACAGAAGAGGGGCCATCTTGGCGACTTAAGGGGCGGATAAGACCGCGGTGTCGTAGTATCTCTTCAGGCGCTGGATATGGACAGTCTCGCGGCCGCGGCATCTGAGATCGGGTGACGGCGTGAGGAGCTCAGCTATATTGTTGACTGGAGATGTTTGCTCCAAGTTGCAATGTGACCCCCGATATTTAGCGAGCAGATTCTGGGAGACGCCCGGAGAACTGAGACGTACCCACAGCCAGACAAGAGAGCTGGGCGAGAAATGCTGAGGACGTTGATCTTCATCGTGGAGCATTATTTGAAGGGACTGGGTAGCTGTCGTGAACGACCGGCGGTCTGCGGTAGTCTTCGGCGTGCCTGGCGTCTTGGGAGACGGCGGTCCACTCAGATGCGTCAGGGTAGTGGGGAGAACAGTATCAATGGGAACAGAGAGATGGCGGCCATGAATGAGGAGGAAAGGAGAGAATCCTGTCGTAGACTGCGTAGCAACATTGTACGCGAACTTAATGTACGGAAGAATAAGGTCCCAGTTCGTGTGGTTCGATCCGGCGTGCATGGCCAGCATAATGTTGAATGGCGCAAGGGAACAAAGACAGGAAGACACAGAGACAGAAAGAGCGCCTACTAGCAACTGAGTTTGTTGTGGAAAACACCACCTTTATGCAGCAGTACATTATCACCACGAGAGCGTTATCATAGCCAGGACAAGCTAAGAAGAAAAATTATATGTGCCGAAAAAGATAACATTAATTCATAAAAGCCAGAGGATTGCTGCTCACAGAATAAGGCATGAAAAATTTGCGAACATGATAGTAAGAATAAATGGCAACATCTACATATGACCATGTAAAAATTCCAGTTCCTGCCAGCTGAGTTTGACCGACGAAGCACTTATGCACGTGGGCCCACCATTCTATATGTGAAAAGTTTTTATAACTTCCTTTTCAACTCTCTCTCTGCCTCTGCCGAAAAACTTTGCCTCTTCGAGCACCGGTCCGCAATCTTGGCAATCTCTGCAGTGATCAGGAAGGTTTCCCCTTTCATTGTTCTTTATTGTCCGGTAATGCTCACTCGCTCTCTCATTGAAACAACGGCCGGTGTGCCCAATGTATACCCGCCCACACTTGAGCGGTATATCATAGAAGAATTCGAACCTGCATTTCGTACAACGCTGCATATGCTTGATAGCGCACCTGGGGAATCGTTTGTCCATCATGGAGCACATTTTGCCAAGCTTACATGCATCGTGCTGAAAACACCACATTCACACCATAACGACCCCCTATCTTCGTGATGTTGTGCGCTATTCTGTGCAATTACGGAATCACCGCCACAGGCTTCTTATCTCGCTGCTTGCTTGATAGAGCACCGCTCAGAGAGCTTAGTCTTCTACAGCAAGGCTTCACAAACAACGGTTATGACAAGGCAGGGATAACCAGAGTTGTTTAATCTCTGAAGTTGCTTGTCGAAGCCAGAGTGCAGACAGTGATCACATGATTTAGAGAGAGCGGCGTGTAAGCACTTCATGGCAATACTTCATTTCACCAGTTTAGAATGGGCACTGCTGAATGGCATGAGGCTTTTCTTAGAGCGGGGGTTATACACCCAACACACATGATCTACGCAAGTAAAATCAAACTGAACGTCCAGAAACTAGATTTTGTCCCCTTGCGGCAGTTTTCTAGTGAAGATGAGGCCTTGGGAACTTTCTCTCAAAATGTTAAGAATATCAGCAACTGCTCCGCCAAATTTAAAAGAGGTGTGCGGGTAAAATAGAAATAAATAATCGTCAAGAAAGCAGAACACCAGTCTGATAGGTGCCCGGTTTATCTGCCCACATGTGCGCTGGTCAATGAAAGTTAATAAGATGTTTTTTAAAATGGAGCCTATAGATGAGCCAATGCAAATTCAAGTTTTTTGCAGATAAAACTTCTGTTTAAAATGAATGACAGTTGATTACAGATAAAATTCAAGCAAAGATATAAAATGGTCACTGGTAATTCCAATGGCATTCTGGAACCTTAGTTCATCAAAATCATTTATGCTCGCACGAATGGCTGTAAAGAGGCCATCTTGGGGAAGAGAGTAGTACAAGTTTTCGACATCTATAGAGAACGCACATGATTCTTTGTCTAATCCAAACCTAATTTCAGTTAGAACTGAATCAGAGTTCTTAATAAGAAAAGGGTCGTCCACAGAAAGGTGTTTCAAGGAACGTTGCAGAATTTTAGACGCATGGAATTGCCATGTTCCTTTTTCCGATACATTAACCCTAAAGGAAACTCAGGTTTATGGGTTTTGCATGTGAAAAAACGTTTAAAACTCAACTTTCCGCCGAATTTACTAGCTTCCGCACAGATTCTAAATTCAGATACTCTAGTAATATTAAAGCAACCTGCTTCTGCCTGTTGGGACGAAATTTCATTGGCTTAAAGTTCTTTTCAATACCTTGCTCTGATTTAGTTCGCATAAGGCTGTTGAGATTAACAACAAAGCCTCCTTCTTAATGAGCCTCAATGACAAAAAGATCGGCTTCTCTTAAAGTTTTTACAAAGCACTTCGACGGCGGATTCCTACATGGACTATAACTCACATAGCGGATAACGGCATTCACTCCGTCTCCTAATGCTCTCTCCCGGTGCTGTACACTGGATCGTGTGGCGACAATACGTACCATCCCTAGAGTTGAGGTCTGGAGGCTGCTGGCTGAAAGCAGTACTTTGGGCCTAGCTGCAAAGTGGCCAGTACATTGAAGGGAAGTTGAACGTTGCCCAGCTTGGGGACCGGACACGGAGAAGTACTTTTATTTGGTCTCTTGGGAAGTGAAGTCTTGCCTGCTGCCAGATGAACTCCGTTAAGATGGCGGCTTGTTTTTTGAAAGCCTTATCTTTTTCTCGGTGCTTTGAGGGTCCCGGGCGTCATGCACTAGGACAAGCAACCAGTCTTGTAACAGACGGACTTGTCTCCAGTTTTCTGACTTGAAGATCTTGTAGATCCTTCGAGCGAGGCCACATGAAGGTTGCACACCCCCCAAAATGCCTTGAAGCTCAGGTAAAATAATCCGATTCTTAATGTAGTAGGTAAAGATCCTGGCACGGCAAGTTGAAACTGCGATCAGGTTCGTGCAAGAGATCACAGGCGTATGTAAGAGAGGTGAATACAGAAAAGAGCCCAGAGTAGAAGAAATGTGTTGCAGAAGTGCTTGCTGTTGCGCTAGTTCGTTCATCATAATGTTGAATAGCGCAAGGAAACGAACACAGGAGGACACAGAGACAGAAAGAGCGCCTACTTCCAACTGAGGTTATTGTGGGAAACACCACCTTTATACGCCAGTACATTATCACCACACGTACTCTCATCCCTGCGTGTGCGGTAACCCTCCCCCGTGGTCTTACCCAGGTAGAGGAGGTTGCGCTTAGGAGGATCCGGGTCGGGGTTGCCCTCACACCAGCCATCACTCGGAAGTGGCCACAGTACCGAGAATTGTTTCCGCGGCCAGCTTGTCCCATATGTAAACACGAGGACATTGAGGCCGACATTCATCACTTACTGTGGGACTGCTCAGCTCTCAAGCCTACAAGGACCCGGCACCTGATGGTAGCAGGTCTTTTGCCAAGCAACCCGGCTTCATACATTGCCTGGATGCAGGGACCGTACCATCGTTCTCTACTGGACTTCATCAAATCAGCTAACCTTTTTTGATTCATTTAATCTCTACTACATAATTCATCACACCTTCTCCCATCGTTGATGCCCTGGGGCATTAAATTTTGCTAAAAAAAACTCTGATTCAGTTTTAACTGAAATGAGGTCTGAATTAGACAAAGCATCATGTGCGTTCTCTATAGATGTCGAAAACTTGTGCTACTTTGTCCCCCACGATGGCCTCTTTACAGCCATTCGTGTGAGCATAAATTATTGTGATGAACTAAGGTTCCACAGTGATATTGGAATTTCCAGTGACCATTCTATATCTTTGCTCGAATTTTATCTGCAATCAACTGTCATTGATTTTATGCTGAAGTTTTATCTGCAAAGAACTGGAATTTGCATTGGCTCACCTATAGCCTCCATTTTAAGTGACTTCTTTTTAGCTTTTTTTGACCAGCGCATTTGTGCGCAGTTAAACCGGACACCTGTCAGACGGGTGTACCGCTTTGTTGACGATTATTTTATTCTTTTTGACCCGCCTATTTCTTTGAACTTTGACGAAGCTGTTCTTTATGTTCTTAAGGTATTTAGAGACAATTCCCAAAGCCTCACCTTCACTTGGGAACTGCCGCAAGCGGGAAAGATCCTGTTTCTGGATGTTCAGTCAAATTTTACCGGCCTAGATCTTGTGTGTTGGGATAACCCCCGCTCCAAGAAAAGCCTCATGCCGGTCAGGAGTGCCCATTCTAAAGTGGTGAAACGAAGTATTGTCATGACGTGCTTACACGCTGCTCTCTCTAAATCATGTGATCACTGTGTACATGCTGGCTTTGACAAGCAAATTCTGAGATTAAACAACGCTGGTTACCCCTGCCTTGTCATAACCGCTGTTTGTGAAGCCATGCTGCAGAAGACTAAGCTCTCTTTGAGCGGTGCTCTATGAAGCAAGCAGCGAGATAAGAGGCCTGTGGCGGTGATTCCGTATTTGCACAAAATAGCGCACAACATCAAGAAGATAGGGGGTCGTTATGGTGTGAATGTAGTGAAGAATAGGCAACATTGTACGAAATGCAGGTTTAAATTCATCTATGAGATACCGCTCAAGCGTGGGCGGGTCTACATTGGGCAGACCGGCCGTTGTTTCAATGAGAGAGCGATTGAGTATAAACGGACAATAAAGAACAATGAAAGGAGAAACCTTCCTGATGGCTGCAAATATTTCCAAGATGGCGCACCGGTGCTGGAAGAGGCAAAGTTTATTGGAATAGGCGACAGTGAGTTGAAAGGGAAGTTATAGAAGCATTTCACATACAGAAAGGTTAGCCCACGTGCATAAGTACTTTTTTGGTCAAACTCAGCGGGCAGGAACGGGTTTTTTTAGATGGTCATGAGTAGATGTCATTTAGTCTTGCTATCATATTCGTAAATGTTTCAGGCCTTGTTCTGTGAGTAGCAATTCTCTGACTTTTATGCATAAATGTAATCTTTTTCTGTACATATATTTTTCTTGTTAGCTTGTACAGGCTATGATAACGCAATGGTGGTGATAATGTACTGGCATATAAAGGCGCTATTTTCCGCGATAAACTCAGTTGGTAGTAGGCGCTCTTTCGTTCTTTGTCTTCCTGTGTTCATTCCCTTGCGCCATTCAACATTATGATGAACCAACTAGCCCAACAGTAAGCACTTCTGCATGGCCAGCATGTCCCCCAGAGTGTGGTTAAAGCGTTCAGTGAGGCCTTTGGTCTGAGGGTGGTAAGCGGTGGAAGTTTGATGGATGACGTTGCACTGACGGAGCAGAGCTTTGATGACATCAGGTTGTAAGACACGGCCTTTGTCGTTGAGGAGTTCTTGAAGGGCCCCGTGTCGAATTATGAACCGACGTAGAAGGAAGGATGCCACATCTCGTGCCGTGGCAGCAGAGAGCGTGGCCGTTTCAGCATACCTCATGAGGTGATCGACGGCCACAATGATCCATCGTTTTCCAGAAGCAGTATACGGGAGGGGCCCATATAACTCAATGCCAACGCGGTCGAAAGGGCAAGGCGGACAAGATAGAGGCTGCAACTCACCAGCAGCACGGGTAGTGGGTGTCTTGCGGCGTTGGCAGTCGAGGCACGAGCGTACGTATTTCAAAACGAAATTGTATATGCCACGCTAGTAGTAGCGTGGGCGAAGGCGCGTGTAAGTCTTGAAAAAGCCTGCGTGACCGCATTGCAAGTCAGTGTGAAAACATGAGCAGATATAAGACTGGAGGTGGTGAGAAATGACGAGGAGCCATTTTGGTTCATCAGAATGATAATCACGGCGATAGAGCAGGTTGTCTCTGATGTCAAAATGGGAAACTTGACTGTGCAGCGCGCGGAATGGTGTAACCGTCGATGGGTCGAAAAGAAAGTCGAGAAGAGCACGAATCCAGGGATTCTTGCGCTTTTCAGAAGGCATGTCCCTGACGGTGGGAGACGGCGTAGGGGCTCCGATTTCGCAGTGGCTGCAAAGTTCGGCGGGGAGCGAGGAGCGAGACAAGCCGTCGGCGTTTTGATGCTTGCGGCACGTATGTAAGACGACTCGGATGTTATATTCTTGAAGACGCAGCGCCCATCGCGCCAGGCGGCCGGAAGGATATTTCAATGAAGAAAGCCAACAAAGGGCGTGATGATCCGTAACGACGTCCAAAGGACGGCCGTAAATGTAAGAGCGAAACATGCCTAAGGCCCACACAATGGCGAGGCACTCTTTTTCAGTCACAGAGTAGTGAGACTCAGCCTTGGTAAGTGTGGGGCTAGCATAGGCAGCGACATATTCGTCGTGTCCATATTTGCGCTGAGCGAGCACTGCACAGAGACCAATACCACTGGCATCCGTGTGAACTTCAGTTAGTACCGCCGGGTCGAAATGGCGCAAGATGGGTGGTGGCGCGAGCAGACGGCGCAAGGTATTGCAGGCGTCGTCGCATGCATGTGACCAAGCCGAGAAATCGACATTGGCGCCGAGCAGCTGAGCCAAAGGGGCAGCAATTGAGGCAAAGGTGCGAATGAAACGCCCAAATTAAGAGCAGAGCCCTAGGAAGCTGTGAAGTTCGTCACTGGTGGAAGGTTTGGGAAATTCAGTCACGGCACGAAGTTTTGCGAGGACAGGACATACAGCGTGTTTCGACACAACGGGACCTAAAATCTTCAGTTGACGTACTGCAAAGGTGCATTTTTTAAGTTCAGCGGCAAGCCCCCGTTTGTGGGGCATGTCAAGACGTCCTTCAGGCGACATAAATGCGGTTGAAAGTAGGGTAAAGAGATAACCATATAGTCCAGGTAGCACAGGCGCGTCTTCCATTTGAGGCCGCGCAAAACGGTATATATCATTCGCTCAAAATTAGCAGGAGCGTTACACAGGCCCAAAGATATGACGGTAAATTCGTAGTGGCCGTCAGGGGTCACAAATTCGGTCTTGGCACTATCTGCAGCTGCCATTAGGACCTGCCAATAACCAGAGCGCAAATCAAGGGAAGAAAAGAGCTATGTGCCTTGTTGACAGTCCAGAACGTCATCAATGCGGGGCAGGGGGTAGACGTCTTTGCGTGTGATCTTATTAATGCGGCGACAATCGACGCAAAATTGAACGGAGCCATTCTTCTTGACGAGGGCAACCGGGGAGGCCCAGGGGCTGGCCGAAGCCTGAATAACGCCGCTGTGAAGCATGGCGTCTACCTGTTCTTCAATAAGTCGTTGTTCAGTGGTGGAAACTCGAAATAGGCGCGGTCGCAGAGGGGCATGGGCGCCGGTGTCAAAGCGATGGTCGACAGTCGAGTGCACCCCAGAACGCGTTGCAGGCAATTGAAGGAGGAGCGAAACTCCTCATGAAACGCAATAGGCTAGGTTCGCTGAGTTTAAGGTTGCGCGGCTTCGATAGAGCGGAGAAATAATCCGGTCAACAACGGGGCGGGCGCAGGATTTGGTGAGCTGTGGGCATCCATTGGGACCGGCGGTGATTCTGCTTCGGGGTGGTTGAAAACAGAATCAAAGAGCTGCATGGTTCCGACGCATTCTCCGCGCCTCAAAGCCAAGGGGCTTGAAAACGGGTTGAAGACCCACAGTGCGGTGAGGCCGGCGGAGAAAGTCAGCAGGGCATAAGGCAAATTCAGGCAATGGCGGCGCAGAAAAGCGAGGGACTGGTTGAAGAGGTCACTGGCATGGCGAACACAAGCACAGGAGAGAGGCACAATCACGGAAGAGCACGCAGGATTATCGGCACTGTCGGCGAAAAAAGCTTTGGCAAAAACAGGGGCACCACAAACAGCAGTCTCTAGCAGGATATCTGGCAACGTAAAGAGTGCTACTTGAACGCGAGCACAGTCGATGACCGCGTCGTGGAGCGACAGGAAGTCCCAGCCCAAGATGATCGAATGCAAGCATGACGGCAGAACGATGAACTCAACTAAATATAAAGTATCGTCTATGACTACCCGAGCAGTACAATCTGCAAACGGCTAGATGAGGTGCGCATTTGCAATTCACGGCGGAAAGGGGCGTCTTCAGTTTCCTCAAAGATCGGCAAAGCGCTGCATTTATGACAGAAACCGCAGCGCCGCTGTCGACAAGCGCCATCACAGATACGCCCTGTACAAAAACATCAATTGAAATTGCGGCAGAGAAACGACGCCTTTCAAATTTCAACGACAGCGCAGTTCTTACCTCAGAAACTGCGGCACCTAGTTTTCCTCTAATGGTCGAGGGACGCCGTCGCATCGGAGAGATGGAGAGATGGAGCGCCGACGTGGAGAAGGCTAATGGGGTCCAGAGAAGGCGGTGTGCCCAGGAGAGAGAGAATGCCTTAGTGGCCGCTCAGCAGAAAGTGAGTGCTGACGCTGGAACCAGTAACCTGAAACTTCAGGAAGTGTTCGTGAGACGTTCATGCGTCGACGGCAAAGCCCCGCAACATGACTTGGCAAGCCTCTGAAGTAGCAGATCGGGCAGTTGTCAGGCGTGCGCCACGAGTTTCCCAGTTGAGCAGGCGGTCGATTATTATCAGGCGTGAACCAGGAGGTTCGCAGATGAGCAGGCAACGGAATAAAAGCAACGGGCTTTCTAACGCGACCAGCAGGCGGAGCATAGGTAGGTGAACGAGCTCGCGCAACAACGTCCGCATATGTCAGCGGGGCCGCGAGAGGTGTGGGCTGAGGGGCTTTCTCTCCCGCAAGCGACCTGTTCTTGAATGATGTGCCGCATATTAGGAGGTAGGTCTGGTGATTGCTCTTGATGGTGTGAATTAAGCGAGAGCTGCGGAGCAACTTCTTCACGGATGAAGCTCTTGATATGCGGCACTAGCGATGACTGGTCTCCTGTATCATTCAAGCCAGCAAGCGACTCGACTTTCGCGGTGTGTTGGCGTGTCAGAGCCCTCTGCTTGCGTAGTTCGTGGACGCTCTGACATAGGCTGACAACTTCCACTACGGTGTGCAGGTCTCGCGCCAACAACATCTGAACGGCGTCTTCGTCAATGCCCTTGAGAATTTGCCTGATTTTGTTGGTTTCTGACATCTGAGCGTTAACCGTCTTGCACAGATCGACGACATCCTCGATGTAACTCGTGAAGTTCTCGCCTACCTGCTGCGACCGTGCATGAAAGCGCTGTGCGGCACGGAGTTTTCTTACTGCTGGGCGGCCGAATACCTCTGATACGCTTGCTTTGAAAACAGACCATGATGTAATCTCCACCTCGTGGGTCCGATAAAACAGATTTGCCACGCCCGTGAGATAGAAAATCACATTATTCAGTTTTGTTTTCGCGTCTCACTTGTATCCACTCACCTGCTCATACGATGTGAGCCAATCCTCATCATGATCCTCCGTGCCACTGAAGACAGCTGGGTCTCGCTGGAGGAGAGAACGAGCACAGACGACGGCAGCCGGGCTCACTTGTACGGCTTTGTGGTTAGGCATTGCGGTAGAGGGTAGCGTTCGGTTGCGGAGTTCTAGGCCGATGGGAATTACCCGGCACCTCCACCAAATGTAAGGATTTTTTTATTCAGAGAAGCCCCTTAAAAAGAGCAGGGCCAACAGCAGTCCTAGGTCAGCCAGTTCAGCCAGGTGCCTCAGGCGATGGCCATGCTGCTCATGCGTATGCGCTTCGTCTTCTTACACTTCCTCTTACACAGTAGGGCGGAAGCATTTGTGCAAGTCTATGGCGTACTCGATACAACTCGTAAATCTTTATTCTGCCTGCTGCGCTTTCAAACCGAGAAGCTGCTCAGCACCATGTTTCCGCAGGGTGGGGTGGTCGAATACCTCAGCATATGCTGCCTTGAATGCCGCCGGTGGCGATGGTCATCTGGTGGTCCCGATATCAGATTGGTGTCGTCACTTAAGTAAAATATGACGTCTTTCAGCTTCTCGGCGCCGTCCCACTTCTTGTGCTGGCTCCCCCGTTCGTAAGTCGAACCAATACTGTAAATTGCTCCACTCCTCCACGTCTTGGTCATTGCTGACACTGAAGACAGAAGAGTCTCGTTGACAGAAGGGGCCAGAGCAGGTGGCAGCCGCAAGCCGAGTTTGGCTGATGTCGGAGGTGATGATTGTGGTACCTCCTTAAAGTGAAGGGGGGAGCTTTTGGTCGGTCACGGCGACAGATACAGGAGGCAGTCAGCGTGCGGCAGGGGACAGCACTCAGCCGTAGAAAATCAGCTTCAGCGCAAGTCTCGTTCTATGGCCACCACCGACGGCGTCGAAGAGAGGAGTGCTGAGTGGTTCTCATCTCTTCCTATATCGTGCGCTAAATTTTGACTGCATTCCTTTCTGGAATTAAGGCGCAGGAATTACTGATAAATGCTCACCTCTGAGAAGTTACAGGCATAATGAAATGCCTTTCTTTGATATTTACACCATAGCTTATTCATCCTTACCAAGGAAGGTTTTAACGCGATAGCGCTAAAGCCCTCCTTACCCAGAAATTCCAATGTTGGCGTTGTTGTAGTAGCCCTCGGTGTATTCTGCGAAACATCATGATCCTTGCTCTCGCAGTGTGTAGCCAGAGAGCAATAGGAGGCAGTTGGACCACTTAGGTTTCTGTTATCTCGCGTCGTCATCACAACCTGCCACCGGATCTACAGCAAAGTGCCCAGCTTGGGAGGTGGCAAGTAAATTACTGATTGCTCATTCGGAAAAGGCAAGTGTGTGACACAAGGCCCACTGCTGATAGCACCTGCCATCGCAGGGCAGTGGCTCATAAGCTCATCAGTTCACCACTGCGCCAGGATTGATGTGAGGACCTTCAGAATCTATAAATCCGAGGTATAGAATGACATTCTGCATATATGAGAATTAACCCTTTAAACTGCCGCGTCATATTCTTTAGGTGTAGCATAAAGATCTCCTCCCCGTTTTCATTATTCAGTTCAAACGTGTTTAGTGTTCAGCCTGTTCTCAGAAAAGGTTCAGAATTACTGTTGGAGGTTTTTTTTTAGGAAAAAACAAAGAACTGCGCAAAAAACCATAACTAGCTTGCAGTTTGTACGCTCGCCTGTATAATTGTTGTAAGAAAATTTTTTATCACAACGGTGAATTATTGCGTGTTTTATGTCCTCCACTACTACCAAAAGCAGCATACGGCACAGGTACCTGCTTTCCGACTTTTGGGCACTACTGATTTCTTCCCCAAAACGCGGAGTGGAGAGTTGATAAGGTAAATATTTTTAGTTGAGCTATCTTTTCGTTTTTTGCCCATTTGCAGAGAGTGGTTGAAAATATCTAAAGCACACGTTTAAATGGAAAACAATGGCGGGTGGTGTGGCATGGTCTGCCCAATAATGAAGTGGGCGCTCTAGCTGTTGAGGCTCACTTCGGTTTACTTAACAAGTACGCAGTTTGCTCGTTTGCGGTGACGTTTGTCGAGATGTTCCGCCCACCTGGCCCCCCTGGCAGGCTGGCCATCTATCAAAGTTTTCAGACAAAGAAGCATCACCGAAATTGGAACTTTGAGATTTTATTGCCTGCACACTTTAAATGATGGCATGGTTTAAGGGCTAGCGCTTTCAAGGCATGCGGTGGGAATATATTCAGAATAAAGAAAATCTCCGAGAAATATAGCTGCCTTTGACAGCCAAGAAATTATGCTTGCTTACTGCGGCGAGTAATAAGTGAGAAAAATGGCATCTTAGATCATGCTGCCTGTAATGCAATTTCAACATGTGCGTCCCTTTTGTGTCCTTTATCATACATTTTTCTTAAAACGGGCTTTCCTGCTGCACGGCTCACTTTCTTGGAACATGTAGTTAATCAGATAGATTTGAAGCCACTGTTAATCAGAGCGGTGCAGGTTTGCTGAGCGATATGCTATTCAGGTTGAATATTGTGACTTGGAGCTACTCCTTTGTTTGAGCTCTCCTGTTAAGGTAGATTTTTGGGCATAGGTTTAATTCTTGGAGAAGGATCAGGAACCTTGCTTTCAGGCCTCTGTGTATGCTGCTTTGGAACTGACATAACTGTAATGTCGAATGCCTCTTCGTTGATGTTTTTTGTTTCCATTTAAACTTTTTTTGTTGCACGGTCATCATGACCGAATTTTTACATCATATGTACTGTAAATACACTTTCAATGCGAAATTACAATTTGATGTTGAACCAATGTGTTCAATGGAAAACAAGAGAAGGCATATTCCCTAGGCGCACTTTCCCCATCTATGCGCAAGAGGACGAAAATACCCGTAATGCAGTAAAAAACTGTTCTCATTGACCGCCAAATGCTCAAGGGTAAAGCATCCCAGAATCCAATTGAGCCACGGATATATTTGTGCTGATCTTGTGAGCTAATCGCTCTATTTGGAATGGAAAGTACAGCCCTTTTTTACGCAGTGTGCAATCCTAGTTTCTAAGCTCCGTTCTAGGCGGGATTAATAAAACTGGTATTTTCATTAAAGCCGCTGTTTTCGGAACAGTCTCCGCTTAACATCCTGCCCATAGTAAACCACACAAATTCTGGCACTTTTGTAGTGGTCAGTTTACTGATTCTTTAGCCAAAATATTGAGAATCACAAATTTGCGGGAAATAACTTTTCGGCTAACGACGAAAATGTTTTTGGCGGATGCTGGAGTATCAATCATCTTTTACAAAAAAAGGTGATGCTGTTTTATTTTTACACAGTCTGCGGAAAGTCATATCATTTAACGTTCAAAGAATAATTATCTACTCTCGTAGAGCATAAAGTGATAGGTATTAATCAATCATATTTTAGAAAATGACGGAAAATTTTTTACTGTTCAAAACGTTACAACTTATGTTTATCATATCCCTCTAAATGTACAATTTATGTTTACCTGCTCTGAATAACCACGTGAAAATGAAATTCTTCTCTGAACAGTTGGGTTTAAAACTTGGAATTTAACATCTTTCACTGTGCTTACATGACCTAAACCGCCTAGAGTCCATAATAGTTGGTAATACCACATTTGTCACATGCCTTCAGGACCTGATACCCTTATAAGCCTGCTTTGGTACTTCTATGGCTCTAATCCTTTTAGACTGCGCCACATATTTATATTATACGAAGTCAGCGCAGAAACCGATGGACGAGGAATGCGGCAGTGACAGCGTTATATTCTTAGGTACATCATTTTTTCCTTGAAATATCGATCTTTATAGCGGCGTTAGCTTTTTTCATCGGCAGCGTGAAACCATTTGCAAATTGCAGCTTGCCAAAAGTAATCGCAAGATTGCGAAACGAAGTTGCTATCCATCTCAGGCTGGTTTACAATATCAAAGTGAATGTTAGCGTTGTAGCAAATCTTAAATAGTCTACAGGAAAGAAAAGCTGTTAAAGATGCAGCTTTATGTAGTGCGCGGTAGTTGAGATGCAAAGCAAGCTACACAATTTATTCCAGCAGATCAGATGATCACCTTTGCTTATTTCAACTTCCTTTTGCTTCCTGCTCATATTCTCTCGTTTGAAGTTTATTTATGTATCCGTGCTACTATAATAGAGACATCCTGGGAAGAATTAAAACGCCATGCTTTATATTTATTAACTTTTGTTTGTGTTTCAGCACAAATAGCTTTAAAACATACCTGTATTTGTGTCAAGATATCGTGGGCGGCTGTGGTGTTGGTTGGCGCCGAAGTTACAATTAATCGGGCCAACCTGCCCACCACTGCACTCTCCGAAAGTTCGGAGGGGAAGGAGCGACAAACTTCACCACCCCGCATGCGAAAGACTGTGATTCGACTGCTGACCGGCGATAGGTGCTACGCCTGACTAGTCCCTGACCGGAGGCATGAGGCATAGGCAAGTTCCGTAGAGAATTAATTTAATTAGGCAAACAACAACCAAGTATTACAATATACCCGACAAGGTACCGCCGTACGCTGACGTGACGCAAATAACACAAGCACCAATTGAACACGTTAACACAACAATTAACACAAAGAAAGAAACATCAGGGCGATTGCTATACAAAAATGTTACGAGACGGAAATAGAGTACATAGGATTACAACGAGAAACACAGAAAGCAAAAAGACAAAGATAAAAGAGTTGAACTAAGTGGTGAGAAACGATGGCTTAGCTGCGGAGTGGCAAGGTCCGGTCGCAGGGAGCGTTGGGCTGCGGTTGCTCGTCGCGGGGTGATGGGGGCTTGCTGATACGGGTGAACTTGGGCCTCGCGTCTTCGAGACCACCGTCGCCGCGCTCTACGCGTCAGATCTCCGCCTAGGCTCCTTGCCGACCACTTCCCTGGCTGACCTCACTCACGACCGCACGCACCGAAATCTCCAGACCAACTCCCAGCGCGCGGCGTTCCCATCGCCCCCTTCGCATGGCAAAGAATGAAAAAACAACAACACAGGAAAGAAAAGACTCTTCAGGAGCCACGCACAGAGGAATGCAGCTTCCAAAATAAAAAAAAAGAACACCTGAAGGAATGTCGAAAGAATTCGGCACAATGCTTTAATCCCACGAGGAGTCGTTTGGGGCCACGAACAGTGCCGGGGCATTCAATCCGCTTCTGCTGTTTTCAACACGTGCAAGCGCTTGCCGCCTGTATGGCAACAATGCTAGGAGAGGGGAGTAGTTTTGAGGGACCCCTTCAGCGCTATGGTGAGAACGCCGCGCCCCCGCGGGGGAGGGGGAAAAAGTCGTCGACGCCACTCCGCGACATGTTTCTGGGAAGCAAAGGTCAAAGCTGGACAGGGCAGGCGTAAACTTTGTGACAATTTGGTGGTATATTGGCAGATGATGTACCTTCCTAACTGATTTTTATTATTTGGTTGATGCACCTATTTATGGTGTTCACCATCAAAAGATATAAATATTCAGTGTCCGGCATGGTTGTCATCGATTGGTGTGTTACATGTGAGGCTCCTGCGTTTCACTCCCGGCTGGCCTGATAACTCAATTTAAACAAGGTGTTTTGTATTTGAGTTTATTTAACGAGCGCAACAAGAATACGCAAAGAGTAGAGGCTCGTTATTTATTACACTCGATCTGTGGAAGATATTAGGTGCTCAAGCCAGGTTTTGCAGTATTCAGACATCCATTAGGATGCAGAGACACGAGATTAAAGATGCGGTAGAATTGAGTTACTTTAAAAGTGATGACATCTGCTGTGAGGCTAGGAAAATAAGTGCATTTACAACATCTGTCCGTAAAGTTTCGAGACTAAGTCCATTAAAAAATGCGCTTAACATTCAAATCATTTGTGCAGCACCCCTTCGAAATAGTCTCCCTTGCCGCCTATACACAGCTTCCAACACTTCTTAAGGTCTTGTAAACAGTTGGAAAAAGGTTCTTTTGGCAAGACTGTCAGCTTCTTCGTCATGGCTTCTTGAGTGGCCTCCGTCTGCTTCCTATCTTGCGACCGTTTACGGCTTTCTTCACGCGAGGAAACAGGAAAAAATCTCATGGGGAGAGGTCAGGCGTGTATGACGGATGAGAAATTACAGTAATGTTGTGCTTGGCAAGAAATTTGGTCATGCTGAGAGCAGTGTGCGGCCTTGTGTTATCATGGAGAAGGCTCCATTGTCCAGATGCCCATAAGTCAGGGTGATGGTGTCGCAGTGCATCACGCATGTGTTGGAGCACGCGGATATAAAGGTCATTATTCACCGTCTGCCTTTGTGGGACGAAATCGTGGTGTATGACACCTCTGGAATCGGAAAAACTATCAGCATCGTCTTTGTTTTGGTCTTCTGTCGCCGCACATTTCTCGATGCCGGAGAGCTTGTGGGCCGCCATTCGGCTCTCTGCCTCTTTTTTTGAAGATCGTATTGAAAAATAACATGTTTTATCTTCACCAATAATGCTGCCGACGAATGCAGCATTATTCTCTGCCTCGGAGAGGAAGCCAACGCTCGCTGATGCCTGCGTGTCCTTCTCGTCCTTTGTGAGGGAGTGCGGCACTAGTCTGGCATTCAGCTTTTGTTTCCCCAAGTTCTCACGCATACTTTGGTGGCATGTCGAGAGCATCAGATAGCATGCAGATTGTAATGGTGCGGTCTTGCCGTACGATTTCCCTGATCCGAGCCACGTTGTTTTTATTCCGTGAGGTTGAAGGGCGCCCCTGCCTTGCGTTGTCTTCCTCCAACGTTCTCCCCAAAACGAAGCTCTTGTGCCACTTGAAAACTCGCGCCCGCGATAATGTCTCGTTTCCGTATGCGTCACGAAGGAGCTCATATGTCTGAGTGGTTGTCATGCCAAGCTTCACGCAGAATTTTATGTTTTCACGCTGTTCGAAGTGGGCGCCCATCTCTCCACATTCGCTCACATTAGAATGCGCAGAAGTCTAGTGACCACGTATTTTTATACATATAGTGCCTTCTAACCTTCTATCGGCTGCCACAGCTATTAATATAAACAGCTCAGGTAGGTCGAAAACATGGCGCTACACATATATACGCACCTAAATTTGTTTTGGGGAATCATTTCTCAGTTCCCGGGTTTGAACCCGACCGCTGAGGCTGCGTTTTTATGGAGGCAAAACGCTAAGGCGCCCGTGAGCTGTACGATGTCAGTGCACGTTAAACATCCCCGGTGGTCGATATTATTCCGGAGCCCTCCACTATGGCACCTCTCTCTTCCTTTCTTCTTTCACTCCCTACTTCATCCCTTCTCTTCCGGCGCGGTTCAGGCGTCCGCCGATAGATGAGAAAGGTACTGTGCCATTTCCTTTCCCTAAAATTCAATTATAATTATTATTATTATTATTATTATTATTATTATTATTATTATTATTAAGCATTTCTAGAGAATAAAATAAATCAGTCTCGGAACTTTCCGCATAAAGCTTGTATTTGCATCAACGTGATACCCAGAGTGCATATAATGCGCGTGGTCCTACATGGACATTTACTGCCCTATTTTTATGCTTATTCTGTAGTTCAGTGCACTAACATTCTCATGTAAGCATGCTAAAACAACGTCAGAATCGGATCCTACCGACAAAATTGTTGAAAGCTGGATATTATTCATTATTAGGACTTCAATGGGTAAATTGTGTCGAAAGAATGCAAAAAAGAAGGTGCAATGGTTTTATAAAAGTCTGCGCAAATACATCAAACTTTTCTGTGTTGGTCAAATTTCTAGCTCTGTTAAGTTCTGAGTCATGCGATACTGTTAGCATGTTAGAGCAAGCCCTCACGTCTATGGTAGCGATATTGTGAGAAGGATATATTAAGTGCTTATTAATTCCCTAGCCGACATAATTCGCGGAGGTATCGCTGCGCATTTTTGGGGCTTACCATGACTAAAATGCACTCTGTGTACATAATCTACAATTTAAGCGACAGCTTATTTGTGTTCGAAAATTGAAGCTTACTTTTTCACCAGTTTTTTATTTAGGGTATTCTATAGGAGCAGATTAGTACAGGTGCCGGATGCCGCCCCACGACCCCGCGTTCAGTCTATGTATAGGTGAGCAACATTAGTAATGTATGTATATGCCCGTGGAGTCATGGTTTTCAATGTGCCACATGCTGGCGCACGCGCGAAAAATTCATGGTTACGCCATAAACAGCGCACTCTGGCATGCATGTTCTCTAGTTTTCTCCGGTTACGCGTTCATGCACAACTTTTGTGTACACTTTATTAAAACGAACTTTTGGGCAAGTTGATAGATTAGCTTAGCAGCACAAAAATACGACCACACCGGGATGAACACACTGAAGACACGGACAAACCGTTTGTTTGTGATTTGAGTGAGTTCTTCCCTGTGTGGGTGTTTATTTGGGGCAGCAGCTAGGTCTATGTTGCGTACCCCATCGAGCTACAACTGGCATAGATTTATGTCCTTTATGTGCAACTGACGTGTCCACGAGTGGTTATGGTCCAAATGTATTTTCTGGGTGGACAGTAGAACCAGTTAGTAACAAGGCTAACGTCAAAAAAACAACAATGTTTAGACATTGCCAATACCAAGATAGATCACTGTACACAGTACCTAGAAATGATCATCAGTAGCTGCCATCCAAAGAAAGGCGACAAAAGGAGTCCTGCTGGGTCCTAACCCAGCACCCAAACCACTCAGTCCATAGGCATAATCACTGCCGTTGTAGCTTCTGTCTCTAAATCGGAAATGACACCTCACTCGGCCAACACCTCATCATATGGCACAGCCTGCTATCATATATCACTCTGCAGAGTTGCACCCTCTTTCTAAAGTGCAACCACGCTGCATTTCATAGCCGCTTCCGCGACGAGAAATACTTCTCCGTTCCAAAGGCATTCTTCTACGCTGCAACCAAGGCCAGCCTAAGTACATTCCTCCTAGAGTACTCTCTGACCAGCCGTGTAGGAACTTCGGCCACTTCAAGGTCCCGGGCTAGAAGCATGCAGACGTCAATGTCATGCACTTGGGTTTTTTCGAGTCCCTCTGCTGTCTTCATCATTTAAAATTGCTGCCGCTCGACATCCACTTAAAGATTAACTTCTTGAAAGTTGTGCTCAGAGTTTTGGAGGATGCGAAGAGAATCTCCGCAAACCTCGAGGGCCACCCGCAGTTTCTGGACCTGAGCCAGCGTGAGGATTTTCCACCCTTATTCTCTATTACTCCTCGTTAGCCCCGTGGAAAAGCAAAGCACCCGCATTACTGTGCATACTGTATGGAAGGAAGAGCTCTGGGAGGGCCAGCGTTCTGTTCAAGAATGAGCAGTGGGCGGAGACATATTCCGCGACAGCATACTTGCACCAAAAGAACGAGAGAGCAAATAGTTTATTGTCGTTTGCTCAGGAAATGCATTTAGAGAAAAACGTCTTTGTTGCAGTCTGTGCTGTTATTTCTGAGCATTACTGACGAGTGTAACGGGCGACTAGGTGATCTCTTTCTGTCGAGCCACTGTGAAACTCTATATGATGCAATGTATGTATGCAAGTAATGGTGGGAAGGTTGGTGGATATGACGGCGCGTGCATGCACACCTTAAAGGGAAAGGTTCTAACCAGGTATGAAGAGTTAACGCGCAACTGACGTGTAAGCAGTAATTATGAATATTTGTGAAAGAACTCTTCTTATGTGAAAAATGGAGCTTAACTCAAAATAATGTAGCCATGGTAGCCGATAGGCTAACTTTTTCGTCCTACGCGCTTCTCTGGCGAAAAGTCAGCGGACACTGCATTATTACTGCAACAGGTCCTGCGTTCTGAAACGCAGTGCCGTTCTTAAGTTCTGCATACAGAAGTTTTGATCTTAGTATGAAGCTCCGTATTCAAACCTTGACAAGACGGTGAACGTCTTGATTTTCCATCTTTGAACTTTGCCCGCTATGCCGGATATCAACTTCGAGCCAAAGGACATTATCAAGATAACTGACTCTTTAAAATTACCTAATCTGCTTGTTACCGACGATTTATAACAGAATTACTGATCACCACGAAACACCAAACTAACGTCAAATTGTCACATATTTTTCAGCACCTCCTTCTCTTATACAGCGTGACTGAAAAATAGGAGAGGTCATAGCAGTCCCAAGAAAGGGTCCTCATCTTCTGTCATAATTATCTACCAATATGCATCTCGTGTATCTCTTTGAAACTAATGGGGCATATAATCTTCTCTCATTTTGTAAAATTTCTAGTGTCTATTAACTTTTTCATCCTAACCAACATGTTAAATGGGGAGAGATTGGCCTGGTAAGTAGTTGATGGTGGTTCAACTCACTTAACTTTTCAATGGACGAGAAAAAGACAAAACAGCACAAAGCGGGAAATTACAAGTTTTAATGGAGGAAATCGGTGATGGTTTATACACAAGACCTGAGTGTCACCAGTGGCACAAAAAGAAACGAGAGAAGTTATTGATATCAGCAATCGTAAGCAGATGCACAAGACAAAACATATCGCGTTAGCCTAAGCACGTAAACTTCTTTCGCGTACAAAGACACATTGCTGACAAAGCTTTCGGCACCGGCAGATTTGATTTAAGAATTTCTGCACTATCTGTTTCTATTTTGTTATCGAAATGCGAAATGACATTGTTTCTTTTGAGCAGAGCACTGCACTTTTTGCAGCGATGACAGTGCGTCGCCAGCTGACAACTGTAAACCATCACGCATTCCAGAAAGCTGGCGGCACGTCATCGCTCCAAACAATGCAATCCTATGTTCGAAAGAACCACAGTCATTTCGTATTTTAATAACAAAACAGAAAAAGACATCGCAGAAGCTTTTGAAATCAAATCCGCCGGTGCCGGAATGTGTATCAGCAATGTGCCCTTGTCGTTGACCGAGAAAAAGCTGATCTGCTTAGGCTATCGCAACGAGCGAGTTACTCTCGTGGATCTGCACACGATTGCTGATATCGACATGTTCTCTCGTTTCTATGTGTGGCACTGATGACGTTCACGTGTTATGTACAGATCACCTGTTCCCTCATTTTAAACCAGTTGTAAGTTCGCGCTGTGTGTTGTCTTCTCGTTCTGTAAAAAGTTAAGCACGTTCAGCCACCATTAACCAACATGACATTCTAAATGTATTATCAGGCGAACATTAACATTCAAACTGCCAGTCTCTTCCTCAATTTTGAAAAGATCTTGGATAGCGTTCCTCCTAAAATGCGTTTTCTAAAACTCTCAGGCAGGAATCTTACAGCAACTGTTTGTTGTTTTGTCTGCAGGTTTGTCGCTAATAGGCAGCAGTTTATTCCCGCTAGTAAATGTTCATCCTTTTACTCCCTTGTCATATCTGGAGTACGTCTGGGCACTGTCCTGTGCCCCTTCTTTTACACATATGTAAAATTGTTTACCTGCTAACATACGTTCTTATGTTCGCATGTTGGCAGATGACTGTGTCATACCGCGCTCTAAACAGCGACGACCATTTGTTTCTTCAGTTTGACATTGGGCACATATTAACCTGTAGTGATAAATGCCGAATGTTTTAACTGTAAAGGAAACATCTCTTTAACCATTATGTAGACGTCATTCGCATCAATCTTCTTGGTATCATGTAGAGAAATTCGGAAATATTAGCAGTGACAACGTAAAAAAATAGTTAGACATTGATTTAACGCGCAATTTAAACTGGTCTCTCCACATAGCTCAGGTTGATAGCGATGAAAATCGCTCGATAATGTCTTATTCAGGAGGCGTTCCGGGAGCACACCGAAAGCTTAGCTCTTGTCCTGGAATGTATGCGCAAAGCTGGAATTATGCTCAAGTCTGAAAAATGCCGCTTTGAAGCGCGTCAAGCGTTAGTGTTGGACTCCTCGTTGACAAGGACGGCGTCAGATGTGATCCCGCGAAGACTGCAGCTGTCGAGTCGTTCAAGCCACCACAGTCTGTCACAGAGCTGCGGAGTTTTTTGAGTGATGATAGTATGCTAGCGTAAGAATCGCTTTGAATATATCGCATACCAGAGAAAGGCCTCCTTGACAAAAATGTGGCTTTCGAGCGAACACCTAGTGCGATCTCTCTTTGCGAGAACTGAAATTTCTTCTGACGTCGTCACCTGTGCTCCGACACTTCGATCCATCCAACCCCACAAAGATTTATACTAACGATGCAGTGACGGAATCGGAGCTGTTCTCGTTCTGCACTGTGGAAAGAAAACTTTGTTGCGCACAGGTGTCATTCCCTTAGAAAGCAGGAGCGTAATTATAGTCACTGAGCAGTATTGCTCGCATTCGTCTAAGCCACACAGTTTCCGCTCCTATCTCTATGGACGCCCGTTCAACATCATCCCCAACCATCTTGCACTCTGATGGCGCGTTTGCCTTCGTGACCCATGCTGGCGGCTCGCAAGCTGGGTTCTCCAGCTACAGGAGTACGACTGCACCGCCGCCTACAACAGTGGTCGACGTCACACTGAGGCCAACTTTCTTTCGCTCCTGCCCCTTCCTGAGACGGCGCGTTACATGTATAAATTCGAACACTTCATCGGCTTTATTGTCCGGCTTTTCCGGATATACTCTTTGAACGAGGAACAAAAAAAAGATCCAATTCTACGGGCTCTCCTTGCGGCTTAGGATCCCTCAGGTGCAAAGGAGATTTGATTCGTTGCAAATTAGGGTAGACCCTCAGGAAATGTTTAGATATGCGTGGTATTGTGTGAGCTACAGCCGCATGGTTTGGATAAGGGAGGAGCAGTTCTCAGAATACGAGGAGAGAGGAATAGAGGGCGTCCAGGCAGTGCCTGTATACTGTGTGCTTACTGGCTCGTATTCTGCGCAGACCCCTGAGCCGTCAAGCGCTGTCTTCGAGTTTTAATATTGCACCTGAAGATCATCAACAAACCGATGCTTGCGCAGCTCGCAAAGAATGCCTGACCGTTACTTGTCTCTAATCCTGTTAACGTAACCAGTTTTGGCACTGAGGTTTAACAAAAGAAAGAAGGAGCTGGGCTTACGTGTTGTATAGGTTCCGATTGCATATACAAGATTTTGTCGCAAAATCTCTGATAGAACAGAGGCCGGCTTTCACCGTCCGGTACATCCTGCACGTTCGTAGAGCTGCATCAGCGACTGTACATCGTCACCGACCCCTAGCAGGAGGAGCGCACTCCGCGGCTCCAAACCCACTACTTGACTCCAACTGCGTCCCTCTCGAGAACGAAGTAATAAAAATCTTGGGAATGTGCAGCACTAAAGTTCGACAATATCGATGAAACGCAAGTTCTTTGATTAATACCCCTGTCACACGGGTACTTGTAAGGCCTTAGGAATTAAGCTCCTTCGCTCCAAAGGCGCGTGAGGCGCATCTACACGGCCAAGCGTCGAGACCTTTGCGATAAAGGTCCGTAGCCAAAAAGGCGGCCGTCAGCAGCCTTAAAGTTGCTTAAAGGAGCAACCCAGGCGGCAGCGCCAGTTAGCGAGCTCAAAGAATAAAAATTTGAAGCAATTTTTAGTTTTGAAACGCAAGAAAGTATCTAATTTATCTTATTTTATGGTTAATTTAGCGTTACAGTGCAATTAACCGTAGAGGAGGCTATGACGTAAGACATCCACCCTGCTAAGGAAGGTCTTGAACACTTTTCAGCAGCCGCATCACCACAAACGTGCTTGCGCTTCTCGCTTTGCTGTTTTTTTCTTCGTTTGCTCTTTGTTGTGTGCGCGTTTTTCGTTTGCTTGTGTTTTCTGCTTTCCCGCTCGAATGTAGATGAACTCCTTTATATCCTTTATATATTTAAAGTGATTTGTTTTAGCCGTATTTATTTTAAATTTTGTACAAAATTTTAATGGAGGCAGGTAGTCTTGAGGCCTCTCAGGCAACAGCCGAGTTGGGCGCGCAGAAGTTCGCAGCAAAAAAAAAAAAAAAATGAGAGGACCGTGCAGCCACTGGCCGGAGCGCGAAACCTGGGCACTTATCCGTCTCTGGGAAGACGACCTTTCAGAACTGCGCGGCGAGAAACGAAACGGGCCCGTTTACGAGACCATTGCTACTTCACTGGCCGAAGAAGACATCGCAAAGACAAAGGAGCAGGTGCACTCAAAAATAGAAAACCTGACAACATAATATCGGTGAGTAGTGAACATAGCCAAGTTCTACTTTTATATATACCGCGGATTTATATTAGATCACTAAGTGTCGCGAAATTTTGTGTTATGATAACCGCGCGGCAGTTTTCAAAACATGCGACGGGTGAGGCATAGTTCTGACTCACATTATTTGAGAGGGGCTGCTTCATTGGGTTTGGGGCAGCTTGCTTTTCACACAATGTGCAGTGTGCGAAAATGCGTACTTGCCACAGTAGCCTCGTTTATTCAGTAGCAGCAGTTAAAATGGGCATTTGTACGAGATGCTCTTTTGACTACCCGAGTGTTGGGAACGTAGTGCTCATGGGACTCTGTTTGCAGGAGGTGGTCGCGAAAGCACACTGGCCATGGTGCCATACCCTGGACATTCTACTGGGAGCTGCACACATCTTTGGGAAGCCTCCCAGTAAATGACCGCTCTCTGGTGGAAGAGAGTAGCTGTCAACCTGTCAGCACAGTCGACGAGGCAATTTTCTTGGAAGAATATGAGTCTCCATCGGCAAGGACGACTTCTCAACCTTTGAAATCTGAACAAATATAAATGTCAGGTTAATACAGAGTAGAAAACTGCTCGTGAGAAAATTCGGTGCCCTTTATTCAAGGCAGAAATCCAGCTAGATTTTTATTGTTTGGAGTCTGAAGCCGCACTGCACAACAAACAACTTTTCATAAGTTGCTAATCGAAGGCTTTGTATCTTTTATTTTGGATGACACCTTTACATATGCTATGAAATGAAGGTGCATCAAACATATGAATAATACAGGATTTGTAAATGTTTATTGGTTGGAGTCTGAAGCCACACTGCACAACAAACCACTGCTCATAAGTTGCTCATCGAAGGCTTTGTATCGTTTATTTCGGATGACAACACCTTTACATATGGTAAGACATGAAGGTGTATCAAACATATGAATAATACAAGATTTGTAAATCACGCTAAGTGGCAAGTTAAAGCATATCAGCAGGTGATCACAGCTCTGTTTGTTACTGAGGTGTAACGGACAGAGGCTCATTTCAGTTGTAACACTTTTTTGACAGCAGACAAAAAGATGGTTTACCACTGTAAACATAAATATGTTTTCATGGACAACACTTATCAGAGCCCTGAAAAAAAGCATAGCTTGAGGGTTAGTTGTTCAATTTCTTTGCGAGCATGTGCTTGACCTCCTGTTATTGTTTCATCATTGTGTCAAACGCTCTTCATGCAGATTATCTCCGCCATGGAGACTGGCAACGTAGATGAAAGCTCATTTGAGCTTGAAGCAACGATTGAGGCAGCTGGCACATCTGCTGCTGCAGAAGACCCTGCACCAAAGCCCCCCCCCCCCCACAGACACACACACACTTGCGGAGCACAGCAAGCACTGCCACAGTTGTGGCTAGTACCAGCTGCCAGCAGCGGAATCGGAAGCGACCACTTTGGGCAGCCCAATAAACCCAGCAATATCTGCTAGAAGAGAAGCGTCTCCTGCGGCAGGACCTCAAGGAGTGTAGAGAAAAAGAGCTTCGGCTTCGTGAGTGACAAGTAAAAGACGAAGACCTCGTTCAGGTGCGGAAGGACTTCCTGAACAAATAAAATGTATTAATCTCAACTTGCAGTCATGTACATTTCACTATTGGGCCACAGGCTGCGTGAAAGGCACAAAGCAGTGTTGCGATACAGTACTGACAGCTGTGCAAGTTTAACAACAAAGCGACAAAAAGTACCTCAGAAAAGGCAAGGGCGAAAGAACAAAGCCAAATTGATGTGCACTGTCTTGCACTACCAATAACTAATCGTGAATGTACTGATACTGTATACAAAGACATTTGTTCACCCAAGACGCATATTGACACATATATTCATATCAGTGCTTGTGTGTCTTGCACGAGGTTAACCATGTCCAGATCATGCCACGTCAGAAATTGCCCTGAAGGAGTGCTTCTGACACCAACGAAATTGGGTGGGAAACCCCACTGAAGTAAGTTAATTAACCTGGCTGTTAGATATCTAGGTTAAGAAGTTGACGTGGTGACAGGGGTAACCCATTCTTCTGATTTTGTTTGTGCAAGAAAACCACTCCTTAAGGAAGGTTTGCAGTGAAAGGTAGCAATACATAAAACTAGACCTGCTGCAGTCCCACATTGGCATCAAATGCTACCTAGGATTAGGTATGCTGCTTAGAGGTACAAATCATGGGCACCACTATTCTTCATGTTCAGTGCCCTTTTACTGCAGCTGCTGAAAGTAATGCACAAGAGCTGCCCGAACACTAGCCCCACTATTAACTTCTAACTACGTAGTATGAGCAGGTTGCTCAAAAGCTCTGTCATGCTGACAAACTTCATCCAACCATTGTTGCTGCAGCCGGGCACCAAAATGTTCACATATGTTGTTAAGAGTACAGCAGGCTCTAATAATCACAGGCACATGCCTGATCTCGCACGCCATCCTTTTCATGGTATATCGAAAGCGGGCTTTCATTCTCCCAAAGGCATTTTCAATAATTCTTCGAGTTTTGGACAGATGATAATTGGTCTTTTTTCCTGCTTTAAAGGACCATTATGCGGGAAGGGATTCGTGAGATTCCCCGCCAGGGCAAACGCCTGGTCGCAAAGGATAATCGGGGGCACAGCAGTGCTACTAATCACTGTGACCGGCGTCTTGAATAGCGGCGCTTCAACTGTTTCAGCCAGATCCGATTGACTGTACACATGGGAGTCGTGGCACCGTCCTGGACTGCCTGCAGAAACGTACCGAAACAGGTATTTTTGGTCCACAAGGGCCAGAAGGATGACACTGTACCCGCACAAAAGAAAAGAACAATTTGTATGCACAAGGTTGCATGATGGAAATATTTAGCGTGTATTTAAGAACCGTACATCAGAAGAAGCCTAATGCTGTAGCGGGTCGTCTACTTCTGAGGTGAAAACAGAAGCGCTTCAGGACATCGAACGCGAGTAATGTTCACATCCTTGTGGCTGCGCAAGACGCATGAGGGCAGTGACAGCTCCATGCCCTGCCTGCACCTGCTCAATAGTTTGTGAGCATCTAATATAATTAGCACACATATTCACTTAAGATATGGACAGCAGTATACATGGCTGTGTGCGGGTGAAGCCGAACTTGTATACTTATGATTACTGAAAATAAGATTATAAATAAAGGTGACAGGCTGTAAGGGTGATTTTAGATTGCGAGGGATTTTTTTCGATCGATGGAAATTAAATACACGTTGAAAGAATTGTGCAGCATTGTAAGTAGCCATGAAGGTAAATTGACACATATTGTAAAAACTACCTTGTTTCACGTCACTGTTATGCCAACTACGTAATGCACTAAGGAGAAACCAAGAGAAAACCAAGGAAAAACACTTGCCAGCCTTTGTAGTTCCTATAGTCCACTGCATTCAAATGGCAGCCATCCAAGGCCCCCACTGCTTGCGGGAATCCTGTCATAGCGTGAAACTCGCTAAAATGTTCATCCATCTCGTTTGGTGCCATCATTCGGACCCGCTCCGGTTCGATCACATCCACCACAGTCTCGGCAAACTCTCTATATATAGTGTTCACAGTTGACAGCCCAACACCAAAGAATATAGCTACCACCCGGTCTTCGACAGCTGAGCAGAGCTTGAAAAGGCCGATGCCGATTCTCTTTTCTACATTGATGGTCTCCCGCATATTTGTATGTTCACGCTGCACTACAGGCCGGCACCGCTCCACAAGGTACCGAAAAGCAGCCGGGCCAACGCGGAACGCCTGTCGAACGTGCTGGTCTCCGAGGTTCGGGAAAGTATCCTCAAACCATCGTTCGTTGCTGGGATACACCCACCTACTGCGGTGCACAGTTCGCGGAAGGAACGTGAAGGCTTTGCAACGGGCAATGTTTGCGAGAAGTTGTTCTTCCAGTGCGTCACCGTGTGCCTTAGCCGCATCCGCCGCCGCGCGTAATGATGCCACAGCGGCAATCTTCATGGCAATTTCACACTTCGTTCTAACGTCTTGCGATTCGTCGCTCATGATTATGGCAGCACGCTAACCAGGCACAACCTAATTTCTTTGAAATGCGCACAAAGACCCAAGCAACAAAGCACGCTTCTCACACACAATGAGGAGCCGAACGGAAAATTGCGCCTACCGTGGTCGGACCGAGAACGATGAAGAAAAAAGAAACTTTTGTTTCAAAATATTCGTTTCTCACCGTCAGAACGCTCGTTTGTTATCGTGATAGCTACTTTTTTCAACATAAATGAAATCATTCTTATCCTCTTAGCTGAAGTGCTACCGTCTGCTTTAATTTAATAATGTTACTAGCGCCGCTTCACACACGGCGGTGACTTTTGGCATTCACGAAGGCCGCGTTCTAGCTCCTTTGGATTTGCCGTGTAGCAGCGTCACTGCTCCTTTTCGGTTTTCCTCCTTTAGTGCAATAAGACAACTTTACGGCAAAGGCCGAGAAGTCCCGTGGACAGGGGTATCATACGTGTTCCGTTACCAGAGCTAGCTCCGGCCGGTGCTTCGCGCTGCTGGGAAGGTAGTAGCAGCGCAAACGCTTTTCGCAGTCACTCGAGCTTCATGAAATTCCTTTTCCAAAGCAACGATTTAAATGGAAATGCAGGCAGAAACACACATTCACGTTGACTTCATTCTCTGGCTTTTGTGGTCCCCTCTGATGCTGCCATCTCCTCATTCAAACTTCGGGTGGTAGTTTTCGGTAGTCCACTCCTTCTTTTCACATTCGGATTCATAGGAACTGCTGGCGCATTTTCTTCTGCTTTTTTACGACCATATTCTGCTCTAGTTCTAGAGATGATCTTTATTTTTGATGTATATAAGGCAATTTTTAATTTTTTTAGTTTTGTTATTCTCTTTTCTCTAAAGACATTTCTCTCCATATCTGTAGTGTTGGGGCTGAGCGGCCTTTTTTGTCGACCTATCTATGAAGCCTAACGAAGTATCAACGAGTAAGCGAAGGGTAAGACAGTGAATCCGGCACCTGTGTGGTGGGCAGCGCTTGCGACTTCCGGCTGCTGAGCTCGGAGACACGGGATCGAAGTTAGGCCACGGAAGCGCCATTGAAAAGAATGCAGAATACAAAAGACGCTTGTAAGCTGTGCAATGCCAGTTCGTATTAGAGATTGTCAGGAGGCCAGAATTTATCAGAAACATCCGTTATCGCAGCTGCTTTAGTTTGTCAACTATTGATGGCGATACCCTGCCTTGTAGCGTCGGTATAGATGTCGAAAAATTAGAAAATATGCAAAAATGAGCAGTTCGATTCATATATTGCCACAGTACCAATCATGCCAGTGGCGCCATAACGCAGCCGAACTGTTTTAGATGGGACTTGCCATGCCTTGCGCACTCGAGGGGCTAGTTGTTTTGTCAACTTACTCGCTCGAGCTCCCTGCTCTCTTGCACGCCCTGCACGTCTAATTAAACCTGGTTTGAGTGCTTCGACCGTTTATCGGTGACATGCATAAAAAGGGTATAAGCGGAGAGACTCTACATCCTTTATGTTACTTCAGGTAGCCCTTAGACCTTTGGCTTTATAGTTTTGAAAAATTGACATTAAACCACACGATCACTTCGAAAAAGACACAGCCAGGCCTTCTAACCATGAACGCAGCTGTGGCATCAAGCCAATCTTTGGCCGCACAATTACACAGAAATTTTCATTTTTCTCGAAAACTGTCCGATTGTAATTACTACTTGCATAAAGATTCACCTCTCGTTTTTCCAATGTCGTGAGAGCTTATTTATCTGGCTCTATTATTAGAATATACTACTTATTATCAGAGCCATAGTGTGCTTCTTTGTTTATACGGCAGTGTTTGGGGCATGTAATTCCACACCTTGTATTTTGTTTTGTAACTTTATTTATGTAAACATATAATTTGTTTCGTGAAATTATTAGTAGCCTCACTATTGTCGCTGATTATAAGGCACAGTATTTGTTTAACAACTGAATGTACCTTGTTCTGCTGAGACAGATGTGATATGCAGCATTTTGTAAATAAATACAATAAAATGATATTACACGAAGCTATACTGCAAAAAGTAAAGGAAGTGGGAAATGCGTGTAATGCTGCTCCACGGCGCAGAACGGATGTTCGCACCAAACTCAATTGTGAGCATCGCGTAAGGTGATAATTTATTCTAGCAGATAGAATTCAGCTTCCTCAGTACTTGGTGAGCTGGTACTGGATCAGCCGCTGCAGCACTCTTGTCACTCAGTTAAGAGCGATCTCTTTGGTATTAGTTTACTAACATCAGAGAAGAAATTGTGCTTTCGTGCGGCATAAAAGTTCATCGCCTACAGCACACGATTAGGCTTTCAAGGTAGAAAAATTAAAGGCGAAGTGGGTTTTATGAAAGAACTAAGCCCAACGATCGGATTCAAGGCTAGATTTTGTTGGGCTGAAAAAATTCGATCTGTTCAACAAGTAGAAAAATGGAAGTCTTTTTCTGCAAGGCAAGTGATATGAACGCCTCACCCGCCTCACCAATTTTTGTTCAATTGTGCAGCATCAATGATATTGTCTGCCGAAAGTGTAGATGTAATCGTCGAGTTTTTTTGTTTTTTTTTGTTGTATACTTTTCCTTCTTGCAGTTTTTTGCTCCCCAAAAGTCCCAGAAGCAGCTCCGAAGCTAACATTTCTATTGAAATCCGCGCGCTAGCGGTACATAACGATGTGCCAAAGCTGCAACCCAAGCGCTAACTACGTGGACGAAACCGAGCGAGAATTCTGCGACGAAAGAAGTAGAACCCAAGCAGCTCATCAACATAGGAACGGCACTGGCAGAAGATCGATAAATGAGGTAGACACTTTGGCCATTTTTTTTTGTAATTCAGACAAAGCGCCGCTTTCTCTAGTCTCTAGCTGATGTGTCAGCGAATGCATAGACTTAGTTTTGCATAATTCCGTTCGTGTGGCTTAATACAGAAAGTTTTCGTATGAAATACGACTGTTGTTATTCTCTTTTTCGTCCATTTTAAATACAGTCTAGAGGAGGATGACCCAGGTGCTTTCAAATGTATATTGTGGATGGCGTTTTTGTTTTAAAGGGGAAGGCTTTTTATAAATGGAAACTTAACATATTGGCATGGCCTCAGCAGATACATTGTCAGCATTGTTTTTCTTGGTATGACGGTATTAATTGCGTTCAGCTTTAATCAATATCCTTTATTTTGCGTTATCTCTGAGGGTCTCACTAAATGTAGGAAAACAAATAGTCTCTCCTTTCCTATTAGAATTTTACCATGGTATTTTAATCGGTTCTTTAATGTGAATACTCTTAAGTTTTAATTTTTATCATTTATTGTATCTTAATGAAGTTCATAGCCCCGCTTACCGAATGGAGAATACTTATGCGTTTTATTAAGTTGCGAGACTTCTTCAGATATGAATATTAGCACCTTGATAATAAAATGATCCTTGAACTGGCCTGTTGTTTTAGGTTCAGGTACAATCTCGAGCGGGTTCAGATGAATAATCCATCTAGTTTCTTTGCACAGAACACTGGCGGTATGCACACTCGTCTCTTTTCTATACAGCGTTTTTGGGTAGTCATAGTTCTAAATGCCAAATTCTCTCTACAAAATATATCCTGCAGTGCAGCAATCGTTCCAAACTAAAAGTCTTAGAAGAAGCAAGAACGTCTCCAAATACAATGCTTTTTCAGGCGCATGACTGCGTTTCCATAAACTGTGCTACCATGGAAAGGGCAACCATCCATGTCGCTATACCGACAAGTTGCGGTCCCGCAGAGGACCGCAAACTAGTGCACAGCTGATTCCTCTCCAAAATTGTGGTGCAGGCTACCTGACCATTGCCTAATTTGAATTCAGCCTCTACATTCGATGCATGTGGCTCTCGCGCACTTTCTCTGCGCTCTTACACGCTTCCATCCTGCCCTAAACTCAAGCTGACTATGCCGAAGGTCCTTCATGCTGATACCATTTAGGTTTTCTTTTAGTACGTCTACGAAGCTTCTGGCTTTTTCCTGTCGTGATCAAGGTGTGTTGTGAAATTTAACCAGATCACCATCGTTACTGCGCGCACTTTTTTGTTCTCTGTGGCTGCAAACACCGGCTTTGTTGATATTCTTTCTGTTTGAATATGTAAATTGGTTTTTCTTACAGTAAGTTTGAGCCAAGACAATGAAGTATTTTGCCTTGGCATACATTTGGGCGCGTTGTGTTGACGCTTCGTGTGTCTTGATTTCGATGGAGCCAGGCACACATGCGCCGGTTCGTCATAGTGGCTCGTCGCAAATAGTGGCGAATGTCCGCCTTAAGTTTTTTCGGGCGAAAATGCTTGTGACAGGTTTCGACACACGGTATTTTTTTATTTGGCAAAGTTTTAAGCTTTGACTGCATTTGGACACAAACTGTTCAGTACCGGACAAAGCGAGAATGCAAAACAATTTCTTTTACTCCTAGCTCTCACTTCCATCATTCATAAGTCATTCTAAAATAATCTTTCTATACGTGGGGAGTAATTCTGCGGCCTTCTATCAAACTTCTTTTGAAAGCAGTAATTAAGTCTGAGCTGTTTAAATCTCCTTCGACATCAGTTTCCATTAATTGTTTGTGCTCACTACAGAATTCAATATATGTGCGGGGAAAGTTTCATCATTTCGACAAAGCTTCTACGCAGCGCTTGACGCAGGAAGCACAAGCTTGCCGACATGCATCTTCGTATTTCTGGGACTGATATGGTTTCCTGGCGCATATTGGATTACCAGAAGCACAAAGCACCACTATGAAGTTTCGCACAATATTTAAGTTCAAATAAAGGATGCAGACATAGCCTAATGATTGCGAAAGTTTCATCTAAGTGTTTTGTAAATCTGATTGGAAACCTAAATGGCATCATATACTTTTGAAGTACGGCAAATTTCTTTTTGACATTAGCCAGACGTTTTTAGCCAGTCGAAGACAAATATATTCGTGTTTCGACTTCTTAAAAAACCTTATAAGCAAAAGAATGCTTTAAATGTAATTTGTGAGTGCACTCACGTGAACGTCGAATTCATGACCGTTATTCTCTTACAGACTATATAAAGTATAGTAAATGAACAGAATATGATGCGCATAAAGCTTTTAATTTCATAGTTTAGGACAGTATAATGCAAAAACCCTTTCGTTTTCAAACCAAGGTAGCCCAATTGCATGTGTTGGTTCGTTTTTTCTTGGTCAAATATTTTTTTACAGGTACAAAAATCGTTCAAGGAAATTTTACAGAACATTAGCAAGGGTGTTTTTTTGTTTTAAATTACTGTCGTAGTTTGTTAATTTCGAATTCTTCGAATTCTAGACGGTTTCAACGCCTCGTTAAAAGTCATTGGACTAGACTTAGAGTATAACGTTTTTTTTGAAAATTGTAAAAAGGACAGATGATACTCAGAAATAATCTTAGCCTGAAGTTTTCTCCTACATATCCCATTATCATAGCTAGAACTGCCCCTACAGGAATGCGTTACGTTTTCAGCAAAGTTTGCAATGTTTTCGCTGAGAAATTATAGAAATAAAAAATTATTCGACTGCTTCAACAAGTTTTATACAAATATAGAAACAATACTCAGGATTTCAACGAACAATAAACATTTCCTGTGGCCTGTGTCAGCTACGATGCACTGAAAAACGATCAAACTCTTTATTGGGAACGTTGTATTACTGTAGTGTGTATTTCTGTCTGCTTCTTCTCCACATTTTTTTTGATTGACTATAACAATTAGTTTCTTTTTTGCTTTGCCTTGTTTCCGCTATTTTAATTGCCTTTTCATATGTATGACCTTCGGACACTTTGTATCCTCCGCCCCCTTATGTAATGTCCCTACGGGACCCTTAAGGGTTAATAAATCATGATGATGATGATGATGATGCATTTATTCTACCTTGTGCGGGGATCCAAACTAGCGCTTTTGTGAATTCGCTAAAGCTACGTTTTCTGCTTTGTGTTATGTGCAGTCTTCTTTAAAAAAAACAATGTCTCTCTTGCAAAACTAAGTATTATTCCGTCGTGCTGACATATTTGCCATTCACACATAAAACATAGTGTAAAGCAGAAAGTTGTTGTCGGAACTCGGTAACCAATACTCAGCATTTCTGGACAAAAGCATTTTCGAGCGGAAAACCGTTTATGAACGCCTTTTTTTCATATAATGTAATATTTCACAATAAGAATCTTTATATCTCAGATCACCCGACAGCAGTCTGGTTATTTCTTCCAATCACATTTTTTATATCGTCAAAAGCGTTCCACATTGGCTTTTTATGGCAGTCTTAACTTCTCGATGCGATATGTGGAAAAACTTTAAAAGAAAGATTTTGCTACATATCAGAATTCTCACTAATATCTTTTCCGTGGGAGTGTAGCGTATAGATGTTTTGTCACTTTTGCAATAATTCATGTTCCCGTTTCCATCTCCCCTTTTTCTTACTTGCGATGCCTGTACTGTTCGTATATGTGCAGATATTTGTTCATGGACATATTTTCTTTGTGGGCTTGAAGGGGACGAGGAAAGGAGAAAATGAGGAAAAATCTCTGATTTAGTGCATTATGTTGCATATATGTCATGATTTTTATCTTTTTTATGTTGTAACCATTCTACATTTATAGTGCAATTCTCTCGTTGAGTGCCCTTTCCTTTTACAGATGTATCTTTGTGTTTCTTGTATGCACTGTATGCGTTTGTGTTTTGACCAATGATATTTTTTGTGTGCCGCCCAGCAGCTCAGCCGTTAGTAACAGCCACATTAGTTTTAGAATTCCAAAAGCATGATTACCCTCAGCGCTAGGGCTCGACAAACTTTTGATTCTTGGAGTTACACGCACTGGACGGATTGCTTTGCCTGATTGCGTATCGAATGCTCATTTGTTTATTATTTTGGCACAGTATAACCAAAATTATTTCAGGTAGTGCGGTAGGGTTACCAGGTTTGCGTCCCAGAAACTCATATGACTATTACTAACAGTGGGCTGGAAATGTCTAATGACAAACCTATCGGTAATAGTTCGAAGTTACTGATTAGAATTTTGTTAATGACTTTACTAGTTAACATGATTAGCCAGTTTTATGATGCCGACAATAAAGGTTTTCTTTACCTCAACATCCCGACTTTTTAAAGTTTTAGAGCTTCTCAAAAAAGGCGGTATACATAAATGTGTCTATGTGTTTATATGTGTGGAGTTCAAAATTATGTTAATGTCATGCTATAGAGAAGGCATGCAGATGCGACATTGCATAAAACGGTTAAAGACTACGCTTTCATAAATAAGCGCGTCATTTGAGTTGAGTTGAGGTGTTAAATGCTACTAGTAGGATTAGCCTTGCTTATTATGCCGGCAATTGCTCCACTGTAGCGTCCCTTCTATGTTAATAATGTCCTATAACCTGTCGCATCTACCCCGCTATGCGCACAGTCTCTTATAATAGCATATATTCCTCTCCCGCAGTCACCATCTATGAACACAATCACAGTCCACTCCAAGAGTAACCATCTATGCACATGTTCAGTCACAGAACATAGTCCTTTGTAGTGCCACAATCCATACACTCATTCCCTCAGAGTATAACGTAGTTCACTCCAGAAGACACCATCTACGCACATATTCAATCACATGCAGTAGGCCAGAGTCCGTTCCTGCTGTCATCATTTAGAAACAAGATCAATGTCCTACAGAAAAGTTAAAATAAGGCATGCAGCCTCCCTTCTGCATGGCTGGTTTCCACTCGGGTAGACAATGTCCTGAACAGCACTGTGGAGGGTTCCTGTGTTCTTGAAGGAAGCGAATATCACATACCTTTCCAGGTTGTACTGTGGGCAGTACATAATATAATGTTCGATATCGCTGCACACACCACATAAAGAACATTGCAGAGACGATGCTATGCCCGTCTTATGCATTCAGACAGGAGTGCGAGCAGAGGCCGGTCGAATTCGATGTAGTAGAGTCGCCTGGGATCTTTCCAGTCCCTTGGTCACACATGGCTTGCGGGACGCACTCCTCAAGGTATTGAAATGATCGAGCACCATTTTCTTGTAGAGAATTTTTCTATCCAGAGGTACTTTTTTGATGGAAAACAGGGGGTTTATTATGGCTGGCAAGATTATCTGCCATTTCATTGCCGTTGACTCCTATGTGAGAGGACACCCTTTGGAAATATAGAGTAAAGCCTCTGCTGTGCACAATCGGCACCAAGCGCAGAGAGCTTATAAACAAGGCATGAGCAGGGAATCCGCGCCCTAACCTTGAAGGGCAGATTTTGAATAAGTTAGACGACAACATGTTGAGCCGGGGAAGACCCTAACTACCGTAAAACCGCCTCATCGGCAACACTTTCGGCCATTGTGGAGGACACAACAGCAGAAAAGCGTACAGACCACTTACAGTCCACGAACGAAATGTAAAAAACTGCTGCGCTAGCTTGTTTGACCTTGTCCACAGAATCATCCGTAAAAATTTGAAGATGGAGGGCATACTTTGTTTCCAAATGTTCAAGTACAAGCGAACACGTTGCTGCCAAAGGAGAGCAGCGCTTTGCGCTCACATGGATTATTGTGACCTTACAGTCGAGGATCGGAAAAGACCAGAGGGGTTTCAACCGATTCCTTTGCCTTTGGACACTAAGGCCTGAAAAATTAAGAGTATTAAGTGCCAAGTATGCCTTCTACTCATATCTGTTGCAGAGGCGTTGGTGAAGGGATCGCCCAGCTACCGTTTCTCCAAGGCGGCCAAGATGCATTGGTAGTCTCTGAGAAGCGACAAGGCTAAGAGGTTACGATAGAGACTCTTGAAGTACTGCTTTATTCGCAGCCGCCTGACGAACTCCAATGGCTCTTATTAGGCCCTTTCTGTGGACAACTTCGAGACAATCAAGCTTTAATGCCGAGGGGGAAATTAAAGGTAGTTTATGCATTATGCGACTGACCACCAGCGCTTCATGAAGTTTGACCATTGAAGAAGAATGGTTTCCCCAATGCTCACGTGCAGTTCTACGGATCACATTGAGACGCGAAGATATTGATGAAACAATCGCGTCGGCAGTTTTTGCCACTGTAGATGGGAGCCAATAATGACGCATAGGAAACGCGTGTGGTTGAATTGACGCATGCAAGAGTGACCGAGGTCTATCTTCAGCCGCGCTAGACGTCTTTAGACACCTGGAAACAGAACAGAGCCGGATTTTTCCACTGATAGAGACAATGCCACACGTTGAAGGTAAGCTTGTACTGAAAATAGAGCCTGTCGAGCTATCAAGGCTAATCGCTTCTGTTGGTAGCAGTAATACAAATACAGATGTCGTCAGCATATATAGACATACGCACTTGCCTGCAATTTTTTTTGCAACGAATCGCGAAGGCCAGCCACAATCGACGTTAAAGAGCGTGGGGAAAAGAACACTTCCTTGAGGCACACCTCGTGATAGAACCCTTTCGGTGCTTAAGGTACTCCTTAACTGTGCACGAATCGCACGATCACTTATAAACTTGTAAACGAATCTTAACGTATGGCCCTGGATTCCCATGCCTTGCAAACTGTTTACAATTGAGCTTTTAAGCACGTTGTCGTAAGCTTTCGCATCGTCAAGAAAAATGGCTAAGGTGGAAAGGCCGAAAGTTCTCTGGTGTTCAATGTGACTCACCAAGTCTAAGACGCAATCTTTGGCACTAAGACCTCGGCGGAATCCTGTCATACATGTTGCCAGTGCCTTGCTGTCCTCAAGCCACCACGATAAGCGTTCATTTACCGAATTGTCCATAAACTTAGCTATACAAGAGGTCAATGACACAGGGCGATACGAGGTAAGGTCCCTCATGACTTTGCAGGCTTCAGTACTGGAACTGCATGGGCCACCTTCCATGACGTAGGAACATCGCCAGCTTCCCATACTTGATTGATGGAGTTGAGGAGCTCCTTCCTGAGTTCCAAGGACAGATTATTTAACATTTCATTGGTGATGCTGTCGGGACCTGTGCACACCGGCGCCGCAGGCCACTGAGCGCAGTCTGAAGCTCACGAAGTGTGAACGGGACGTCCATGATAGACCTGGAGGAAGCAGGTGGCGTATATATATCAGCTCCAAAATTAGCACGTACGAGTGGGTCTGCAAATTCATCTGCCAAGCAAGCAATAGGTTTTTCCTTGCGTAATGCAAGAGCTTCAAAAGGCTTCGAAGGGCGAGATTCTCTAGCAAGGCTGCCAATAACTAGCCATATTCTCGTCATCGATGAGAACACAGTCAAACTAGCGCAGAATGAGGCTCATTGCGACCTGTAGATCTTGTTCGTGTGCCGTCTAATGACAGAATTCAGTCTATTGCAGGTCGTATTCAGTTCCTTGACGTCCTTGTTCCGCATGAGTTGGCGCTCCGCCCTTCTTCTCGCTGCGCAAAGGTTTCTTAGTATTAAATCCGAGGCCAGAAAATAATCAGGTAACTTGACCGCCGTAGTTGCTGCCAGCTCATTAGAAATTATTTTGTCAACAACATCACCAGAAACACGTTCTAGGGGCTTTCTGTACTTGTCCCAGTTGACCACAGTGCTTATTTTAGGATCAAGCATACGAAAGTCGGTAGCAAACACAAAAATCGGATAGTGATCACTTCCCATGCGGTCAGGCGCTGTTGACCAACTCACGCGGACGTCAGGTGAATGCAGTGTCAGGTCTATAGCTGTCGCTGCGGCTGGAGGCCGGAAGAAAGGGGGGCTTCCGTCATTGGCAACACACAGGTCCAAACTGTCAATAACCTCTACGAGTTTGCGTCCACGGGGATCCGTGTTCCTCTCAACCAAGACGGCGCGACCGGCGTTGAAATCACCGCAGATGATTCGAGGAGCTGGGCAGCGGTCGCAGAGCTGCTGTAGAAACAAATGCAATGATACCTTCTTCCGTGGAGACACGTACACGGATGCAATAGAAAGGGTTCAAGAACCGAGCTGTATTCTCACAGCCGCTATCTCAATGTCATCCGTGCAGAGATCGGGAACGCTTAGAGAAACATGTGGAATGTCCCTTCTTATGTAAAGCGCAGCACTTCCTGCGGGAAATGACTTAATGCTGCAGTTTTTATGGGCGACAAATCCAATCAAACATCTCCCGCTTGCAGGCCAACTTCTGGCAGGGCCAATACTGGAACACGTCTCTTTCAAGAATAGTTTTAGTTCAGCTAACCGACTTAATATCTCAGCGCAGTTCTATTGCAATATAAACGACACTTTTCAGTGAATATTAGATCGAGGTTTAACCCCATTCATATTAGATCGCAAGGACGTTCGCTGGAAGGTAGTAATTAGGGACTCAAAAGAAAGCACCACTTGTAGGAAGTTCAGAATACCAGGCGCCATCGCTGGAACATGTGAACGCAGGGCCCCAAACAAAACATGAAGAAGGTCAGACATACCTTGATTTTTGAGGTCTTTATTTTGCGCAACGCACTCACAACATCGACAAAAGATGCCGACGGGGACCCACTCTTGGCCGCAGTAGCTGGTTTTTTGCCATTTGTGCATATGAGAGTCCCCCACGCCATTGAGTCTGGCTGTGATCCGATCGCTCATGAACATGGAAACATTTTGCTGGAGGTCGAACAACTGACTCGCCCGCAATGAGCCTTGGCGTCTTGTTGGACTGAGGTCTCATAGGGACATTTTTGGGTAACGCAACAACATCAGACTCCAAAACTGAGAACTCGTCTTCTCCTGAAACAGGCGTCTCAGTCGGTTGGGTTTTGGGACCAGCAATAAAGGATATTCGACGGTGAAGAGTTCTCACACGGAAAGGGCAGCCTCCGAAACTCGCTGTATGATCACCACCGAAACTGGCGCAAGAAAAATCTGCCCTGCAGATTTTAAAGTCGTGGTGGCCTCCGCACCGCTTACAGCGTCGATCCTTTGTGCAAGCTTTGGCCACGTGCCCAAACCGTTGGCATCTAAAACACCGTGGAGGAGCTTCAGTGAAATCTGCAACTGCGTGTTTTGTGAATCTCAGATCAACTTTTTCGCGGCGCTCTGAGTTGGAAGCGAATGTCAAAAGGATAGAGTTGGTAGGTTTCGCAGCCCATTCTTTTTATGGAGACTCCACACGACGCACGAGTCGTTTCACGTGCAGAACACCTTGTGGTTTCAAATAATCAAGTAGATCGCGTTCTGAATATCACTTTGGTACACCCTTATTAACACATGCGTTTTTCCTGTAGGAATGGGGCAACCGCACATTGACATTGATATCAGCAATCTGAGAGTACTGCAGGAGCTTGTCAACCTGCTCTTTCGTCGAGACATCCAGCTTAAGAGCCCCATGCATGGTGAACCGACTTCGAATCGGAGCTGATCCCAGCAGTGATTGAATGGCCGCGAAAAGTAAGATGGGACTCCTTTCTCTTAGGTCAACTCCTTTCTCTGTTGGCTGAACCACTACCGGGATCCCGACCTTTCGTTGCTTGCAGCTTCATTCAATTTCAGCAGAATGAGAGGAACTGAGACAGTGTACGAAGGGACGTTTTATGTCAATATATTTTTGATGTAGATAATGCTTGAACTGGAGAATAAATTTTTATGCCGCAAGTGGTATTACCCGCCCTTAAAATCATGTTATTTCAGCGTAATGATGCGTCCCGAGAAACAGATGTGCGCATGGGACAGCCGAGAAGTCGTAATTTGTTGTGTTTTCTTCACTAGCATAGATAACATGAAAATAAAGAAGCGCATAGGGAACCATTACGAAACATCGCCTTCAGTTTTTCGTCTGGTGAAGGCGTCTTCGCAAAAATACAATTTTCTATTGAATTCGGTCACTGGTCATGAAGCATATTTTTGTCTGTCTGTATGCTTTAGAAAGTCGTGTAGGCAATCTCATGCAGGGATCAGAGACGAGCGTTCCCCCTATTTTTGGCTTTGAGGCCCTCAGCGAAGCCTTCCACCCTCCTAACAATGACTCGTCCTTCTTGGAATAGCTATGTTTGAAAATATTGTCCTTGCACAAGTCTACAGCACGTGGCGAAGAGAATTGATGAAGCTCTTTTACTTTTACAAGATTCCGGCTGTATTCATCTCAGGTGGTTTATGGCCGGCACTGCTTTGACGTAGTGAAGTTAGTTTCCTGAGTGCTCGCTCAATCATCAAAAACGGAGAGTTGTGCTGTTAAGACAGAAAGATATTTGTGCTGATTGATCGTCTCTAGGAGCTTATTTTATCATTATCGGTATAAAAGGGGTGTCTCAGAGCTTTCTGAAAGTCACCTCACACTGTGAACTGCAAGCGGAGATCTTTCCAGGCGTGTTTCACGGCTTTTCCGCAGGCAAGCATAATACACAACGTTACCCTACAGGACAAGACTGAGGTGAGTCGATCTTTATTTACCATTTATTAAGAAATTGCACGCATGGAGGAAGCCTCTCACAATTTGAAAACGTCCCCATAGCTGCGTACAAAGCAGTAAAGAGGTTTAAAACTATAGACGCTGATAAGACATCCCGTTTTGTCAAAGTGTCACGGATCCTCGGAGAACACTCGGGCAGAAAGAATAGACAAGGCGACAGGTTTACCTACACAGACGCACATTTAATACGCGCTACGTGACACACAAGCACACAAAACTAAAAAACCTAACACGAACCGCCAAGACTACCGATACAAATTATCCTGGAACACCCAGTCTACTAGCTTTCAGTGTTCGTGCTCACTGTTCGGTGTTGATGAAGGGTTGCATGGGTCCAGTAGCCGGCGTCGAGGTGGTGTTCGAATTTCTCAAGATTGCTTCGGCGGGGTCTAGAAGCTCTCCAGGCGGCGTCCTAGAAGCTCTCGGTCCAAGCGCACGTGGAGGTGTTGCTGGTGATGTTGGCGTTGTGGGCACCACCCGGAAGAGTGGAAACAGCGCTGGAGGCACCCCTGGCTGTAGCAGGTGGTTGCGCCATTCGTTTTCTCCCCGGGCTCAGGAACGGCAGCAATTCCTCGGTGCAGCGCCGTAGAACTCGAGATTACCGGTGCCATAGCTGGCGTTACTCTCTTCCATCCGAGCTGTTCCTCACCCGCCGGGACCTCCGCTTCTCTCTTCTTCCCCCTGTGCTGCGCTATCCCTCGCGCTTTTATAACCTGTGCATTGGTGCACGTCATCCTTGTCGTCGTCTCCAAACTTCTGTAGTTGACACTTCTATTTCTCAAACTCCTTATCAGATGTGACAAGGGCCCCCTCTCTCAAGAGTTTTTCCAGGAAAAAACTGCTCACATCATCCCCATATTCAAGTATTCCAGACAACCGACTATCTTCTGCGGCGATTCTGGACCCAGCACGCAACACACCGAAGATGTCAAGCACACACGAAAAGGACACCACTAATACAGCACACCAAATTGCATATAGGGACCATTAACACGCCAACGCCGTTGTCCGTACGGTGTCTTTAGTAAACATGTTAATGGCCACAACAAACTCTCTTGTTTAAGCACATAAGAACAACAATAAAAACATACATACCAGAGATAACTAGAGCCGTTTAATTGGCACTATTCATCAAGTCCGCTCGTACGTTACCTCTTCCTTTAATATATTACACCTGAAATGAGTATTCTTGCAAGGACAAACTTCATCTCATGAATTAGTTTTGTTCATTTTGGCCTTGGTTAAATATTGCAGCGGCTGATGATCCGTTTGAATTCTGAAATGCATCCCATATAATTAACTGAAATTTCTTTACTCCCACACCACAGCCAAACATTCCTTTTACACAGTGGAGTCGTTGCGTTCACTAGCCGATAATATCATACTAGCAGAAAATACCGGATGTAGATTGCGATTATCTTCTTCCAAAAGTATGAATACTAATGCTCTTTCTGACGCTTCAGTACGTAGAACAAATTCTTTATCTAAGTTCGAAGCAAGCAGAACGGCCGGTTTTGCCATATGTCATTTTAACATCACAAATGCGTTCTTATATTCAGTAGTCCAATTCAGCTTAACGCTTACACCTTTCTTTACGAGTTCGACAAGCGGATTGGCTATGTGAGCATAATCGGGAATAAAGTCCCTGTATTATCCCATTATACCCAGGAACGGCTGTACTTATTCTTGGTCGTCGGTGTCTGGGCTTGCTATATTTTGACCAAGATGTCGTCTTACGTCGCGATGCGGCCTATCCCCAGCTTGTGTCCATGAAAAAAAAAATAGCTTCAAAGGCAACCTCAGCTTTTGTCGGCTTTATGATAAAACCTGGCTTCCTGAACTCTGTCAAATAGTTTTCCAGCTTAATTGCATATGCTTCCCACGTGTCTGCTGCCACAAGGAATTCATCATACAGTGTTCTACATTTTAGAGCCCATCCAAAACTTTCCTCATCAGCTTCGTGAATATTAGGGATGCTGTCTTGAAACCATAAAGCATGAATTTGAACTGAAATAAACCCGCCGAGCAAGAAAAAGCAGTCTTCTCTTTCGAAGAATCTCTTTGGTATTTGCCAATACCCTTTAGGAAAATAAAATTTACAACAAAACCTTTGTGAGCCACCTTAGCGAACGCCACGTCCGCTCTTGGTACAGGTTCGGCATTGGGTACTTTGATGTCATTTAGCCGACGAAAATCTACACACAATCGGTTAGTACCATCGGACTTTTTGACAGCCACGAGAGGCGCCTTGTATGCTGACCACGAACTCTCAATCACACTAAGCTACAACATATCCCTCACCTCATTTTCAAGTTATTCTTGAACTGCTAAAGGTAGTGGGTATTGTTTCACACTGATTGGTCTATCTGTAGAGAGATGTAATTTGAACTTATGAGACTGGTTTTTCCCGGCACATTCAAAAACACCCCCCCCCTTGCTTTGGGGTAGGTCCTTTATCTGTGATCTTCTATCTTCTGTTAGCACATTATCCCATCTTACACTTTTATTCCCACTGCACGTGGGAACCTCGACGACATCATCTGTGTCCTCTGCTACTAGTGAGCATGCTACCTTGGGGGCGTGCCGTACGGGAACTCTTCTTATTTTTTCAACAAATTTGCAAGGAAAACCTTCTTGGTGTTATTTATCAATAATTCATAACCCACGTCATTTTTCTTCGGCGTCACAAGGTAAGGGCCCTTCTATTGCATCAGTAACTTATGATCCGTGGAAAGCAGAACGAGAACCCTGTCGCCCGGACTCAGATTTCTGTGAGTGGCTTTCTTGTTATAGTAGCCCCTATAATGTTCGCGCGCCCTTTCCAGGCCTTGATGTGCAAGCCTACATATTTCCACCAACTTGTCCCGCAACTCAATAACGTGTTTGTATGTTGTCTTGAGATCTGACGGAGTCTCTTTATTAGCCCACAGCTCCTTGAGTGTTGTAAGTGGACATCTAACGGTTCTTGCATACAACCTCTCGAAGGGCGAGAAACCCAGTCTGATTTGCAGCACTTCGCGGTAAGCGAACAAACGAGCTGGGAGGTATCTATCCCAATCAGTAGGTCTCTCTTGGTACATTTTCCTGATCATATTTTTGAGGGTGCCATATAACCGCTCTTTAAGCCCATTACACATGGGATGTTGTGGAGTAGTAGTAACTGCCTTACTGACAAAAGGCGATTAACCTCCTTCATTAGTTCCGGCGTGAAGTTCGAGCCCCGGTCACTCAAAATATCCCTCGGGAACCCACAACGCGAGAACATTTCCACAAGACCCCCCGCCACTTGGATACTGTCAATAGTCTTCAATGGAATAGCGTCAGAATAACGAGTGGCCACGTCAACAAGAGTAAGCACATATCTATTGCCTTTGGAGGATACTGGAGAGATTGGCCCCACAATGTCAATAGCACCATTTGAAACGGTAGGTAGATAGCTGGCATCTTGCCCAGAGGTACGGGACCCACTCTTCCCTTCAGAACTCTGCCCTGGCACACGTAACATGAGCGAGCAATGCGTTTAACATCAATGTGCACGCCTGGCTAGATGGACTCCTCGGTGATTCTAGACATCGCTTTGGGAACACCCTGGTTTCCGGCCATAATGGGGTCATGTCCTAAGCGTAACACTGTCTCTCTCATGTCTTTAGGTAACACCAGTTGTTGGACCCGCCTTCCCGAGCTAAATATGCATTCTTTGCGCAGAAGACATTTTACCAATTGATATTCGAATGACGTACTACTCTTTTCACATTTTCCACAACTTTTTCGATGCAGGCTTTCAAGCTCGGGCCCTCTCTTTTCCTACTTTCAATTTCGCCCGGTGTTACGCTCAGACACATTTTAATGGGCGTAGAGAGCGGACGCTGCGTTGCTCCGGCTGTCAGTTGAGCTCTTGTCTTCACTGCCGCCGAGAAACTGACTGCCCCATCACCCGCCTGAGCTGTCGTGAGCCTTTCCTCCTTAGAGTGTTCAACATCGAGCATGCTCCACCCAAGTCGGGGTCTCCAACATTTCTTGCACCAGTAATGTTTCCCAAAATGAGAAACTAGATTGATTGTTCTACACATTTTGCCACCACTTGTCCAGTATAATATGGCGTGGAAACTAGAATCCTGGCTTCGGGAATGCACCGTACTGTGCTATCTACAAGAGTGACGACCGTCGTTTCCCCTGTAAGATCCTCGTCCTTCGCCAGGCTTCTCCGAACCAGTACTGTGTAGGCTCCGCTGTCTCTGAGCACCAATATAGGACGGTCCCCTATTTGCCCAACCACCACCGGCATTGCTGCTTTCGACTTGGGTGTTCCGCTCACCGCCTCATTTTCTAGCGGCGTTTGCTCTTCATTCAGCTGTGGAACTTCGCGTGGCGTGGCAAGTTCAACCCTAGACTCGACAACGCATGCAGCTCGGTCCTGCCTTCTGTATCGACACTCCATCCGCAGTATTTACTCTCCTCTTACAACCTTGACACACAATCTGTGTCTTTTGGGCAACTCTACTAGTCCGACAGTCAACAGCATGGTTTCCCACCCTGCCACAGATGAAACACCTTACTGGCCGCTTAGATCCGCCGCCATAGCCTCTTGGCTTTGCCGCACCTGTCTCTAGGACCTTTTGAGTTTCCTGCTTTGCCTTACTCATATTTATCAACCCTTGATCGTCGAGGAATTGGTCTCCATTATCAGCGAACTCTTCCAATGAACACAAAATTCTTTGAGGAATAGCGCTAGCTTTAGACTGCAACATGCAAACAACTGCTCTGTCACCAGCGGTCACAACTCTTTTCTGTTTTTGACATATCAAGTCACCTGCCAATATAGTTGGTCAGCCTGCCGGAAAACTACTTAACGGTTTCAGAATCCTCAAGTTTAGCGGTGCGAAATCTCTCGCGAAAACCCTCTACCGTAAATCTGAATCTTTGGAGGAGTGCCTTCTTGACTTTCTCGTAGTCCACAGAATCAGCAGCAGGCATCCTCCGAAGCACATTAAGCGCCTCCTCAAAGCATGTGGGAATTCAGTCTTCCCACGGTTGCCTTTGCGCGGCCGTTGCCAGCATCCCGCGTTGTTCTCCTCTTTCCTATTCTCCCGCCTCAGGCGACGGAGAGGTAGCTGGATGACTAATCACTGTCATTCAGCTGCAGCTCCGCCCCGGCTTCCCAAGGGCCTTTGCCATTGGTGCCTTTTGGCAAGAATTCGGGACCAGCTTGGGCGGCCGCGCGCCACGAGACCGTCCGAGTGGAGCCCTTAGAGACTCCTCCGAGACAGCGTAAGGTGCGTACACTACTATCTGTCCGGGCCGGCATTTGCCGTACGGACCAGTGCATGCTCGAGCTCGTCAGCCCGGGTCCTCGACCTGTAGCGGCTCGAGCCTGCCCAAAGGTCCAGCGACCTCCGACGGGCGCACCTTTCGTTGACTTCCCACTCTCTCTCGCAAACGGCCGAACTGCGGACACGACATAGATCACAGCACTGCCACGGGGACAATCTCCTGCAGCAGCGTGATAGCGGCGGGAATTAGTCTTGTCGCTCCGAGCGTGCAGCGGAGCCTTGCACCTCGCGCGCCCCGGGACGGGGTGACTATTGAGTCTGTGTACCGCTGGAGGACGGCATGAATAAACGCCTCCTTTGGGAACTTGGATGCCTATGTCTTTGCGGCGAGTATCTATCCTCTCTGCAGAGCTTGAGGGCGCCGCAGCGGTGCCCCAGGATGCTTGTGGGGACGGCTGATCGGGGCCCTTGGCTCGCGCGAAGCCTGAACCCTCGGTGGTGTGTGGCCTGTGCCCACTGAGAAATCCCCAGCTGGCGTCCAACGGGCTAAATCCCTGGCTCTTACGCCTTTGATGGCACATTAGTCGAGCAGGTCGCCTTGACGATCACGCTTACGCACCGTCTGCCACCCCCAGCGGGGCACTCGGCAGCTACGTAGCGGCTCCCTACGAAGTCGTAGCGTCATTTAATCGATTGACTGCTGTTTCTTTGAGTCGCCAAACATCGTGGTTGCCCGCGGCCCTCATTGGGGCATACGGCGATGCAACCCCCACCGTAGATCACGTGGCTCCCATTGGAACTGTATCCGGAGCACCCTGCGGTGGACTCGTCAATCACATGCCTCAGCTGTACTAGTTTTCTGCGAAGCGCGAAAGCGGCGCGTGCGACGCTGCCGCAACCGGTAGTCCCGCACAACAGCAGCAGTGCCCCGCTAGCAGTCAATTCGTCTCTGGGAATCGTCAGGCGCTGGCCCAACTCCCTGGTTAAACCGCGCCGCTCATCGAGCCTTGCCTCCCGCGTTCGTGCAGCCCGCCCAATCTTCCTCTGAGGCCGGGGCGCAGTCGCTGCAAATAAGTAGTACCCAGATGATTCAGTGCCTGGCAGGGGCTGTTGAAGCGCTTTTGGCCCCGCCGAAGGTGTCTCACGCCGCGGTAAAGTTGGCCATGCTACCATCTGCGGGTATGATTAGCTCCTCAGTGCCCGGTATTTCCTTGAGTCCCTCACCCATTACCAGAGAGCTATTGGTCTCACCAATCAGGTTGTGCTTGCACACATCATGCCCGCAGCACTGAATACCACTGCAGCTAGGTGGAATCGGTTTGCCGGCCACCGGGCAGCGACTCTCGAGAAGTTCCATGCAGCATTCTTGCGCGAATTCCTGCCCGCTGACTACGAGCGTAGGATGCGGCGAGAGCTGGAGCTCCGTACTCAGGCTTCAGATGAGTCGCTCATGGAGTATTTATGTGCGATGGAGGATCTTTTCTCAATCGCCCAGCCCATAGCCTTGAACGAGGAACTCGTGGAAAGGACGATCAGGCAGGCACATCCGACTTTTTTGGCATACCTGCGAGGCCGCCGATTCCGAGGTTTGGAAGATCTGGCCACCTAGGCGAAGTGCATTCAAGGAGAGATTCTCGCTGCGCGCGCCTATCGTCCGCCACCGCCGGCAAGCGAGACCTTCGAGCCGCGCTGTGCATGGAGAGGTGGCATCCCCCTACCCCACCGGCGAGCACCCGCACAGCCTGCTTTTGCAGCCGTTAGCGGGCAAAACGAAGTTTGGGATTTGAGTGAACGAGCTCTTGATCCCTACGCGTACAGGAGACAGAGAGCCTGCGCTGCACTGTTTTCTGAAGCGCGTGCTGAGGGACGCCGAGCGCTCCAACGCACTGCGAAAGGAGAAACCCGAATCAGCCGGCTCCTTGGCAGTGCAGCGGGCGGACCCAGGCAGGGATAGGCGCCATTGTCTCGCGACCAAGCTCGCGGCGGTGTGCGCTGTTTCCGCTGTTAAGGGAGGGGACACTTAGCAAGAGAACGCCCCATGGCCAGGCCTCCTGTGACGCAGGGAAACGGCAGCTGCGGTATGTCGCAAATAGACGACTGGCCCCGTCTTTGCTAATTCCCTCTGGGTACACAGCAACCTGCCTTGCTAGTGCGCACGCGCCGTTTATTCCGGTTACCATTGCTGGCCGCGAATTTTCGGCGTTACTCGATACGGGAGCCAGTGCCTCCTTGTTCAGTGAACATGTGTCCCTCTTGCAAAAGCACTCTTGGCGCTTGCGGGTCTGCCGTACAAAATTCAACCTTGCGAAAGGCATAGCCCATTCGGCTGGCGCCGCGGCACTGACTGTCAGGTGAAGAGAGCGGACGAGACACACGCATTTCATCCACTTCCCAGGGCTCAGTGTGGCTATGATTCTCGGAAGGGAATTTCTCCTTAAAACTGGGATCGTGGTGGACATTGCGAATGGCGGCTATCGCGATGGACCATTTCCCAGCTTAAGCCGTTAATCTGCCCACCGGCGTCGATAACTGCCTGCGCAGTGAAGGCGTTCGGAGAGTGCCACGCTCAGCGACCACGGCAAAGCCCTTTTGTCGAGCGTTCCGCCGTTCACGCTCCCCTTTGGGACCGAGCGGCGCAACACGACCAGGCACAACATCCGTTGGCCGCCTTTGCGGTATATGTTGGACAACACACAGAGGGCTCGTTTGACAGCACTCTTGCGTCCGTACGATGAACTCTTCACAGATCCACCGGTCTGTACTACTTTAATGAGCCACAAGGCCCGCACCGGAGATACGCATCCTTTAAAGTGCAACCCCAGACCCATCAGCCTTGCAAAAAACCAGGTGATCGATGTGTTGCTGGATGAGATTCTGTTGACGGACATTATCCGTCGCCCGTCCAGCGCTTGGGCGTCTCCGGTTGTGTTGGTGGCTACGAAAGATGGCAGCCACCGTTTGTGTGTGGATTATCGCCGTCTGAATGCGCTGAGTCGTAAGGATGCCTATCCGCTTCCGAAGATCAGCTCAGTCGTAGAAAACCTGTGCAGTGCGCCGTACTTTTCCACGCTGGTTGCCTCCAAAGATTACCTACTGGTCCAGATGGTGGACGCTGACCGGTCTGAGACCGCGGTAACGTGCCATAGAGGGCTGTTTGAGTTCACTCGTATGCCCTTTGGTCTCTTAATGGTCCGGCTACTTTTGAGAGGCTCATGGACCGCGTCCTAAGAGAAGCGAAATGGTCCCATGCCATGTGCTACCTGAACGGTACCGTGATTTATTCACGAACCTTCGATGAGCACTTAGACCACATTGCCGACGTGCTCGAGAGGGTACGGACTGCTGGGATGACTGAATCTCGCGAAAGTCCAAATAGCGCGGAGACGTGTTCACTTGCTAGGGTTCACGCTGGGCGACGGCTCCGTTGTGACCGATTCGAAGGAACTCCGAGCCACACTCGAGTTTCCCGTGCCCAAGAACGTACGCGGCCTCCGCCGTTTTCTAGAAATGGCCAAATTTTATCGGTCGTTCATCCCGTCCTGTGCCCGCGTGCAGGCACCCTTTACCGAGCTCTTAGGAAAAGCTGCTGTGTGGAAATGGGGGCCTGGACAAGAGCGATCCGTTCGCCTCCTGTCTAGTGTCATTGCCGAGACAGCCCAACTCAGGCTACCGGAACTGAACAGACAGTTTGTAGTCCAGACTGACGCGAGCGATCTGTGTTTAGGAGCAGTTCTCCTACAGGATTTCAATGGCGTGCTGCAACCGCTGGCCTTTGCCAGCCGCTCCTTGCTGCCCTCGGAGAATTATTCCGTGACCGAGAAGGAGTGCCTCGCCATCGTGTTTGTACTGTGGAAATTTGACGTCTACATTGATGGAACGCAGTTCGTGGGGCATGAGACCACAGTGCGCCCAGTTGGCTGATGCGGCTCCGCGAGCCTGCGGGTGGGCTGGCGTGCTAGGCATTACGACTTTTCGTTGCAGCATTGGAAGGGGAGCACAAACGCCAATGGCGCCTTAAAGCCGGCAAGCAGAGGGGGTGAAACAGCGGAGTTGCCGCCGGGCGGCAAGGAGAGGAAGCCCACAAACGGGCCAGCCCATTCGGCTAACCAGGCAAGCACCGCTTCGCAAAGCGGGCGAGAAGCAAAGCTCCTTGTGAGCACATCGAAGACGCCGACGCGAACGAAAAATTTGGCTGCAAACCTGAGTGGGGAAAAGACTAGGATCCCCTCTGGGACGACTGGAATCGTTTTCAGCCGGACAAATTTGTTGAAAGCCCAATAAAATGACCCCTTTTGTCGCAAGGTGAGCGACGGTCTTAACGAAACTGAGCGCTGTGATGCTACTGGTATTGCAGCGGGCGCAGGGGGCAAAAGCCAGCGTGTGTCCCGGCGAGCCCCGGGGATTCATATTTGCTGGACTATGACAGGCTCGTGCTGAAGTACATAGCCACCAATGATGAGTCCATTGACCCGTTCAAGAAGAGAGATATCTCGAAAAGTCTGAGAGGCGCACTGTTGTGATTCTTTCATCACAAACCACTAGCCATTCGCCTGAGTGGCTCCAAATGTTTTGCACAAATGAGTCAATTGGTGACGTGGCCCGGCTTGAAACGCGAAATTTTCCGCTATTGCCGTTCCTGCCATGTCTGTTAAGCGGGGAGTCACGGGGTGGCAAGCCACCCGGAATGATGGGACCAATTGACAGTGTGCGTCCGTGGCAGATGGCCTCCTGCGATTTGATGGGGCCTTACCCCAGGAGCAAGCAGGGGTACATTTACCTGATGGTAGTCGCTGAGCATGTTACCAAATGGGTGGAGTTGTACCCACTTCGGAAAGTGTAAGCACGAGCGGTGCTGGATAAACTCCAGGAAGTGTTCTGTCGGTTCGACTTTGTGGAAAGACTAATCAAAGACAATGCTTCCTCTTTCACCGGTCGTGTGTTCGGTAAAACGTGCCATTCCCTCTGAATCGAGCACTACACCTCTTCACCCTACCATCCCCAGTTCAACTTGACCGAGAAAATCAACTAAACGCTCAAGGCAATGCTGGCGGTTTTTGACGCGTGTCAAAAGGATTGGGCAGACCATTTGAGTCAGTTTGCGTTCGCCATTCGAACAGCTGAGAATCGCTCAACTGGTTTCTCATCCCCCTTCCTCAATTTTGGGGGGGAGTTGGCGAATCCGACGGCAAACGTCGTACAGTGCCAGCTCGGGGATGAGCAGAAGCGGAGAGACTGCTCTGATTATGCGTCGTTGTTTAGGGACTGGCTTGGTCGGGCTCTCAACAGAGCAGAACAGAGTTTGGCGGCAGCCAGAGCTCAAAAGAAGGCTCAGTACGACCGCAAGCACCACAGCTTAACTTTTCAGGCGGGTGATCTTGTCCTGAAGCGCAACCACGTTCTTAGCGACGGGAGCAAGGGGCTCTAAGCCTCGCTCGGTCCTAAGTGGCCTACTCCGTATCGAGGGATCAGTCTGGTCGCCACTCGTGTACCTGCTGGAGGAATCTCTTTCGGGAAAAACCAGCCGTGCCCACATCGCAGACTTGAAGGCCTACGCGTCACGGTGCGACGAGTTTGCGCCGGTACCCATTGGTATAACAGGCAAGCACAAGGCACAGCTTGTGCTGCGGAACGCAAGCGTACCGTGCACCGGTGCAATCTGAGGCAACGGTCACCGATGTGATTGATACCGGACGGTGGACTCTTAAGCAACGGAAGGCACGCAGCTTCAGCTAGCTGACGAGCTTTCTCGTCGGGCCCTACCCAGGTGAAGCACGGTGTGTTTTTTTTGTCTTTTAAGAGCGTTAGATATCACGTCTCGATATTGTGTGGGGTCTGCGATTACCCTGAGATCACAGCGCCATCTGTGGGAGCAACTAGAAAACAGTATATCTCTCATGGAGACCTGTAGTGCCATCTACAATAGCATTGTAGAAACAACCACCTGCCGCGTGCCAATTATGACCTTTCGGTGCAATAGGGTGGATAGGGGAGGAACTATGTGAGAATGACGTCAGGAGACGAAACGGCGGCTTGATTTCGGTTCCTCGATTCCATGATGGCGGCCATTGAAATGGGCTGTGCCCTCACATCCCTTTCCCCCCTAACCCCCCAAAAATATCCTACGACGGGAGAAAAACGGTCCAGTTGCGAGACGGCTATATGCGTATATATTCGTTCTGCTATATATATATATATATATATATATATATATATATATATATATATATATATATATATATATATATATATATATATATATATATATATATATATATATATATATACTCCGACAACAAGAGGCACCCATCCGGGGACAGTTGTGTATCGAATTTTGGTAGGCAAATAAAACCCTATTGCCTGCGGTAAAGAAATAAAACCACAATCAAATAATCGGTAAATATTGTATACATGCAATTACTAATTGAACTGTTAACATATCGCGCCGCAAGCCGAATTCTAGGCCCACCTTGACCCCCCCCCCCCCCCCGAACGAAGCAAGTTCCGTTTGGGATTTATCTTGAGAAGGTGTAACTGGACAACGGGTATATCCTTCTTCGCTTTCTTTGTCTAGTAAACGAAACAGCTAACGGTCGTTACTTCAACGTCTTTCAGACGGCGGCGGCCTTTTTTTTCCCTTCTGTTCTGTCTAGGGATGCCTTGGTCGTCTCGCGGCGTGGGTTTTGTGCGGTTTGTGTTTAGTGGAAGTTGGGGCTGTGCGGAGAGCGAAAAGTGCGTCCTTTTGACCCCTGCGAGGTGCGTACAGCCACTTTTGACGAGCGGGTCGTTGTTGCCAATCGACTTGTCCTTCTGTGCCATTGTGTGGTTCTACGTGAGCGGGGGGGGGGGGGGTGAAGTAGACACAAGAAGGACCCCTCGCTGTCTGTTCTGTTTACCCCTCAAAAGGCAGCGGAACGCCCGCGCCTGTTTCAGGTGTCGCGAAAGGAGTGCACTGGTTACCTTGTGCCCGAACATGACATCGTGTCAGAGTGCGTGCGGTTAGCGCTCTGCCACGGCCCGGTCGTCATCAATGGAGGAAAAATCGCCGTCGGTCCTCGGTCCTTCTTACTAGTCCAAGCTGAAGACGGCGAGCTTTGAGTCCCCGGCAGGCCCAATGGGCCGCGCCACCGAACTGTGAGGCTGCCATCCACCTGTCGACAAGGTAGTTGTACAGTTATATTCATATCGCCTTGTGTACATTGTATATAATGTGCATGTTGTTAGTTTTTATTTTCTTTAGGCATATACAAGTGTTGTTTGATTCCCTTTCTTGTTTGTTTGAATTTTTGAGTTTATGGCTGGAACTGGTGTGTAGCTAGTTTTATTTTAATTGGAACGATTTTTTTATTTTGCCGCATGCTTTCGCTGATTGCTAGGAGGGAAGTTAAGGAGAGGAGGACGTGGAAATCCGGGCTCCCCGCCATTGCCTTTGCGCGGCTTTTGCCAGTCTCCCGCGTTGTTCTCTTTCCCTTTCTCCCGCCTCAAGGCCGGTTCATATGTAAGCGATTCGGCGAATAGAGCGAACAGCGGCGCGGAGCTGAAACGTTTCGCGAGCTTTCGTTTCACATGCACCTCCGCTGCGCGTTATCTACCGCTGTGAAAGCCAGTGTTGCTCGCAAAAGATAAGCGCTTGCAATCGGTTTTGGCGGCCTGCAAACACAAAAAAGTGTTATATATAAGCAATATTTTGTAATTTATTTTTATAGTTTATTGAAATAAATATAACTCTTACGTTTTAAGCACTTCACTCCACTTTTTAGGTTTTTAAATTGATTTTTGGGGAAAGAAATGGCACAGTATCTGTCTCATAAGTCGTTGGACACCTGAACCGCGCCGTAAGGGAAGGGATAAAGGAGAGAGCGAAAGGAAGAAAGAGGTGCCGTAGTGGATGGCTCCGGAATAATTTCGATCACCTGGGGATCTTTAACTTGCACTGACATCGCACAGCACATGGGCGCCAAAGCGTATTTCCTCCATAAAAACGCAGCCGCTGTGGTCGGGTTCAAATCCGGGAACTCCGGATCAGTAGTTGAGCGCCCTAACCACTGAGCCACCGCGGCGGGTATTTAACACCACTTTATATATTTTTTAAAACAAAAGTTCGTACGTGCGGCGTACAAACTCGCGAGATACTCTTCTCAAAGGGCTTCTTTGCAAATCCAGTTTCTGAAGTTGTTGTCTTTCACATCCCACAGTAGCGGCCGCTTTCAACCTAAGCAATTAGCAATTCACTGAACAAGCCGCGTGACATGTTCACGGTTTATGCTTTCTCGCACGAGGCCTCTACCTGTCACATGGAAACGCCAGGCCGTCACTGGTTGAGATGCGGTGCTCCCGCGTCGCCGGCGCGAAAATTTCCAACTTGCCCGAACCTAGCCGCTACAGCCGCTGGAGCTTCCTCCGCCGCTTTAGAGAGGGTGTATGCGCCGCGGCGGCGGGATTCGCGAGTGGTTCACTTGCATGTGAAACAGGCTTCGGGCGACGGAGAGGCGGCTTGGTGACTAAGGAGTGTGTTTCGCTGCAGCTTGGCCCGGATTCCCGAAGGGACTTTGCCATTGGTGCCATTTGGCGGGAATTTGGAACCCGCTTGAGCGGCTGCGCGCCGCGCGACCATCCAGGCGGAGCCCTTAGAGAGAAACTCCTGCGAGAGAACGTAATGTCCGTACGCTACTGCCTGTCCGGGCAAGCCTTTGTCGTTCGGACCAGTGCATACTCGAGCTCGCTAGCACGGGTCCTCGACCTGTAGCCGCTCGAGCCTGTCCAGGGGTCCAGCGATCTCCGACAGGTGCACCTTCCGTTGACTGTCCACTCTCTCTCGCAAACGGCACAACGGCCAACACGAGGGAGCTCACAGCACCACAGCGGGGACAATGCCCTGCAGTGGCGTGCTAGAGGCGCGCATTCTCTTGTCGCAGCGGAGGCTTGCTCGCCGCGCACCCGGGACGGGTGACTGTTGAGACTCTGCACGGCTGGATGACGGCGTGAATAAACGTCTGCTTCATGAACTTGGAGGCCTGTGTCTTTGCGGCGAGTCACTCTCCTCTGTGCAGAGATTGAGTGCGCCGCAGCGGTGCCCCACGGTGCGTGTAGTGACGGCTGATTGGGGCCCTTGGCTCGCGCGAAGCACGAACCCGCAGTGGTTAGTGGCCTGTGCCCACTGAGAAATCCACAAATTATCCGCTCGAATCGTAGCAGATATGCGTCCAAATCATCTCTTCTCTCATAAAAAGGTGCCATGAGCTTTCTTGGACAAACTCTGGCTGGTCTGGGAAATTCTGTACCCGCCAAGAAACGCTTACTATTTTCCGTGATCTCCTCATATCCTCCCACGAAATGCACCTGTTTCCACAAAAGAAACTAATTCTCCCGTGCTATCCTTCTTTTCTCCCGCTCTCCTGCCTCGCGAGCTCTTTTATCCTCCCGCTCTTCGGCCTCGCGAGCTTTTTATCCTCCCGCTCTTTCTGCCTTCCCAGCTCTTTTTTACTACCACTCTTCTGCCTCGCGAGCTCTTTTTAACCTGCTGTTTTGCCTCGCGAGCGTCTGCGCGGGCTTGCACCCTTTCCTCACTCTGCCTATTTTCCTCCTCTCTCTCCATATTAACCTCCCCTGTCTGCCTCTTTGTCTCCTCGTCATAGAAGCACATCGCTTCTTCCGTGCTTAACCTTAGCGTGAGCGCCAGTTCTAAAGTTTTCGCCATATCCGTAGTTTCTGCCATCGAGAGATTGGTAAGATCCCAGACAAAACAAAAAGAAACAAAGATATGAATCCTGACATAGGCTGGCCACATAACATTGTCTCGGATCCCCGGAGAACAATCGGACCGAAAGAATGGACTAGGCGATAGGTGTGCCCATGCAGACGCACATTTAATACACATTTCGTGACACGAACACTAGCACACGAAACCTACCACCAAACTAACTACCAAAAATAACACGAAGCACAAACACTACCGATACAAACTATCCGGAAAGGCCTAGTCTCTAGCGTTCGGCGTGGGTGGTCACGGTACGGCGTTGATGAAGCGTTGCGTGGATCCAGTAGCCGGCGTCGAGGTGGCGTTCGAAGGGCTCAGGCTGGCGTCGACGGCAGCGTCCTACAAGCTCTCGCTCCAACTGCCCGTGGAGGTCATGCTGGTGATGTTGGCGTTCTGGGCACAACCCGGATGTGTGGAAACAGCGCTGGAGGCATCCCTGGCCGTAGTAGGTGGTTGTTTCATTCGTTGACTCCACGGAACGGGCTCAGGAACGGCAGGATGTTCACGGTGCGGCGCCGTAGAACTCGACATTACCGGAGCAGTAGTCGCCGTTGCTATCTTTCACCGAAGTGTTCCTGACCCGCCGGAACCTCCGCTACTCTTTTCTTCCTCCCTGTAACGATATCCAATGCGCGTTTATAACCTTGGCGTCGGTACACGTCATCCTTGTCGTCGTCTCCAAATTTCTTTAGTTTAAACTTCTATTTTCCAAAATTTTTATCACATGTGACACAAAGGTGCCCCTTCTAGCCTGAAAATTTTCATGGGACGGAATGGTCTGTCGCAAAAGTAGGGCACCACGCATCGTCTGCGATTCAAACTGTTGCTTTTCTTTGAAAGTGGGGAGCGTAGGTTTCTCGGGATGTGTATTGAGAGGTACTTCATACTGGAGCAATTCATAAGATGGGCTTTTTTGGAATAAGGTGTAATTATCTATAACGGCAAGCTGGAAAATGTAAAAAATCAGTTTACTTAGAAGTTCGCGATTATCAATTGCAGCTTTTCCAGCATGCCGTGCGCCCTTCCTGAAGCCACGAAGGCATAAGTTTTCAACAGTGTTGAAGAAGTTGTATCAAAGCCTCACGTTAAGAACATTGAGTGGCTGCGCTTTACTCCCGAGTGAGTATCGAGGTAGCCCTAATATAACTTTTTTTATGGTGTTAATCACATTCAATGGGGAAGAAATCAGTATTTAAAGTAGCGCTGACGTCAGCAAAATGTATTATATGGGCACAATTGTACTAAATTTGTTTTCCATGCCACATGAACAGTCATTCAGTATAGGCTGCTCTCTGCTTGACTGATTAACAAAAAAAGCTAAGGATTCCTCTTAATTAATAGAGTATATAAATATGAGAGTGATTTAATGCTGTCAAAAGTATTAAAATTAACCTGTTATTTACGCAACAATAAAATTACACAGGGCACGGACGCAAGATTTCAGTCAGCCGTTATGAAACAAAGGCACGAATTCTAAAATGGTGCTTCGCCCTTCCTGAGGACCGAATGACCTGGCAACTCTATTCACCTATGATGGCTTTGATGCATTGAAACAATCGATATAAAGTATGTAACTTGTAGTTCGGTTGCAAAAATCAATTCGGTAGTACCCTAGGACGGTTATCTCTAGAAACAGCGGCCACATTTGGAGATTCTTTTATAGCAGTTTGTTTCTTAGCTCTCGGAATCCATTCTCAGAGGCGCAAAGGGGCCAGCCATGTACAGCGGCTCATTTTTCAACCTTCTTTTTTGAGCTTCCTATAAATAACCTTTGCTCTGTCGTTGTCACAGCCGCTTCGCATAGTTCGCCTGCACTGTTTAGGCTACAGTTTCACTGCGCAACACGTTTTGTACCGGCTTCCACGCTCTTCTGGTAAAATAATTCATTCAAAAGATACAGAAACTTGGGTAGGTTTTTCTAAGGTATACAAAAACAAATACAGCATGGCCGCAAGCTTACTGATTCCTTCCTTTACGAGATCTTTATTTGCACGTGACACGAAAAAAGTTGATTGCGATAACAGGTGGAAATGCGCTACTCCCCAGATAGGTCCCAAAGCATGGAAGCGATTTTGAATGGTACAGAGGAAATCGATCGCTTCTTAAGGCACAGTTGTAGATTGGTACGTGCGCCCTCGTAATGCCTGCTTCTCCTTCACATTCGGCGTATATATAAGGCACTGAGCGAAACACTCTGCAAGAACGTGTAAAGACGTTTTCGTGTAACGGCCAGTTAGACAGACAATGGAAAAGAAATGCGGGGCTCTGTGTGACATGGGACTCATCGGGCGCTGTTGCACTGAGGAGTTTTTTTCTTCTCGAGTATGACGACAATGCACAATCTTCGTGAGCTGAAGTCAGAGTTTTGACGGGCTCACTGATTTGTCACTCCTTGAATTTTCTCTGGCTGAAATGGCTTCTTATAAAACATTCTTTGCAAATTTGGCGGTTGCCTTCTCCGCCTTTATTGCGCACCTAATGCACATATACTACGAGTTAGGATCCATGCGGTACTAACTATCACAATGCGATCAATGAAGTTACGAAAGCAGCAAAACATAATTTCCTGTCCAGTGTACATAATTTTGCTCAAGAGTGGGTAGAGTGCCGGACACCAAGCAAACGTGTCTCCCCTAGGAAAAAGACTTTTATTGGGTTTACCTTTTAATCCGAAAAAATGTAAACAAAACCACCGACGACTTCTTTAGGCCCGCCGCACGAGAACGGATCCCAAAACATCACAAAATATTTGTCACTGGACCCTATCAATGAGCGTTTTTGTAATGTGTGTGGAGAAATAAATTTTCAATTCAATTCAAAACATGGCACCAGCGTAAGTGCAGAAGAAATACACAGAAGAGGCACACGCGACTATCGCTGGCACAAGGGGCATATGCCAGTAAATGTCTCGTGTCCTCTTTTGTGTGTTTTTCATACACGTCCGCTGGTGCCAAGTGTAATAATGAATCGCCAGCTGGCCCAACTTTCTGAACTCTATGCAATGACATTTCTTTGTTGGTATTTCCGAGAATTAATATTTTCAAAGAATGGCCCATCTAAGACTCGGCGAGAGCCTTCAAGTTTCACAAAGCCATAATGTTGTTATAAAGATAATTTTTTCTCCTTCTCAGTCGTACATTACGACAACTTCTCTCCATTTTCTCTGTGTTCTGCCTGTTGTCTATTTCTCTCTTCTCTTCTACCTCTCTTGGCGGCGAATTGACGTCCACACTTATATGTGGTTACCTGGCTTTTATTCCACATGGCGTGGACGTAGGTTGCAGCGCGGGACGTCTCCGAAGATTGTAGCGTCGAAGAGCAGAGCGCTGTTCGCCTTTAATGCGCTGCTCAGGCCAGGCGTCGCGTTCATTTCGTACACTGCATATCGGCGCAGACGTCGTATTTCTTTCCTTCGGTAAACATTCGTGATCGTGATGTCCAGCATGGCTGTATGCCCCATGCCATGAAGGAGCAGAAAATGCGTTATATTGGAGGTCTCTTGCAGCTCGGTGTTGCAGGTGAATAGGGCGGAGGAAAGGATGACATCCCGGCAGGGAGTTTGACATAGGTGGCTCAATGCACTTTCGAGGCAGATGACTGAGAAGTGGCAAAATTTTCACTCGACGTCGTTAGAGTGGACGTTGGGAGGAAAACAGCGCGTGTTGTCACAATAACTCAGGATTTGCTCGAGGTTTTTGTGGTGTCACATGTTGACCAGTGCAATAAAAATCATCAAAACTGGAGTAAAATTCTGATTTTGAGGTCATAGCACGATTAAATTGTTATTATAACATGTGAGCATGTAAGAATTTAGGTTTATAATAACGGCAAAAATAATTGTTTCACGATCTGTTCTGAATCGTAGCCGGGACAGTTCGGTTGCGTGTCATACACGCTGCCCGCTTGCCATTTAGGCATATTAGGAACGTTGTTGTTAAATTTAGGCATTGTGTGTCTTATGGTATATCACGTGGTGTTGTATAGGCATTAATTCCACCGCGTCATACCTCTAGAGCTCAGCCTAAGTGTCCTGTTAACTTTGCCTCGGATACTGCGATTTATGATTCCTACAGTGTCCATTTAGCAGCGTAGAAAATTGTGGAGCTGGGCAAAGCGAGAGCCCTCCGCATTACGACGGGATCGTCATCGTTCTGTCGCGTGTAGCAGCTAAGTTCATTCAGGTTCGTACGACACACACACACACACACACACACACACACACACACACACACACACACACACACACACACACACACACACACACACACACACACACACACACACACACACACACACACACACACACACACACACACACACACACACACACACACACACACACACACACACACACACACACACACACACACACACACACATATATATATATATATATATATATATATATATATATATATATATATATATATATATATATATATATATATATATATATACATATATATATATATATATGTATATATATATATATATATATATATATATATATATATACATATATATATATATATATATATATATATATATATATATATACATATATATATATATATATATATATATGTATATATATATATATACATATATATATATATATATATACATATATATATATGTATATATTCAAAGTTGAAAACGCTTCATTTAGCCATAGATTTATTTTGAGTCGACGTTTCGGACAGAGCCTGTCCGAAACGTCGACTCAAAATAAATCTATGGCTAAATGAAGCGTTTCCAACTTTGAATTTTTGCTTCTAGCAACCAAATACGTTTATCTCTCTATACTATATATATATATATATATATATATATATATATATATATATATATATATATATATATATATATATATATATATATATATATATATATATTCAACTTTGAATTTTCGCTTCTAGCAATCAAATACGTTTATCTTTCTTTACTATATATATATATATATATATATATATATATATATATATATATATATATATATATATATATATATAGTATAGAAAGATAAACGTATTTGATTGCTAGAAGCAAAAATTCAAATTTGAATATATATATATATCTATATATATATATATATATATATATATATAGTATAGAAAGATAAACGTATTTGGTTGCTAGAGGCAAAAATTCAAAGTTGGAAACGCTTCATTTAGCCATGAAGCGTTTTCAACTTTATATATATATATATATATATATATATATATATATATATATATATATATATATATATATATATATATAAGTAGGCGTTACGACAAACGCGACTGTTCGTTATAAAGTTATAAAGTAAAGGCTTATGTTGGCAACCATTTCGGGAATGGTATTCCTTTAGCAGGGCAGGCTGGGTAAGCCTATATATTTATATTGGCTTACCTTAACAGGTCTATCTTAACATCATTTACCAGAAAGCGTTAAGGCTGCCATTTCTGCAGAAAATCCGGCGTCGTCGTCAGCGCTTGGCATGGCGAAAGATTGCCGGGGAAGCAGTCTAGGTGGGGCACCATGCCACGTAACCTGGTGGCGTCATCATAACCTGTGCACCGGACTGTCAGCGAACTCTGCACCCTGGCAGGCTGCCGTTAAATTAATGTTTGGTTGCGAGAGGATGTTCGGGAAGAGCGACTTGTGTCGCACAAGCCCCACCGTTGGCCGCACTGCCTTCGCACGTCAGTGGCGAATCGCTTTACAGCTGCACAATGGTGCCAGGAGCGGTTTGAGGACTCCTCCCAGGGATCTTTTAATGTGCATACACGTATATATATATATGGCCATTACCCATTAACGCTATGGCATCGCAGTCTTAAGGCAGAATTTATTTGTCCCTTGCAATATTTAGTTTTGAAACTACCGGGCGAGTAATTTCCTGCATTCTAAGCCATCCGTAGCCAATTTCTTTATCGCTGTTCTTGGATCCACAACAGCCTTTCCCTCAGCGCGTCGTACTTTATAAGCAAGCCCGAAACAAAATGACCAAGGATGAAGGAAGACCCTTAGCCCGCTAGACACCGTTTCAACCAGAGCACATGTTTATATCTAGCTAGCGATTGCTGCCGCCGATAGCTATCTATCGCTATCGGATCTTGCTATCGGCTGTATCGGCTGCTGCGGCCTTAGAACATGGCGGCACGGGTAGAGGGGTATGAACGTCAAATTTTATTGCGTGCTAGATTTATAGCCACTACGGGCAAAGCAGGGCGACCTCCTCTCCCAAACGAGCTGACTGTGTGCGCATGTCCCGTGTCTTCCGGGGCGACGATTCAGCTACCAATACAGCTAGACGTTATTTGAGCGTATATCTCGAAGTACTCATCCTCTCACTTAGCACTATGCCGCAGAAAAATGGCAACCAGGGCTTCGCGGTCCTTTTCGTTTTACCTTCTCTCATCCTGCAGAGATTTGTTTCTCTTCTGAAACGTGAATAAGGATGCTATTGACCTGCAATTAGACAGAAGTATTACAGATAAACTGGTTCTCACGGCACTTGGAACACTGAAACGAATATAATATGAAACAGCAAGTACGGCTTTGGATTGCTTCCTAATGGGAAATGAGCGACTCTTACCAGGGCTCTAGACAAATGTAGCAAATTTTAACTGCAAGGACCGAAGCTTTACAAAGCAACAGATTTGCCGAAGCCATTGAACGTAAAAAAATTGTTTTACGGTACAATGACACCCGTTCGCGACAAACCGTGTTAATGCTGCATTGAGGGGATGCTGTTGAGAAGCGACATGTGCACATATTTTTCAACTTTGTGACCTTTAACTCTCTGTTACAGAAAATACAAGAATCCTAGACATTTTTAGCATCATTATCATAAAACGACCCCATCAGTGCCATTATTTAGGTGGTAGTTAGAACTGCTATCGGCAAATTAGCAAGTAGAAGGTGATCGTCTGCTCTTGAGTATTTTGCGTGATAATTTTAAGTTGAACGAAACTACTCACAAATGCTGGAACGAAAACAGCTCTGCGAGAAATGTGCATATAGCTTTTGTAGCATGGTGCCGCATGAAAGAGAAGGCATGTATATAAATAAAACCTCTGCACACTGACTGCAATTAAAACATACTAAAGCTTGAACTTCTATAGTGGAAGAGACATTTCAATACAGCCAAATTTTCTGAACACACAAGAGAGTAGCCCTACATCAGCTCACGTAGCGATCTATGCCTGTGCTTAAAATCTGTCTTAATCAGCTAGCTTTTCAGGTAATTATAGGACAATACGTTTCTTCAGTCTTATTTCTGCGTATTCACATATTAATAATGCAAAGTCCTCTGCTGAGGGTGTGCAGAAAAAACCTTTGCAGCTTCTTTCAGCTTCAGCAGACTGAGTGGTCATTACAGGGCCGAGGATTATAGATGCTATCATCATGATCAGCCTAAATATATACGTGCAGCGAACGACCAAGGACTCTCCCATATCTTTTTAATTAACCTTCTCCTTTGCTCGCTGCAGGCAACATATCCCCGCATAGATCGTTCGCTCTTCTGCCCCTTTAAATCTCTGACACTCCCTGGTACGCTTGCTATCACTTGGAATAGACTCGGTTACCTTAAAGGACAATCGATTGTCTATAGCCTTAGCATTACATTCCCTGTCTACCCCCATGTGCTGTTATATTTTGGCAAGGACATCATTAAACCGCATTTTTTCCTACCCCTCACTGTCCTCTCTCTGTCTCTTACCGCTACAAAAATCATTTTTTTATTCATAGCTCGCTGCATTGTAGTCATTTTGCCAAACCTGCAATGCAATGACAAAACTTGCCAGTGCACTCCCTATTTAGAGAAAACCGTTGTGTTGTACTGCCACGAAGACGAAATTGAGCGGGAAATAGTACAGGCATATCATATTTTCCAAAAAGCAGACTCGTGTGTGCGTGAGCAGCAAAGCCTTGGCTTTGAATAAGCGCGAGATAAGACTAATAGAACGAGATAGACGCCTGTAGGCGTTTAAGAATCAGCAAACGACTCATCATTTAACAGGTTTAAAGCAATAGCTCTTAGGCGCCCGTTCCTGTTTGGCGTAACGAGTGGGCTCGTTAATCCACCCACCGGGTGGGTGTTAATAACGCATTCACATCATATCACGCCTAACCTGGCTTGCATAAGCGTACGGTTGGCTCTGTTTGGGACAGCCGCCTACCAGTGCAGAGGTGCATAACTTCGCCACTACACCAGCTATCGCTGAATCTCGCGTTACATAGCCGTAACCGTCCTGTGAGTTTTTTTGTTTTATGTAGATGGCATGAGCTTGTTCCGCGGCTGCTTAGTATTTAACTGTGATTCTCGAATTAAACAGCCACTTGTAAGCTGGGCGCTTCTGCGCTTTCTCCCTTTCTCTGGTCTTTCCTTTTAGTTGCGCTGTTTCGTTCTTTTGAAGATAACTTTACTATTATTTAGAGTAATTTTGGAACCACGGCTCTGCTTTGTCAGTCTAGGACCTCGATCATGCTTCACAATTGGGCCCCCGCATTACCGAGCAATATTATCAGTATATGGAAGATTTTTATGGTATGTCCTGTTACCTTGTATACCTGACTATTGCCAGTCAAGATCTCTGAACAACTCCTCTAAACGCGCGGTTAATGGGACTGGAGACATTGCGCCTTCTTGCTTGACGCTCTTCCTATCAGTGTATTGCTTTCTCTCTGAAAAACTATGGTCACTGTACAACCGCTATAAATACCGGATTTTTCACCTAAAATGCGTTGTGTGTCATGAAGCATAAGTTGAAAAAAGGGGAAAGAATGCGGGACAATGGCAGTTAAAAGAAGGAGTGAAGACCCGTTTCGTGTAGGTAGTCGCAGAGGTTGTCGATGAAATGATTGTTCATAGTCCACCTCGCACAATGACGTTCGTGGTTCAACCGCCGGGCCACCTCCAAGAGGAGCCGTTTTCTAATAGCAGCCGTCGCTGGGAACGTCCACTACAATTGCTGCATATCACGAATGTCCGGTGCAGCACCGCAGTGAGGGTACCTGTCAGTTGCTGGCAGATCTTTTCCACGCCACCGATGACGTGTCAGAGCCGCCCCTGCCCGAATCCGGCGCATGGATACCTTCTCCTGCGAGTAAGACTACGGCGGAGAGGGTGGGAGCACGAAGGAATTAGAGCGCGTGTTCGCTGAAGAATTTCGGTATCGGAAACGAGACCGGAAGGGATGTGGGGAGAGAGAAGAAGTTGGCGGGTCGATGGGTGTGTGAAGTTAAATCATAGCATCCGCTTGAAGGTTATGTAGATCCTGAGCATGGCCGCGAATCCAGTGTATGAGCACAGCACATGCGTACTTTGCGCAGAGCACATTGATTGTGTAATCTGGAATGTGCCTCAAACAGCCTTCAGCATATAGGAATGGGCATGTTGCTCAGACATGCTGAAGGGAATATTGGCGCAGCATCAAGTGACTAGGACTAGGGCGCTTGTGTGCGTGTTTGCTCTCCTGCGGTCCCAGTCACTTGATACTGCGCCATTATTCCCTTATGCAGCTTTCAGCTTTTTAAGGGCGACGGGGGAGTCGGTATAGATATGAACTGTATTGATTGTGAGAGTGAGCGAAAGGGTAGCAATGGCATTGTAAATGGCATAAAGTTCCAATGCCAGGGGATTTCACGTATCCGCGGTATACGTCGCGCGAGAGTTCAGATGCGGATGGGGGGGGGGGATTATACACAGCAGTAACGCCCCTCTCAGCAGTATGTGACGCATCCGTGTGTACATTATGCACCCTTCAGGAAGATACGCGACTGATACCGATGGGGAAATAGTGGCGCGATTGTCTGTGAGCTGGCGACATGACCACGGACGAAGTGTCCTTAAACGATCAAGTTGGAGAGACTGTTTTCAAAGGTTTCGTTGCCATCCGTTATTGGTGAGTTCACTGAGTGTATTTATTTGGGCTAACTCCTGTAGCACAAGTATGGGTGTTAAACGAGACAAACATGTTATGGCGCGCACAGCCTCACGATTGATGGCTTCAAGGGGGTCCCACTCTCTGCGGGTGAGAGGTTTAAATTATTCCTGATATACTATTCTTGTCTGAAGGATAGAGCGCACAAGCTGGCGGGCCGTATGAGCATGCGCGCGACCAGAGCGTATAGCTGTGCGACGAATCAGACCTATAGTAGCGTGAGCCAATTTACGGGTGGCTGTCAGGCACGGGGTGCCAATCCCAGGTGTACGAAAGAGAAGGCCAAGAATACGAACAGTCTCTACCTGAGAAATCGGAGAATCATCGATCGCAAAATTTAAAGAGGGAGCTTACCGTAAGCTGGCTTTATTTCCAACGCGAATGAAACATGATTTAGTAGGATAGAGTGTTAGACCCAGAGGTGGGAGGCGAGATGTCAATACAACCAGACGTGCGGGAGGACCGACTGATGGATAGGCGCATTTGGATGACAGCACCACAAGGTTATATCATCGGCATACGCAGGCCCACAGATAGAAGGGATGGTCTCTGGGGCTCGAACAAGAGGAATAAAAGCCACACTAAACGATGTGGGGGTGAGAACGGAGCCCTGAGGCATTACTCTTTTGGAAGTGAAGTCACCAAAGGGCTTTCCGTGGACACGCACACTGAAGGTTAGATTTCCTAAAAAGGCGTGAATGGAGAGGAGGAACCGGTGAGGGAGACCAAGAGTTTGAAGGGAGGAAAGAATGACAGACTGAAGGATGTTATCATATGCATTTGTTATGTCTGTAGCGATCACGGTGCGTACAAGGTGGCTCTGCGGAGAGTGGTCAAGCACGTAAGCAGCCAAAGTAGCAAGGCCATCCTCCGTTCCGACTTGTGGGCGGAAACCGATTTGGGAATCTGGGTAACAATCATGGAATTGCAGCCACCACGACAAGCGCGCGGCGAGATTGTCTTCATAAATATTGCAGATGGTAGGCGTGACGGAAACTGGACGAGGGCCGCGAGAGATACTTTAGGATGTCCTGACTTGGGTATTGGAACCACAATACAATGTTTCCACTCTCCCGGCATGACGCCAGAATGCCATACTTCGTTGAAAGTGTCAGGTAGGGCTTGCGAAGCCGTCCCTTCCAAGTTAAGGAATAAGGAGTTAGGCATGCTGTCGCGCCCAGAAGTAGGGGTTGTTTTTAGACGTTCAATGGAGGCCAGCAGCTCTGCAGTAGTTAGGTCAGAAGTAGACCGATCGGAGGGCTCTGTAACTGATAAATCATGAGGAGACGTAGAGGTGCAGTCATGGTGTGAAAAAACTTACGGGTCGCTTGTTGTGCAAATGTGCCCTCATCCACATTTAGCGCGAGGCGAATGCTCTTTGTGTAACGTGCAACCTGAGAAATCCGCTCCATGTCTTGAAACAGTTGCCAAAGATGTCGACTGCCCTGCGTACAGGACAGACGGGCACACAATGTAGCCCAGCGCTGCCTGCCCGACCTATTTGCATAGCGCCGCGCACGTGCGCGCGGTGAAGAGCGGGAAGAGCCGATGGGCCATCGGGGCGATGAGTAGCGTAAAGATCCGCCTGGCGACGAAGAGCCCACAGATTAAAGAGATGAGTGTCCGGGTTTGGGTTGTTTTTATTTAAAGTAGTGATAACAGTGTGAGTCGTGAGAACAGCAGAGAGAGTAAACAGTGGTCATGACAAGTTGAATGTAGAAAAACGATTGTCTGCGCGTACAGAGACCCATGATGTTATGCGTACGCTGCGGCGTGTTTTCGGCAGACGCGTAGGAGTGAAGGAGATAAAAATAGCGCTGTGATTACTAACCCAAGTATCTGATTCAACAGAACAACGAGGGTTACCGGGGCCTAACCACCAAGATAAATCAGGTGAATACGGGCCACATCGCGGGCGGGTAGATGTATTCGGGTGGTTTACAAGTTGAAAGGAATGATCTGAAAAGCTGCCTTAGTTGTGGGCGCCCCTTGAGGAATGCGATGGGTAACCCAACGAACTGTGTGTGCCGTTGAAGTCTCCACCAACTAGAATACTTCGGAGGCTAATTAACAAAGACTCGACCGTTCCATTGCATCACTATAGATGATACGCTATCCAACGTAAGAGCTTCTACGATGAGGGATGTCACCTGCTTCATCAGCCCTAATACCTTACTGACTGTCTGTGTAGTCATGGCTAACAGATGGTCGGCACCTGATTGTGGCCCTGTGCTTACTCGAGGTAATTGCTGTAATGATCGATCCCGAGTTATTAAAATTCTTCTAGAAGACTGAAAACGACGCTGTTCCCGGCGCTAGATTAGTTCGTCTAGACGCCGGCGAGCCGCCGCGATGACATTGTCTAAAACTGTGTCTTCATCTGTGATATCCACATGTAATGGATGCACTGGTGGTTTTGGTGTACCATTTGATCCAGGAAGGCGGCCCGCTTGCGCATATGAACGCTGGTGAGGACGCGTATGGTGAGCAGCGGGATCACATAAAGGAATTTCAGGGAAGTCGTTGTCTACACATGTGAGAGAAGCAACGAGAATGCTTGTAAGAATTTCAAATTTTGTAGGTGACTTGTGAAACTTCTTCGCTCGCTTCTTCTTTGCACAAGTGGAGGAGCGAATGTCGTGGTCCAGCAATTTGCATAAGGCACAAATAACTGTTTGTTCATTCATGTCGGCCACAGCTGCAGGATTAGGGCAGGTAGTTTGCATATGTCCTTCTTTATGGCCGTGATAACAAAATTACGACTAGGTAGGAAGGGCTGTGCAGCCAGCTGTATTATCCGTATCAGTTTCAGAATTTCAAAAAAACAATGACCGTTGCCGGTGAGGCTAACAATTTTTTGTTATTGCGATGGATTGAATGTGCAGAATGGGTTGCATTACCTACAAGCTTCTCAAAAGCGCATGTATTTTAGCATGATGCAGCCAAGAAACCGAGAGTAACTGAGTTTTAGAAATTCCAAAAAACTGATGTATATTTTCTGGAAAAGCAGCGCTGAACAGACGAGGACAGAGACGAGACGATATACATCATTTTAATGTATATTACTTACAGTGGGCTACGCGCCTCTCAATAAATTATTAACAGTAATAACTAAAAAGGTTAATGTCAGAAATGGGTTGCACAATCAAAAAGGCCACAAGGAATCAAGCAGTGTCCCAGCTGCAAAAGAACACCCGCGTCTCACTTCGTTTCCTCAAGGCGTCGCCCGGGGACACCTGGCGGCATTATTCCTTCTTCCCATCCGAAAAAAATGGAAGCACAAACAAGGGCGCACTTGGAGCGAACGAGGTGCCTGTTACTGCGTAATGTACGGCTTCATACGCAGTACGTGTACGACCTCAGGCAGCGGTCGACGGCGCGAACTGGGCAGAGTGCCATCAGGGAGGACTTCATACGTCACATCCGTGTTGCGTCGCAGCACTGTGTAGGGTCCAAAGTAGCGGCTCAGGAGCTTCTCTGACAGGCCGAGGCGACGTACCGGTGTCCATACCCACACTTCGTCGTCGGGGTGGCACTCGACTTGGCGTGTCGTTGGTTGTAGCGTTCAGCATCCGTTGCCTGCTGCCGGCGGATGTCCATACGGGCCAGTTGGCGAGCTTTCTCTGCGTGCCGGGTAAACTCCTCGGTGTTTGGCGTGAGCGCCTGGCCGTCAGGGGGGCACGGAAGCATGGCGTCGAGCATCATTTGGAAATCACGCCCGTAGACGAGGCGAAACGGGGTAAATCGAGTCGTTTCTTGAATCGCCGTATTGTAGGCAAACGGTACATATGGGAGGATCTCGTCCCAAGTCTTGTGCTGTACGTCGACGGACATTGCGAGCATGTCCGCTAAGGTTTTGTTTAGGCGCTCCGTGAGCCCGTTTGACTGCGGGTGGTATGCAGTAGTCTTGCGGTGGTTCGTGTGACTCAGCTGGAACACCTCGTGCATGAGCTGCGCTGCAAACGCGGTGCCTCTATCGGTGATGACGGAGGACGGGGCGCCATGTCGTAAAACAATGTGGTGTGTGAATGAAGAAGCGCGCGATTTCAGAGGATGTACTGCGCGGCACCGCCTGGGTCTCCGCATAGCGCGTCAAATAATCAGTCGCAACTACAATCCACTTAATGCCAGAAGACGACACATGGAATGGGCCCAGAAGATCAATGCCGACTTGGTCAAAAGGTGTGCGAGGTGGCGCAATTGGTTGGAGCAAACCTGCAGGCTTGAGCGGTGGTGACTTACGACGCTGGCACTCACGGCAACCTCTGACGTAGCGGTGGATGGTCTTTGCAAGTTTAGGCCAATAATAGCCCTGAAGCACTCGTGCGAGCGTGCGTGCAAATCCCAAGTGACCAGAGGTAGGCTGGTCATGACACGCCGAAAGGATGTCGTCGCGGAGGTCTGATGGCACGACTAGGAGGTAGGGCCGGTCACCGTTGCTGGGGTTTTTCTTGCAGTTACGCCATTTCGAATGAAAAAAGTGGACAAGTGGCGGGAAAAGTGTCGAGGTACGTTAGAAGCATGGCCCTCCAGGTGATCCATGACAGACCGCAGGTCAGCGTCAGCACGCTGCTTTGCCACTAAGTCCGAACTGCTGATCACATCTAGGAAACGATTGTCATCATCTGCGCTGTCATCAGCTTGCTCGACGGGTGCGCGTGAGAGCGTGTCGGCGTCTTCGTGTTTACGTCCGGACTTAAAGGCAATTGTGTAATCAAATTCTTGAAGGCGAAGGCTCCAGCGTGCTATGCGGCCTGATGGGTTCCAGAGATTAGTAAGCCAGCACAAGGAATGGTGGTCGGTGACCACTTTAAAATGAGGACCATAGATATAAGGCCGAAATTTCATCGTATTCCAGATGACAGCGAGGCACTCCTTTTCCGTGGTGGCGTAGTTGATTTCGGTGCGCGAGACTGTGCGACTCGCATACGCGATCACACGCTCCACGCCTTCTTGATGTTGAACGAGGACGGCACCAAGCCCGATGTTGCTAGCGTCGGTGTTATCTCGGTAGCAGCCTCCTCATCGAAGTGAGCCAGCGCAGGGGTAGTGTGCAGCCGTTGCCGCAGCTCTGTGAAAGCAGCGTGTGGCTCGGCAGTCCAGGCGAACGGTGTATCGGCACGTGTTAAACGGGTGGGGGGTTCAGTGATCTTGGAGAAGTCGGCGATAAAACGGCGGAAGTAGGCGCACAAACCCAAGAAGCACTTGAGCGTTTTCTTTGTAGTTGGACGGGGAAACTTGGCTAGGGCGGCAGTTTTCTCGGGATCGGGTCGTATGCCATTGGCGCTCACAACATGGCTGAGATACTTGAGCTCTTTGTAGCGAAAGTGGAATTTATCGGGTATAAGTGTCAAGTCGGCCAACCGCAGGGCATCCAACACTGTCCGCAGGTGTTCAAGGTGTTGGTCGAAGGCTTCTGAGAATACCACCACGTCATCTTGGTAAACTAAACAGGTTTGCCATTTGAGGCCAGCCAGGACAGTATCCATGATGCGCTGAAACGTCGCTGGCGCAGAGCAAAGGCCGAAGGGCAACACCATAAATTCATATAGACCGTTGGGTGTGATGAAGGCCGTTTTTTCGCGGTGACGTTCATCAACCTCAATCTGCCAATATCCGGTCTTTAGGTCGATCGACAAAAAATACTTGGTGCGACGAAGTCTGTCGAGCGAGTCGCCGATGCGGGGCAGCGGGTACACGTCCTTTTTCGTTATGGCGTTCAGCTTACGGTAATCCACGCAAAAGCGCAGTGTCCCATCCTTCTTCTTAACAAGCACGACGGGCGACGACCACGGGTTCTTAGAGGGGTGAATAACGTCATCCGTAAGCATCTCCTTCACCTGCGTTTGGATAGGGTCGCGTTCCTTCGAGGAAATGCGGTACGGCTGCTGTTGTATGGGGCGAGCGTCATCGCAAGTGATGACCCGATGCTTCGTGATCGTCGTTTGCCGCACTTTCGAGGAGGATGCGAAGCATGTTTTGTACTGGAGAAGTAGGGCGCGGAGGTCGCGCTGTTGAATCCCTGAGAGCCCGGAGCTAATATCGATGCGATCCAGAGACGTGTACGGACGGCCCATGGCCTCGGACGCAAAGCACTCAGTAACATCGGCCAATTGGTCGGCCCATACGACGGCAGTCGCTCGGAAAAGGTGGCGAGGTTCGCTCGTAAAATTAGTAATCAGGAGTTCCGACCGACCGTTACGGAGGTGGACAACACTTCGGGCCGCGCAAATGTCATGTGTCAGCAGCAAGGAAAGGTTGCACTCGGCGACTGCAAGTCCATCACGTAGCCCATCATCGCATTCGACGCTTGCAAAAACACTGGAGCGCGGCTGGATCAAGACAATTTCAGTGGAAATACGAAGGGCAGAGCTGCGTTGCCGAACGTCGGAGGTGTCGTCGCCTTTCGCTGTCGAAAACTTATCGGTTCTGTGCTGCAGGTCAACAACAGCACCATTGTCACGGAGAAAATCTAAGCCCAAAATCAGGTCACGAGAACAGTCGTGGAGCACCATGGCAGCTATTAACGTTGAGTTGCTGATCTGAACCCTAGCCGTGCACTGCCCAAGCGGAGTAATGATATGGCCCCCGCCGTCGGGATCTGCATGCCAGAGCAAGGAGTTGTACCTTTCTTTAGAAGCGCTGCCAATTTTCCACTGATAATTAAAAACTCCGCTCCTGTGTCCACCAACGCGCTAATGCTGTGACCATCGAGAAGCCCATGTATGTCGAGGGAGAAGCGGTCCTTTAGTTCAGCAGCTGTCTTCGACGTCGTCAAAGCTCTGTCATCAGATATCTGCGTCGTCTGCATCGTCAGGGGGTCTTTACAGAGTCGATATCCAGCGACCATGCCCCCGGAGGTCGCTGTCCTCACTTTTCCCTGTGAGGGCTGGGCGAGCGGTCCGCCGTCGCTCGCGGGGAGTTCTGCGCATTAGGTGAAAACGATGGACGGCGAGTTGACGGTGATCGGGACTGACGGCGCGCCATGGACCACTGAGGTTGCTGGGTCGGGTACTCTTCAATCTCACGGGGCCGTTGGCCAAACTGGGGCCTTGGAGCATCGGATAAAAAACCCTGCAGGCCAAGCTCTCGATATGGGCACCGGCAGAACAGGGGACCGGGCTCCCCGCAGTGGAAGCACAAACGCCGGCGGTCAGGGCCACGCCAGACGTCCGCTCTGCGGAGGGATTCTCGATCACTCAGGATGCAGTGCTGTCCTGGCTGCACGGAGGGTAGCAGTACGTCGTGATGGTTTGGAAAAACTGCCGCTGGATTTGGGGCAGGGCATCAGCGTAGATCGGGAGGCAGTAGTTTGTCTGGTTGGGCGGTGGGAATGCCGGTGGATTTGGGCAGGGCGCCGCGGAGCTTCAGCGTATGTCGGGCGGCAGTAGTCTGTCTGGGTAAGCTGTGGTTCGGCGTGTAGTAACGGAGGCCTGATAGCTTGCTGCACCTCTTCGCGGATAACCTCATAAGGGAGCTGGCCGCTGGCTGCGACGTACCACAAATCTTCTCTAGCTCCTCACGGACAGCAGCGCGGATCATGTCGCGAAAAAGCCGGTATTGCTGTTGAAAACCTGTGGGGACTCCGTAACAGAAGCAGCAAGGACAGGCCGGTCGTACGAGGTGGAATGCTGCCGGAGGGCCTGCTTGTCACGGATCTCTCCGGTGAACACTCGGACTGAAACAATGGACTAGGCGACGGGTGTACCCACACAAACGCACACCTAATACACCCTACGTGGCACACACACTAGAACACAGCCAACAAAACTAACACAAAACACAAAGACTATAAATACACACGACCAGGGCACACTGCCACTAGCGTCTACTACTAGTGTTCTACTATTAGCGGTCGGCGTTCGTGCTCACGGTTGGTTCGGTGTGGATGCGGCGTTGTATCGTTCCAGTAGGCGGCGTCGAGGCGGCGTTCGCCGTGCTTGGGCTGGCGTCGCTGGCGGCGTTCGACGCGCTTGGGCTGGCGTCGCTGGCTGCGTCGTACAAGCTCCAGGTCCAAGCGCCCGTGGAGGTGATGCCGGTGATGTTGGCGTGGGTGGCAACAGCGCTGGAGACACCCCTGGCCGTAGCAGGTGGCAGCGTCCTCTGTTGACTCCCCGGAACGGGCTCAGGAACGGCAGGAAGTCCACGATGCGATGTCATAGAACGCGAGCTCACCGGAGCAGTAGCCGGCGTCGCTCTCTTCCAGCCAAAGTGACCCTGACCCGCCGGAGCCTCCGCTTCTCTGCTGTTCCCCCAGTGCCTCGCTCTCGCTCGCCCTTTTATAACCTCGGTGTTAGTCCACGTAAGCCTTGTCGTCATCTTCTTCTCTTCCCCACCAAACATTTCTCTCCACCGCACCTAATGACTCTCCACCAATCATCGCTCTCCACGTCAACGAATGCTTCTTCTTCCTCTTCTTTATTCTTCGGTTAATTCGCGTCGTCTTCTTCACACCTTTTTCCTTTAAAATATATTCAAGGGTCCTTAATATATGTGGCACTGCTCTATCTGACTGCTTCCGCTATAAACTCGGCAACAGTGCTGGGTGAGCTGTGCACGACGCCGACGAAAAGCTGTTCTTTAACACCGCGCATTAGGCGGTGCAGCTTTTTGGCGTCCGACATGGCTGGGCAGCCCGTCGGAAAAGCCGCGTCATGTCTTCGACATACATGGTAACCGTTTCGTTGGGCTTTTGCATACGGGATTGCAGGGCTCGTTGAGCTCACTCCCGACGATCAGCGCTGATATAAGTGGCGAGCAGTGCACGTCGGAACTCAGGCCGTGATGAAAGAGTGTCCTCACGGTTTTCGTACCCCGTACGAGAACCTTCCTCCAAGCTGAAGAAAACGTTCCTCAGCTTGTCGGCGTCATCCCATTGGTTAGCTGCGGCGACACGTTCAAACTGGCGGAGCCAATCTTCCACGTCCTCCAGTTGAGTCTCGTGAAAGGACTTTTTTAGCCGTGGGTTCTGGAGGGTGTAGTACACGGAGCCTTGTGTGACCGGTTGCGGAGTAGGTGCCGAGAGAGTCGAATGGCCTGAGCACAGTAGGCAGTCGGCCAAGTGGCGAGGTTGTCTCCAGTAGCCTATGCTCAAGGGGCAGTCCAAGATTTCGGCTGGTGACCCGGTGCACTGGCGTGTCGACAGGAAGTGGTCTGGGGTCCTCGTGTTCGGAGGAGTGTGCGAAATATTCCAGAGCGATGTACCCAGCGCACTCCACCACAAAATGTCACAAATTGGTTGCAGAATCAAAAAAGGCCGCAAGGAATCAAGCAGTATTCCAGCTGCAAAAGAACACGCGCGTCTTTCTTCTTTTTCCTCAAGGCGCCGCCCGGGGACACCTGGCGGCAATATTGAATCAGCATTAACCAGTCTATATAATTAGCACGTCTTAGCTGTATTATGATGTCCTACATCGTTGATAATGTTATACCTAAAAGGCGCAGTTCAAACTCAAAAAGCACATTTTTAAAATTTGCTGAACACCTTATGTGAAATACGTGGTATATTACAGCATCTTAACGCACGCCTCTTCTACACCATGGTTCCTCTATGCCTACAGGAATAATGAGGTTTCGACTGTCTCGAATGCTTTCTCGTAATTTGGGAGCGAATTACAGAACGATCACTGTCTTAAAACAGTCATAAAATGGTCACAAAGACCAGGTCCTCTTAGTCGGCGCAGACTGGTGGACAAAGCGACCATTAGAACCGGGACTAGTGAACCCGTTTGTGACAGGTTTGTTAATTCATGGCTCTGTTTTAGCCACTGTGAAGGCTCTACATATATAAGGGTTGGTCATATAGCACTGTGCAGAATGAGAAGTAAGTTGGAGAAATTTTTTACCTTACTCTCTCACTGAGCGTTTTTGTCAGTTTTTGAACATCCTATTCATTTTCATTTAGCCACCTCTGTTTCGTTCAGAAAAATGCCGACGAGGTATCGAAATATATTCTCACTTCTTTAATTCTTCACCAGAAGGGCAGAAGGAGTTGAAAAAATGCTTCTATAAGTGGTAACGGACGTCCACCTTACTATTTTGCCAGTTTGCGAACGTTCGTAGAAAAATAACTTAATTATAATGCTTTTTTGCAGGACGACGACCTTGCATCTCAGCAAGCTGAGCAATCTGTTCAGGATCCTAAAAGAGTGAGATGTTATTGCTTTCAGATGCTTGGGGTAATAAAGGTGGCAAAAATGTGACATAAATATGTGTGTTAGAGAAAAGGTGCAGTCAAAGCTATGGGTCCTTTGTATAAATAGGCATATTGAAACGGGACGACGCTCCCGCCCAAAGAAAACCACACCAGGTCGGAGAGAGTTCAATACATACCCCTCCCCCCCCCCCCCCCCCCGGCGGGCCCCAATCTTTATCTTCATCTGCGCGCGCTCGCTCCTTCGCGCACTCCCCGCGTCTCTTCTTCCTCGGCGCAGGGCACATGGTCGGCGGACGCCGCGCCCGGGGCGGTTATTTCCGTAACATCTTCCCACGGGGGAGCGGGGAGGGGTGAATGAAATGGAAGAAAGTTTAGCGCAATGCAAGGCCACGGTCTAGGTTGTTCGAGTCCAGGGAGGCCAGCCGGAAAGTACGCCAGCCTCAAGTGATGCCGTCCCACGGCAGTGGCCGCCGACTCCAGTTTAGCGGGGCGGGGCGAAAAGTGCCGGAAGGCTGCAGCACTGAAGCAGTCGTCCTAGTCGGAGAGGACCTGGCAAGCTTTTCGAATACGTTCTTGGAGCCGTCAACGCCGGCACCATCTGGGAAGAACGCCGTTCCAGCAGTGCTTGTAGCATCAATCTCCTGCTTCACTTTGTAGTCGACCAACAAGCCGTACAGGTGTTCTTTGAGCATGGTCGTGTCCTCGGCGAATTTGAGGAGGATCTCACCGCTCGCGAGAGAGGTATTGTATGGCACCTGCAGATCTTTGACTAGGGACGAGCGGGGTTCTGAAATATCAGGAAAGCAGTCGCCTCAGGACGGGGACGAGGACTCTTGCGATGAAGAAGCATGTGGGCTTGCAGACTCCGCGCTGCTGCCCCTCGAAATGGCGTCCAATGGAGTAGTCGACGGTGACCCATATCTAGGAGGAGCTCCCTGCTGTTCTTGTACATCTTGTGGCGCTCTCTTGACGGGGCTGCAATCCTTGGGAAAGGCATCCAGCTCTTACAGTCAAGCCACAGGGCATTCCGGATTCAGGTTCTTCTAAGGAACACAGCTTGATTTGCGGTAGCCATTATTCCGTGGTGAAGGTGTTGAAGTGCCGTTTGATACCAAACTGCCCAGTGTGATGGCGGAGCTGCTTGTAGGTGGTCCTTCCGCGTACGACAACGGTGAGGGCTCCCGCACGCCTTCAGACACCGGTTCCAGTAAGCCGTTCACCGCCAGCTTAGCCCGAGTTTCGGTTCCGGCGGCATATTCGGGCGAAGGTGCTTGTATTTACTTTTGCGGCTTCGTGTTAGCTTTTGAAAGCGCATCACCGCGCTTGCCTTTTTATAGTTTTCCTCTGGGCGACGGGGTTGCTTCGAAGGGCGCAGTCTGGACGGAGACACCTCGGAACTTGCGAGTGCGTCTACGGCACGGTGCTCCAATTATGGGACGGCATTTTGCGAGGGAAGCCTGGAGCCAGCAGGCGGCGACGGCACCGCTGAGGACGTGGGAGCCAATTAACGTGATCCGGGAGCCAAGTCCGGATCACCGTGGGTGCCGGAGACATATCTTTTCATGTTCGAAACATGTTCCAGAAAAATGTGGTGCACACCGCGTTGTTAATGCTCAGGCAGATCTTCCGAGTCGTTACGTCACGGGGCCGATCCGGGCAGAAACACGGTAAGGCCCGCGGTACCGGGGTAAGAACTTCGCGGCACGCCCAGCAGCGCGGAGGGTGCTGCGAACGAGGACCAAATCATCGGGTCGGAAGGAGGGAGGAGGCGTAGCTGCTTCATTGGCCGCTTGCACACGCCCCGGAGAAGGTTGCGCTGGGCGTCGAGGCGAGTGCGCCGAAGTCATTGGGCGTTGTCCGGTGATGACACCATAGGATGGGGCAGGTCCAACTGCGTATCGAAGGGAACGGGAGGGGTTCTGCCATACACGACCGAGAACGACGTCGCATGTGTTGTTTCCTGTGTCGCAGTTTTGACGGCAAAACCGTGGCAGGAAAAAACGATCCCAGTCTCTGTGGGATGGAGCAACGTCGGACGCAAGTATATCCGTCAATGTCCGGTTAACATGCTCCACGAGGTCATTGCACTGGAGATGGTTGACTGATGTCGTTGAGTATGCAATCCCAAAAGAGTAGAGGGCCCGCTCAAATTCATGCGACATAAAGCAGCTCCCTCAGTCCGTAAGGAGGCATCGGGGCCCACCGTGTCGATGGACGAGGTGCTGTTCCACAAACAAAACGGCCTGGGCCGAGGACGTGTCAGGAACGGGCAGTGCTTCGACCCACTTCGAGAAGTAATCGATCGCATCCAGAACATACCAGTTGCCGGCGCGCGTCTTCAGAAACGGACCCAAATGGTCCAGACCAGCCAGCTCGAAAGGTGCACTCGGTGGTGAGAAGGCTTGCAGGGTGGCTTGGGCGCCCGAGTGGACGGCTTTCGGTACTGACACGTGCGGCAGGACGCCATGTGTTCGTTAACGTCTCGGAACATATTGGGCCACCAAAAGCGGTCCGCCACGCGTGCATAGGTCTTGCCGCGGCCCAGGTGACCAGCCGTGGCAGCGTCGTGCAAGCTGCGCAAGACCTGCGAGCGCAGCGTTGCCGGCACCACTGGCAATCACACAGGAGATCGAACACGGAGCCGCTTCAAATGGCACAAAAGGGTGTTCTCCACCCGACAGACCCGTCCGTCGCAGTTTGCGGTGGCGTGTGCCGGCACCGGTTTTGAGAGAGCGAAGGATGGCAGCAATGTCGGGATCATGTAATTGCGCGGTCTTCAGGTCCGTTTTAAAACAGAATAGCGAGCACTATAACAGGGACGACGAGAAAGACACGACACAGACAGCGCTCGTCTGTGTGGTGTCTTCATCGTAGTCCCTGTCAAAGTGCGCGCTGTTCTGTTTTAAAATGACTTACCAACTCTCCCAAGCATTAGTTGTAACGAACTTCAGGTCCGCCAAAGCCATCACAGAACAGGGGTGGCGCGAAAGGAAGTCGGCATTTTGCGAGGAGTGCCGCGCCGATGCACGATAATGAAATCGTACTCCTGAAGTTGGAGGGACCAGCGCGCAATTTTAGCATTGAAATGTTTCCTGGACTCCAGCCAAGTGAGAGCGCTGTTGTCAGTCGCGATGGTAAAAAGACACCCGTACAGGTAGGGACGTAACTTCTCGACGGCCCAGACAACGGCGAGGCACTCAAATTCCATAGAGTGCCAGCGGCGCTCCACGTCGGAGAGCTTGCGGCTGGCATAGGCGAGGACCCTGTGGTCGCCAGACTCGTCTTCCTGCAGGAGGACTGCGCCGAGCCCATCCTGGCTAGTGTTCGTAGGGAGAATGGTTGGGGCCGATTTGTCATAATGGGCCAACGTAGGAGGCTCGAGGAGAGCGGTCTTGACGTCGAGGAAGGCGAGCTGTTGGGTCGGAGCCCAATTTCACGCCGCATCGTTCTTTAACAGGGCGGTCAAGGGAGCGCTTCCCTTGGCGAAGTACGGAATGAAGTGGCGGTACTAGGACACAAATCCAAGAAAACTTTTCAGCTCCTTGGGAGTGGTGGGAGCGGCGTAAGGCTTGAGCGCTTGTAGCTTTTCAGGGTCTGGACGAATAAGACGCCGGTTCAAAACGTGGCCCATGTACGATTCTTCTGCGCATCAGAAGGAGCATTTTTTGGTTTCAAGTGAATCCCAGCTTCGAGCACATGTTTGAGGCGTCGCTGGCGTTCGTCTCACGTAGCCGCGTAGTCAATGACATCGTCCATGTAGACCAACGCCATATTCCACTTCATATGGCCCAAAATGTGGTCCATGAGGCGTTGGAAGGTGGCCGGCGCATTGTCAAGGATCTCCCCGGAGAACACTCGGACCGAAAGAACGGACAAGCGCCAGGTGTACCCACACAGACGCACATTTAATATACCCTACGTGACACATACACTTTAACACAAAACTAACAATACTAACACAAAACACAAAGCCTATAAATACACACGACCTAAGAACACTGCTACCCGCGTCTACTACTAGTGTTCTACTGTTAGTGGTCGGCGTTCGCGCTCACGGTTAATTCGGTGTGGCTGCGGCATTGTATGGGTCCAGAAGCCGGCGTCGAGGCGGCGTTCGACGTGCTTGGGCTGGCGTTGATGGCGGCGTCGCTGGCTGCGTTGTATAAGCTCTCGGTTCCAGCGCCCGTGGAGATGATGCCGGTGTTGTTGGCGTCGGGGGCACCACCCGGATGGGTGGCAACAGCGCTGGAGACACCCCTGGCCGTAGTAGGTGGTAGCGTCCTCCGTTGACTCCCCCGAACGGGCTCAGGAACGGCAGGAAGGAAGTCCACGATGCGAAGACATAGAACGCAAGCTCACCGGAGCAGTAACTGGCGTCGCTCTCTTCCAGCCGAAGCGTCCCTGACCCTCCGGAGCCTCCGCTTCTCGGTTCTTCCCCCTGTCCCTCTCTCTCTCTCTCGCCATTTCATAGCCTTGGCCTTAGTCCACGTAAGTCTTGTCGTCATCTTCTCCTTTTTATCTTCTCCACCAACAATCTCTCTCCACCTCACCGAATGCTTCTCCACCAATCATCTCTCTCTCCCTCACCGAATGCTTCTTCATCTTCTTTATTCTGCGGTTAATACACGTCGTCTTCTTCAAACCTCTTACCTTCATAATTTTATTTTAGACTCAATATTTTATATGACAAGGGCTCTCTCTCGCAAGAGTTTTTTCATGAAAAACTGCTCACGTCATCCTCATCTTCAAGCCATCCACCGACTATCTTCTGCGGTGATTCTGGACCCAGCACGCAACACACCGCAGATGTTCAGCACAAACCACAAACACGCCACTAACACAGCACACCAAACCGCATTTTCGGAACATTAACACACCACTGCCGTTGTCCGTACAGAGTCCTTAATAAACATGTTGATGTCCACAACACACTCTCTTGTATTATCACATAACAATAGCAACAACAACAACAAATCAACAACACCAAAAAGATACATTGCAGAGATGTCTACAGCCGTTTAGTTGGCTCTATCTGTAGAGAGGTCTAATTTTCAACATATGACCTTCGTTTTGCCCCGCACATCTCAAAACATCTCTCCCTCGATTTGGATTCGAGCTGTGATAGTCTGTCTTCTTTTACATTTGGCTTCATTAGTACCTCATCCCCTCGTGCATTTTTCTTCCCACTGCACGTAGGCACCTCGGCAACATCACCTGTCTCCTCTGCTACAACAGAGCATGCTACCTTGTGGGCGTGCCGTAAGGCACCCCTTTCTTCGTACTTCTTCAACATATTTACATGCAAATCCTTGTTAGTGTTAGTTATCAATTTTCATAATTCATGTCCTTTTTCTTCCTCGCCACAAGGTACGGGCCTTTCAGTTGCATCATAAACTTATTATGATACGTGGGTAGCAGGACGAGAATCTTGTCGCCCGGAATCAGATTCCTGTGAAAGGCTTTCTTTTCATAACATTTCTTATGGCGTTCACGCGCCTTTTCCAGGCCTTCAGGTGAAAGCCTCCATGTTTTCTTCAACCTGTCCCGCAACTCAAGAACGTACGTGTATGTTGTCTTGAGATCTGATGCAATCTCTTTGTTAGTCCACAGTTCCTTCAATATTGCAAGTGGACTTCTAACGGTTCTTCCAATAACATCTCGAAAGGCGAGAAACTGTCACGGCTTCGGCGATCCAGCGAAGTTATCTCCGACTCCTGACAATAGGGGGTTGGCCGTTCGATGCCCGGCGTAGCCGGTAAGCAAACTTAGTGAACGAGATAGGGACGTGTTGGGAGGTAACAACAACAAAACAACGTTTATCACATCGATTCTAGGAATACTACAGCTTTGACAAAAAAGTAATGAAAATTTTACAAAACAATTACAGCAGTATTATAGAAAAACACACATGGCAATAAGTACACTAAATTAAGTTACACATTGGATTAAGAATTATTTTACAGAGATTACGGCAACAGTTGGAAAGAAAGCTCAGAAAGTGAGCGAACAAACAGTCGACCGCGGACTAGGGCGGCAGTCCATTCAGAAAGGCAGAGGCTGGGTGACTTCAGGAATGCCGTGCCGCAACTCGGGGTCCCGGGAGCACGTGTGGCGGCTTTCTCCCCGCGGAGCGCACTGAAGCTTGTCCCCATCCGACCCCTTCTTAAAGGCTTCGGTCGGTAGCGGACGAAGCACTCGGTGTTAAAAAAACCACACACCAAGAACGCACCAAGTATTTCACACACACACACACACACACACACACACACACACACACACACACACACACACACACACACACACACACACACACACACACACACACACACACACACACACACACACACACACACACACACACGCACACACGCACACACGCACACACGCGCACACACACACACACACACACACACACACACACACACACACACACACACACACACACACACACACACACACACACACACACACACACACACACACACACACACACACACACACACACACACACACACACACACACACACACACACACACACACACACACACACACACACACACACACACACACACACACACACACACACACACACACACGCACACACACACACAAAAGTCACGTAGGCCCCCTGAGCGCGCCGAGGGCGCGCAGATGACTGGGGCGGTCAAAAATGCCAATCCTCAGATGCCTTCGGTCAAGAGCTGACAACCGGACAATTAGTCCAAACGCGACCCCGGCGGGCGCGTCTGAAACACTGATCCCTTCAAACCGGGGGAGATGAGTCAGCCCTCACTCCCGTGTAGCCATCCCAAGCATCCCGTACGCTCCCGCATTGCAGTGCGAAGGGTTTGCACCACTACCAGAAACCACCACGGAAATGGCGTGCACGTACACGTGTTCTTTCGCAGACACAGAGGCTGCATCGACATACATATTTGTAAAGAAACGCGGACACATCAATTTTATATAAACATAAGTGAAACCGATGCCACCACTTCTGTGACAGAAACCAAGACTCGTTTGCGGTACTTTGCGGTAAGCGAACAAAAGAGCTGGGAGATATCTATTCCAATCAGTAGGTCTCTTTAGGCACTTTTTCTTGATCATATTTTTGAGGTTTGAGCGTGCAGTTGAACCGCTCTACAGGCCCATTACACAAGAGATGGTAAGGCGTCGTCAGTAACTGCCTTACTCACAAAAGGCGGTTAACTTTCTTCATTAGTTCCGATGTGAAATTCGAGCCCCAGTCACTCAAAACTTCCCACTGGAAACCAAAATGCGAAAACATTTCCACAAGATCCTCCGCCACTTGGATACTGTCAATAGTTGCCAGTGGAATAGGGTCAGGAAAACGAGTGGCCACGTCAACCAGAGTAAACACATATCTATTGCTTTTGGAGGATACTGGAGAGATTGGCCCCAGAATGTTAATAGCCACTCGTTGAAACGGTAGGTCGATGGCTGGCATCTTGCCCAGAGGTACGGGACCAACTCTTCCCTTCGGAACTGTGCGCTGGCACACGTCACATGAGCGAACAAAGCGTTTAACGTCACTCTGGACACCTGGCCAGAAGAACTCCTCGGTAATCCTAGACACCGTTTTTTGCGCACCCTGGTTCCCGACCATAATAGCGTTATGTCCGAAGCGTATCACTGTTTATCGCATATCTCTCGGTAACACCAACTGTCTGTTGGACCGGCCTCCCTGAGCTAAATATGCATTCTCTGTGCAGAAAACTATTTACTAATTGATATTTGAATGACGTACGACTCGTCTTTGTTTTTCATTTTTGCCCGGCTCTTTCGAAGCAGGCCTTCAAGCTCGGCTCTTCTCTTTGCCTAATTGCAATGTTTCCCGGTGTAACGCTCAGGCACATCGTAACAGGAGTAGAAAGCGGAATCTGCCTTGCTCGGGCTGTCGCTTGAGCTCTTGTCTCCAATGCTGACGAGAAACTGACTGCCCCATCACCTACCTGAGCTGTCCAAGGGCTTTCCTCGTTTGGGTGTTCTTCAACGTCGATCATCCTCCACTCGGGATCGGGGTCATCGACACTTCTTGCACCGTAATGGGTTGCTCTAAGCATTTTGCCACTACCTGTCCAGTATAATATGGCATTGACACTAGAATCCTGGCTTCGGGAAGGTATCTTACTGTGCACTCAACAAGAGTGACGGCCGACGCTTCCTCTGTAAGATCCTGGTCCTTCACCAGTGTTCTCCGAACTAAAATTGTGATGGCTCCGCTGTTTCTAAGAGCCAATATAGGAGGTCCCCTATTTGTCCAACCACCGCTGGCATTGCTGCTTTCGACCTGGTTGTTTCATCCACGGCTTAATTTCCCAACTGCGTTTGCTCTTCTTTTAGCTGTGGAACTCAGGAGGTGTGACAAGTTCTGTCCGAGAGTCGACCATGCATGCGGCTCGGTCCTGCATTCTGTATCGGCACTCATCCATAGTATGACCCCTCCTCTTACAATCTTGTCACACAACCTGTGTCTTTTAGGTAACGCTACTAGTCCGACAGTGAACTGCACGGTGTCCAACATTGCCGCAGAAAACACCTTGCTGGCGCGTTAGATGCATCACTATATGCTCTTGGTTTTGCCGCATCCGTTTCTAGGGTCTTTTGGTTTCCTCGTTGGCCTTACTCAAATTTCTCAGCCCTTGAGCATCGAGGAATTGGTCTGCAGTGTCGGCGAACTCTTCCATTGAGCACATCTTTCTTTCTTTCAGCAATAGCTCTAGCTTTGAGCTGCAACACGCTAAAAATTGCTCTGTGACCAGTTTGTCACGCACCTCTTCAAAGCTCTTTACTGTATTTGACATATTAAGCCACCGATCAAAATTATTTGTCAGCCTGCAGGAAAACTGCTTAGCAGTTTCCGAATCATCAGGTTTCGCGATGCGAAATCTGTCATGAAAGCCCTCTGCCGTAAGCCTGAATCTTTGTAGGAGTGCCTTTTTGACTGTGTCGTATTCCATTGAATCAGCAGCAGGCATCCTTCCAAACACATTCAGCGCCTCTCTGACTGAACATATGCTCAATGCCATTGCCCATTCACTGCACTCCCAGCCTTGCCCCAAAGCTGCCCGTTCGAATCGTTGCAGATATGCGTCCAGATCATCTCTTTTGTCATCAAAAGGAGCCACCAGCTTCCTTGGACAAACCCTGGCTGGTCTAGGAGATTCTCTACCCACTAAGGAACGCTGATCACTGTCCGTGATCTCATATCCTCCAGGGACATGCGCCTGTTTTCATAAAAAAACTCCTCCCGTTCTATCCTTCTTTTCTCCTGTTCTGCCTCGCGAGCTCTTCTAGCTTCTCGCTCTTCTGCCTTTCGCGCTCTCTTCTCGCTCTGCGGCCTCGCGAGCTCTTTTCGCCTCCCGCTCTTCTGCCTCGCGAGCTTTTTTATCCTCGTGCTCTTGTGCTTCGCGAGCGTCTGCGAGTGCTTGCGCCCTTTCCTCTCTCTGCCTTTTTTGCCTCCTCATTTTCCTCGTCACAGAGACGCATCGGCTCTTCCTTGCTTAACCGCAGCTGGAGCGCCAGTTCTAACGTTTTTGCCAAATTCATATTTTGCGCCGACGAGAGATCGAAAGATACGAGACAAAGCAAAAAGAAAAGATGAAATTAATCTTGGCACCGGCTCGCCAATTATGTTTGTCACGGATCTCCCCGGAGAACACTTGGACTGAAAAAATGGACTATACAACAGGTGTACCCACACAGACGCACATTTAATACACCCTACGTGACACACACACGAGAACACAAAACTAACAAAACTAACAAAAACAAAAACCTACAAATACACATGACCTGAAAACACTGCTACCAGCGTCTACAACTAGCGTTCTACTGTTAGTGGTCGGCGTTCGTGCTCACGGTTTGTTCGGTGAGGCTGCGGCGTTGTGTGGGTCCAGTAGCTGGCGTCGTGGCGGCGTTTGACTGTTTGGGCTGGCGTCGCTGGCGGTGTCGCTGGCTGAGTCGTATAAGCTCCAGGTCCAAGCCCCCGTGGAGATGATGCCGGTGTTGTTGGCGTTGGGGGCACCACCCGGATGGGCTGCAACAGCGCTGGAGACAGCCCTGGCCATAGCAGGTGGTAGCGTCCTCTGTTGACTCTACGGGACGGGCTCAGGAACTGCAGGAAGTGCACGATGCGAAGGTGTAGAACGCGAGCTCACCGGAGCAGTAGCCGGCGTCACTCTCTTCCAGCCCAAGCGTCCCTGGCCCGCCAGAGCTTCCGCTTCTCTGTTCTCTCCCCCCGTGCCTCGCTCTCCCTCGCCCTTTTATAGCCTTGGCCTTGGTACACGTAAGACTTGTCGTCGTCTTCTCCTTCTCGTCTCCAACTATTATCTCACCATAGGCTGCAGGAAGGAGAAATGATGCCCTGGTCGAGCATGTCAGCCACGTGCTGCTGAATAACCCGCAGTTCGGCTGGTGCGACACGACGGCGTTGATGGTGGACGGTTTCGTGACCGGCAGTGTTGATGCGGTGGTGTGTCCAGGTAGTAAGCCCGAGTTCGTCCGCACGTAGATCGAGGCAGCTGCGGTGTTGCTGCAGCAGGTTGCTGCGAGCTCCGCGGAGGTGAGTTTGGGGCAAAAATTGAGGCTCCCATTGTAGGGCCTCAGGTGTTGGTGGGATCGGAGCAAGGTCCACAGGCTGCAGAGAGGCAAACGGCGAGCCTGGGTTTAAAACGTGCGCCGTGCCCAGGGATGACCCGTGATGCAGTACGAGTGGGTGACCACCGATGTTAAGGACCAGCACGTGAGCCTTTTTGTTCACCACTGACAGAAGGTACCGAGGTGAGGTGGTCTCTCGGGCTGGTGCGGCACAGCGGACTGGCTCGAAGAGCACATCGGTGGTTATCTTGGCGCCAAGCTGGCCCTGTACCCAGGTTGCGGCGCCCGGTGGTAGGGTCTCGTCAGAAGCCGACAACACTGCACACACGTCGGACGGCGGAACGTGACATCGAAGGTTCGATACGCCGCGCAGAGACGCGGAGGCACGCTTGGCCGCCGACACCAGGGAGAGGCACAGCTCCGCACCGTAGTGAAAAAACTGACGAGCCCAGCCTTGGCGAGGGGGAGGCACCGGTACGCCTGCCTCCGCGAGGCCGCGAAGTCGACAACGACCCCAACTTGCTGGCACCAGCCACAAGAGAACCACCAGCCAAATTGGGTTGTCGACGACCCCAAACTCGGTAGCGAAGGTCGTGCCGAAAGCACGCACATCCACAACGACACATCTGAGTTGGTGCACCAGGGTGCGTCGAATGTCAAAAGCTGGGTCTCTGGGCCCGGCAGAAGCACGTGGGGCACGCCGGTCACAAGTGACCTGTGCGGGATGTTCACAGCAGCTCCCGTGTCGACTAGGGCGTTGACGTGCTGGCAGAGTATAGTCAAGTCCGCAAATGCGTAGGGCGCTGCACGAGAGCGTAGCAGCGACGAGCAGGAGGAATCGAGACATAGGAGCGTGGGGACAGACTCGGCGGACTTGCGCCCCCGGAGTTCCGCCGAAGGGTCCCTCGAATAGTGCCCCGCTGCCCGCAACGAAAGCAGGTCTGGGTCAGGTTGGTGCGCCCTCTGCGGGCGGTGACCGCAGCGATGGCCACGGCCCGTGAATCCGACTCTGTGGTGGGGGCACGAACAGCCGCTTGCTCTGCGCGTGGTCCTCAAGATGATATCAGCCTCGACAGCGAGGTCTACAGCTGCGCGGACGGACTCGGGACGCCCGAGACGGACCTGGCGCCGGAATTCCCGGTCCCTAAGGGCGGCGACAAATGCCTCCGTGCTGACCAACACCACGGTGTTCGGTGGCGCACCCGGCAGCGACTGTGACACCAACCACTGAATAGCCGCACAAATGTCCTGGTAACTGTCGTCAGGCTCCTGCCGGCGAGCACGCAGGCGCTGGTACTGGAGCAGGGGCTGGCCCGACCCATAATAGTCGGCGAGGAGGCTCGCGATGGCATCGTACCGGCCCAGCTCCGCGTGGGGCAGGTTCGGAAGCAGCTCCGCCTCTCGGCCCTGCAATGTGGAGACGAGCATCACCACCCTTGTGCTGGCGTCCCAGCCCTGCACCGCCGCGATGGTGTCGAGCTGGAGCTGCAGCTCCAGCTCGACATTTCCAGCTCCAGCTTGGGAGGCTTACCATGGCAATCCTCCCAAGAGCCAGTACCATGAAAAGTTGGTAACTGCGATGCCATCCCCAGCGGGCAGGCCGGACGAGAGGAGCCTGCGCCGGGTACACCAAGGTCGTACTGCGAAGCCAGCCCGACGACCACGGGTGCGGATACCATGGTGTTGATGGAAGGCACCAGCCCACCGCGGTTCGGGTCGGTCGTATGCACCGCATTCCGGAACCCTTGCTCGACCACCTCCGTCGTTGCCTCTAGTCGGTCCAAACGCCGATTGAGGCTCTCAAGGGCAGCCTCTAGCGCCGGGGAAAGGGGAAGGCCGCTGGAATGCCAGAGATCAGCGACGCCATGAGCGCATCGTGTGCCGCGTCAGCTGGAGATAGCCCACCGTCCTCGGCGGCCTCCGCAGCCTGTTTCCGAGCGCAGGTGGCCGCCATCCCACCGCTGCCACCAAAATGAAACGGGACGATGCTTGCGCCCAAAGAAAATCACACCTGTTCGGAGAGAACCCAAGAAACACCCCCCGGTGGGCCCAATTTTTACCTTCATCTGCGCGCGCTCGCTCCTTCGCGCGCTCCCCGCGCCTCATCTTCCTCGCCGCAGGGCACATGGTCGGCGCACGCCACGCCCGGGGCATTTATTATATCTAATACAATTGGTTTTTTGGGGGAAAGGAAATGGCGCAGTATCTGCCTCATATATCGTTGGACACCTGAACCGCGCCCTAAGAGAAGGGATGAAGGAGGGAGTGAAAGAAAGGAAGAAAAAGCTGTCGTAGTGGAGGACTCCGGAATAATTTCGACCGCCTGGGGATCTTTAACGTGCACTGACATCGCACTGCACACGGGCGCCTTAGCGTTTTTTCTCCATAAAAACGCAGCCGCCGCGGTCGGGTTCGAACCCGGGAACTCCGGATCAGTAGTCGAGCGCCCTAACAACTGAGCCACCGCGTAACAATATCCAGCACAGTGCTGTTCTATTGGCGCCGAAAAAAGTGGTTAACTGTGCCTACTGCACCCTCAGCTGAGATTAGGCACGCTCTGCGGTTTTTGATACAGAACAAACTTACAAATATTCCTGCTGGATTTTCGAATATTGCGGTAAGGGGCTCTTGATTATGCACACTTGCACGTAATGCGACTCGTGACTCTGGCGCGTTCGCCGCTGGCGCAGGGGACGAGGAGGGATGCCAATGTATCCCACAACACATCTCGAGGTTTCAGTCGAGACGAATGAAGACTTTACTATCAAGGCGATTGTCGCTGTAGTCGCTGGCACAGGCAACCATAAAACGATCCCTAAAAAAATGTCCGCGCATTTTTTCCAGTATTAGAAGGGTTCACAAATTGTTAATTCACTCCAAAAATCCATCTTTGAGAACAGTCTTCCACTCTCTTTGGGGCAACTATGGAAATTCTTTTAGAGACGTGACCAAGATTGCCGATAAACGAAGCTAAGCGCTTTGAAATTTAGAAATTTTAGTACTAGGAGCAATACTGTGTAAATCACTTTCCTGCTTTTTGTTATATATATTGAATTTGTTCGAATGCAATGCATTTTGAATGCATATGCGTATTGGACTTTACCTGAATTCACGTGCATACCGAAATTTGGAGCAGCCGGGGTTGTTCAGCGGTTACGGCGCTGGCTTGGCTGCTCTCCCGGCAGATGCTGGTTCGATCCCGGTCGCGGCGATCGCATTTCGATCGAGGCGAAATGCTCGATGCCGGCGTACTGTGCAATTTCAGTGCACATAGAGAGAACCCCAGGCGGTTGAAATTTCCGGAGCTCTGCACTACGGCGTGCCTCATAGCTGAGTAGATTTAGGACGTTGAGCACCACAAACCATAAACCAGCATACCGAACTTCAACTTGAAGTTATTGAACTTCAGTACAGCCGCCGATTATAATAACTGTATTTTCTGTGCCCTTCAATTTTGTTCTAAATGGGTTAATAATTGGTGGAAGAATACTGCTTCTGTTAACTACAAAGAGCGGTGAAAGAGCGGTTGAGGGTAAGTGTTAGTCGTTCAGATGCCGCAAGCAATGTGTTGCTTAACGTGATCTCTACGTCGGCGATGTGCCCCGTGGTGCTGGCACCCTGTGGGCCTTGCCACGAAATTGGCGAATCCTGCTCCACAGCTTCGGAGGCGAGGCGGTGTTGCAGCTCGTTTCCATCCGTTTTCCTCTACCCACAGATGCAGATAATTATTTTGACTTTGCATAAATAGTAAATGTAACTACACAAAATTGAAAGCGCGCTTCCAAAAATATACATTCGCATACTTGGCATTAGGAACTGTTTAAAGACGCATCGCCGTTTCAGCCTTCCCGCTCTGTGAACACAAACTAGTACGGCCGTGAAACGTTGCCGTTCTGTTCTTTGAATGTTGACGAGTGTACGCCTACATTTTCCTCGCCGCATGCAACACGGCCTTGCAACGAACCCTTGAATATATACTGACTAATTAAGTATATGTGCCTTCGGTTTCCTATCTGTCCCGGTGAAGGCGTATGATGTGATCCATGGCGACAGCGACAAGAACAGAGCGAGCAGCCGACTGCAGCCTGTTTCGCATGCAAGCGAAAAAGCTCGCGATTCCTGCCGCCTCGGCGCGAAGACCTGTTTCGAGCTGTCGGATCGGCTGGAGCTGTTTCAACAAGTCAGAAATCTTTCACCGCGACGCGCCGCTCAACCGCTCAGTCGCTTCCATGTGAACCGCCCTTTAGGAGCAAGAAACATTGGCTTGCGGGGCTGATAGTGTGCAGGCGAAGACTTTTTTAAGTATTAGCAGGTGAACTCCGTAGGGAGAGTGGTAGGGAGACAGATTAGAAGCCTGGAGTAGCCCGCAGTATAGGGGGAAAAGTACTAACCTTGCGGATATTTCTAAAATGACTCGCTGACTGCGCTGATAGGATGTCCTTGATTTCAAGTTGCACCATTTTTCGTATTTCGCAATCAACGTTTTTCGCAGTCCAAGTTTTATCTGCTCACAAATAAAAGTGTGATGTTTTTAAAACTGATGACTCATTTCTGCAGGGTGCATCCTATACTGTGACCTGCGACTAAAATGCTGACTGATAATGCAGTTTTTAGGAGATGTGTGAAGATTACGACAGTACTTAAGGTAGTGCTGTATGTTTCTATTTCAGTTTACTGCTGAGCTATAAAAGTATTATTCATGCAGGTATCGGATAATTTTCCATCGTGTGTTACGCACCTGAGTTCATCCTGTCACCGTTGGCGTTATATCATCGTTTTGAAAGACATGCTTTTTGCCGGTGATGTCCGTCTCGCCGGTCCTCACTGGCTGGCATTTCCGTGCATCGCGAATGCACCCTTGTCTACCTTCCTACAAGAGCTGTCCTGAACTGCTGTTGACTGCAGAGCTCTGTGTATTTGGCGGCACGATGGTCATATCGATCATCGTAAAGCTAAGGGCATCACGTCCAGGCAGTTGAATGTTAGCGCCAGCCGCGACACGCGTTACACCACCTAACCCTGTCTCTATGTTCGCTATATTAAGAGACGGGTCTTCTCTTGCAAGCCTGAGATTTCTATGGCTCTTGGGCCCGTGTTGCTCCCGGACTTAAGTACATAATTACAAACTTTTAAATGAACACGTTCATATGAGATTCGTTCATACAAGAATTTAGTGTCGCTTTAGCAATTAAGTTGTGTGGAGGTTGACTCCACCGCCTTAAAAATGTCAATGGAGCTGCATAAAGCATGGGTCGACTCGTCAACTGGCGTTCTAGCGTTCCGAAATGAGACAAAATATTGGATGCAGTATCCAAACCCATCGTATTTCCATGGTTATGACATGAAAACACAATACTCAGTATTTGTGTACTCAACAATGTTTTTTTAAATCCTAGCCGAAATTAACGAACAAATGGAGTTTATCTGCAATAAATCAAACCTTTACAAAGCTATCGGCAACCAAGCATGAGAACTCGGCGACTGCTATAGCGCAGCTTCTGCTGCATTGTAGCCTGGAGCACATTAAGCTTGCCATCCAGGAGTTGCATATCAACTAACATCATCTTTAACAGGCGACAGGCACATGACAATATGATATAGCGGCCCTTAAGATCAAGATGGACCGAAGAAATAAGGAAAGAATAACGCTGGTCAAAACGACCTCGGTCAAGAGTTGAACAGCGAATAGAGTTTGAGACGACGATGACGATGAGTGCCCCGAATAAGATGGACAGTCATGATCAAGAAAAAAAAATAAATTTTTTGGCAATAAGTGTGCAGAGGATTTCGAAAAAAGAAACAGGCCACATTACAGTAATTTGTAAATAGTGTTGATCTCAAGCCCGTGTTAATAGCGCTGCGAGAGACCAATTTGGACGCGAAGCTAATTAAATACAAGGCCTTCTATCTTCACTCAAGCAATTGTGCATTAGAACGCAGGGAATACACAAATCGTTGATGTGGAACTGGAGGGGGTAGAATATGCGTACATAGAAATGTTAACATATCCAAGACAAAACAAGAGTACTTGGATCGTAAATATCTATACCAGGCAAAAGATACATGAGTCAGATTCGAGAAGATTATCAGAAAAGCCAATATTGGGGCTAATTGAGGTCCGCAGTTAACTGAAGGCGACTGCAACGCCCCCACCTTCCTAGAGGTCTACTCGTATGAGTTTCCGAACGGAACCTGTTAGCATATGCTGTCACGAATGAAGGGCTAACTATTCTGATGAACCCAAGTGAGCCTATAGAAGTGAGGAATAGTGTCTGTAATGACACTAGTGCAGATCTGACTCTCTGCAAAAATCTGGCATGCATCTTGGGAGAACTTGAAAGAGAACAGGAGAAGCGATCACTTTATCCTGCAGACTATGTTGGATTGGAACAAGAGCAGCAGGAAGAAGGGAAAGGAGAATTTGAAAATTGGGGAAAGTCAGGCGGTGCAGCAGCGATACGGAGAGGCGCAGAATTGAAGATTCTGAGGCATGGGTGGAAACACTTTTGGAAGACATGGAAACTCACACCACAAAAAATACAAAGAGATTCGAATACTTTCCGGCAGTTGGCTCATATTTATTGAACCTATCGGAAGAGAGGAGAGATCTCAGAAAGGAGTGAAGACGGCATAAGCTAACGAGGAAAAAGAAATAATAGCAGATCTTGTGGAGCATGCGGAGAAGTATGCCTCCAATTCGGCCAAGGCTAACTGGCACAAACTCTGCTAATCTTCGAATGGTAAAACTTAACCTCACGATAACCCGGTTCTAACTGAGATGCCTGATGGGCCCAAGAAAGGGGAAACAAAGCACATAGAAAATCCGCTGAAGGCAATATATAACTTCAAAAGGAGCGAGAAGGAGCTCATTGCAGAACTTACGAGGAGATGCATACTATTGGAAGGCGTCGGTCTGAAAATGGAGACTACACGTGCAAACAGAATGACGAAATGGACAAGCGATCTCGGCGATCTCGGACGCCTCCATCAGGATTCCCGGTTGCGCATGCGTTCACCTGAGCGGTTATCATCCACGTGCAGTCGACAAGCCCAAAGTGCCCGGATGCAAGAAGCCGGACGGAGGATCACGTGGTGTCTGCCGCCAGCTATATAAACAGTCCAACACCCAGGCATCATCGCAGTGAGCAGCAATCCCCTTCGTTGTATAACCCTGCGTTTCGCTCTAGACAGGCCGATCAGGTGTGCTGCGATCTTCAAAGGGGCGGCTGCGTCCACGCGGCGATCTCGGACGCCTCCATCAGGATTCTCGGTTGCGCATGCGTTCACCTGGGCGGTTATCATCCACATGCAGTCGACAAGCCCAAAGTTCCCGGATGCTGAAGCCGGGCGGAGGATCACGTGGTGTCTGCCACAAGCTATATATAAACCGTTAAACACCCAAGCATCATCGCAGTCAGCAGCAGTCCGCTTCGTTGACTAACCCTGATTTTCGCTCTTGGCAGGCCGATCAGGTGTGATGCGATCTTCAAAAGGGCGGCTGCGTCCGCGCGGCGATCTCGGACACCTCCATCAGGATTCCCGGTTGCGCATGCGTTCACCTGGGCGGTTATCGTCCACGTGCAGTCGACAAGCCCAAAGTGCTCGGATGCAAGAAGCCGGGCGGAGGATCACGTGGTGTCTGCCACCAGCTATATATAAACCGTTAAACACCCAAGCATCATCGCAGTCAGCAGCAGTCCGCTTTGTTGTCTAACCCTGATTTTCGCTCTTGGCAGGCCGATCAGGTGTGATGCGGTCTTCAAAAGGGCGGCTGCAGCCGCGCGGCGATCTCGGACGCCTCCATCAGGATTCCCCGTTGCGCATGCGTTCACCTGGGCGGTTATCATCCACGTGCAGTCGACATGCCCAAAGTGCCCGGATGCAAGAAGCCGGGCGGAGGATCACGTGGTGTCTGCCACCAGCTCTATATAAACCGTTAAACACCCAAGCATCCTCGCAGTCAGCAGCAGTCCGCTTCGTTGTCAATCCCTGATTTTCGCTCTTGGCAGGCCGATCAGGTGTGATGCGATCTTTAAAAGGGCGGCTGCGTCCGCGCGGCGATCTCTGGCGCCTCCATCAGGATACCCCGGTGCGCATGCGTTCACCTGGGCCGTTATCATCCACGTGCAGTCGACATGCCCAAAGTGCCCGGATGCAAGAAGCCGGGCGGAGGATCACGTGGTGTCTGCCACCAGCTATATATAAACCGTTAAACACCCAAGCATCATCGCAGTGAGCAGCAATCCCCTTCGTTGTATAACCCTGATTTTCGCTCTAGGCAGGCCGATCAGGTGTGCTGCGACCTTAAAAGGGGCGGCTGCGTCCGCGCGGCGATCTCGGACGCCTCCATCAGGATTCCCCTTTGCGCATGCGTTCACCTGGGCGGTTATCATCCACGTGCAGTCGACAAGCCCAAAGTGCCCGGATGCAAGAAGCCGGGCGGAGGATCACGTGGTGTCTGCCGCCAGCTATACATAAACCGTTAAACACCCAGTCATCATCGCAGTCAGCAGCAGTCCGCTTCGTTACCTAACCCTGCTTTTCGCTCTTGGCAGGTGAGTTTCATTTGCCAATTGCTGTAAGTGGTTGTATTGTATTTTTTGTTGCCGCTGGCTGCAAAAATTCTTGATACATTCTCTGCTTGCCCCAAACCCGTTGACGGGAAGTGTTTGACTTGTTCTCGTTCCAAAAGTAGATTGACGGAATTATAAGCGCACAGGACAACGCACACAAGAGCAGAGGAAGACATGGACTCTTGTGTGTGCTGTCCTGTGCGCTTATTATTTCGTCAATCTGCAATGCACCATTTAGCCCGGCAGTAGGTATTGTTAAACTATCTTGCAAAAGTAGTTACCATTTTAGAAAGAAAGAAAGAAAGAACTGTTCTGCTATCACGAAAAATGCGTTTTCAAAACTGTCCACTGCCAAACGTGAAACCTGGGCATGTCCACCTTGCGTATCCAATTCAAGCAGTCAATCCGACTCAGATGATAGTGATGCTTCTTTTGGTCATGAATTCTCTGCAGTTAACAGCAAGTTTGACCAACTCAGAGTTACGGTTGAAGCACTCACCACTAAAGTGTAGGAACTGCTTCAATAAGGCAACAGGCGAAAAGATGGCTGTAACTGTCACTGAAATCCATACGTCAATTGAGTTCCTATCTTATAAATATGACTCTGTTATGTCCACCCTGGAAGCTAACCAAACTGAGCTAACTTAGCTACATGCCCGAGTGGAATCACTTTCCGAGACTGTGGTTGCTCAAGCTGGGCTGCTGGATAAATCAAGGTGTGCAGTTAACGAACTTGAACTGTACAGCAGGCGATGCAACTTTGAAATACTTGGCCTCCGTACCAACCCTAATGAAAATTTGGTTTCTTTCATGGGCGATCTAGCTCAGAAACTAGAGTTTCCAGAGTTTGAAGCTAATACAATTGCTTCAATACATCGAATGCCAATCAAGTACAGTTTGACTCCCCCTATCCTTGTACAGATGCCTGACCTGTCATCTAAAGAAAAATGGCTTGCTCTATGGACAAAACCTCGCAAGCTGTCTACAAATTAGTCTCATTCTTGGCTGTATTTAAATAAAAATTTGACAATGACAAACAACGAGGTTTTCTAATTGGCCACGTCTAAGGAAAAAAAAAGCAGTACAAATTTGTTTGGGCACGTAACTGCAAAGTTCTGGCCAAGAAATCAGAAGAAGCGAAGTCTGTCATCCGCACTGAGACAATGCCTCACCTGGATAGGATCTGCTAACCATGGGCGATCTTGAATTCCTTGCATGCGCAACATTTTCTGAAGTAACAAAATTTTTTCACAAGTGACACACAACTTGCGCTTCGTGCAACGCACGTTAATATCCGCAGTATCCGAAAGCATTGGGATGAATTCTTGGCACTAACTTCTCCTTATCGTTCGACATTTTACGTATTTGTATTGACGGAAATTAATATTTCAGCTGATATTTTCAATCAATGCGCAATACCGAGCTACCAAGCAATTTCCTGTTCACGACCTGCAAAAACAGGGGCCGGCGTCGCAGTTTCTGTGAGAGACCGTTACCGTTACAGAGCTAAATTTTGACTTCCAGCAAGCAGAAGATGTAGCATTTCGTATGAGCACGCCAGCTTTCTCTTTGATACTTTTTACAGTATACCGACACCCCTGCTTAAAAAGCAGGCTCTTTTTGGCCGAACTTGACAAAGCCGTCTCAGCTCACTCCCATGAAGAATATATCTTTGTAATGGGCAATGTTAACATAGATACCTATTGCCCATCTAAGGCTCTGGTCGCAGATTAACTTGATCTGTTATCAAAATGAGGACTGCAACCAACTATCCAGAAAACAACGCGAGAAGAATTTTTGGCGGGGCAACTTTTCGTCTCTTGCATCGATCATATAATTATAAGAGCTCCGAATTTCGCCCTACAATCTGCTATCGTTCAAGCAAAGCTGTCGGATCACTACTTTGTTTGTTACTATTTAACCAGGAAATCGAACCCTACAGCAGCGAATCACGGTAAAAGAGCAATAACCATCCCTGATCCCAAAATATTCTACAGACTGTAATCGGAATACGATTGGGAAGTGTTCTTGGAAAATGTGTCCTCGACAGACATTTACGATAAGCTTGCTTAACTAGTACATGAATTTAAGAAAGCGGCTACTCGCGTGGTTGAAATCAGGCAGCGCAATAAAGGAAAGTCATGGATGACCTCAAAAATACTATCAGCTATTAAAGAAAAAGATTTACTCTGGGCCCAGTCGAAATGAGCACCCGCATCTCTCCTGCTGCGGGCAAAGTTTAAGGTGGCAAGAAATAAAGTAAATGCAATGATTAGGCAGGCTAAACTAATACATTTTTGTAACAAGTTTAAGAATGCAGGCTCAGATACTAGAAAAACTTGGTCTTTGATTAGTAATCTAAGAGGTGTCAAAAGGCATGGAAATGTTGGTAAAGATATTGAATCTTATTTCGGCATGGATCAAGAAAGAATAGCTAATGAATTCAATACGTTTTTCTCGCAAGTTTCGGGTAGTGCTTGTTTTGTACGAACAGCACAATCGAATCTATCTGCACACCTACCTTTGCTAAGTGAGGATGAGCTAAGTTCAATTATTTTTGGCCTTAAACGCAATAGGTCGGTGCGAATAGGTGGCATTTCAACTGATTATCTACGAACCTTGTTCGAAATACTTAAAGGCGTTTTGCTATCGCTCTTCAACAGCATCATCTCAAGTGGCATGATCCCAGCCAACATGAAAGCGGCTATAATTACCTCAATTCACAAAGGTGGTGCACATAATAGGTATGAGAATTATCATCCTATTTCAGTCTTGCCCTGTTTGACTCAAATATTAGAAAAACATCTGCTGTCTACAATAACAAGTTTTTAGATAAGCACAAAATCTTGTCACCGCGTCAGTATGGATTTGTACACGGCAAATGGACGGAAATGCTTTTTGAGGACTTCTCTGACATGTTAAATCGATCATTTGAAAGTACCCACGTGGTGTGTGCACTGTTCCTGGAGGTCAGCAAGGCTTTTGATAATGTATGTCACAGTGTGTTACTGTGTAAACTGTCCGGGATAGGCTTCCGGGGAGTGTTTCTTTCGCTGTTGGACAATTTTTTACAGCACAGAACGCAATGCGTCTCGATTGGGCGAGCAAAGAGCGCTTCTTTGCTTATAAAAGCTGGCGTTCCTCAAGGTTCCATAATTAGTCCCCTGTTATTTAACATCTACGTAAACGATCTTTCAAATGCTGTACCTATAGGCCTGTATCAGTACGCTGACGATACTGTCCTCGTATCCCAGTCGCCGAACTACTCTGACCGACTTTCTTCTCTTCAAGCTGCAGCAACTATTGCTATTGTCTGGTTCTCACTCAACCTAATAATACTTAACAGCTTTAAGACTCAACTTATATGCTTTCACAGCCCAATGAAGAAGGTAGATTTAAACAACCAGCTGTTCTTGCACGGATATAATTGTTCCCAATGTCTGTGTGTACCCCTGAGCTATACAACTACAGTGAAGTACCTAAGAGTATAATTCGACAGTGCTCTTTTATGGAATGATCACTTATCCCACGTCTGTAAAAAACTCAGAACTGTCTCCTGTGTGCTTTACAACATTAGGTACTACATGCCGCTTTCAATACGCAAACTTATTGTAAACGCTCTTGGTTATAGCGTACTGCGGTATGGCATAACGGTTTATGGTCACTGTGCTGTTCATTGGAAGTATAGGATCAATTCTCTCCTACGATCTTTGTTAAAAAACATTGGCTGTGACTTAGGCCTTCACTCTAATTTTGATGCCTTTAAGGTATTTGCGCTACCATATTTCGATCGCATTTTGATGGAAACGATTGTCCTGAAACATTTTTGGTGTAGTGACTATATAATTCCGTATGTTCCCACACGGTCTCTTCGACCGAAGGAACCTTTCTGTATTCCCCGACGGTCCACAAGATACGGAAAGCGAGTAAAAGTTTACGTTCCCTTTTACTTTAACAGGTTACCTCTAAATATTCGCCGGCCAAAAACTAAATATAAACTAATGAAGATGCTGCGATACACTAATTAGTGGTTTTCGACGTTGTACATATGATTTACCACCTGTAAAATAAATCATGATTTCACTTGTAACTGCTGTATTTATTGCACGGATATAAGGTATTTTTATGCCATTTTGGCCTCCTGTCTATTTTTATTTTGCCTCTGTACAAATTTGATATTCTGTAAATTTTAATGTGCGTTTATGCCTGTGGGTATGTTTGCGCGGTTCCGCTGCCTGTCGGGTTCTGCCACGCAAGACCTATGAGGCTTTGGCAGGCCGGATTCTCTGTATTTTTAAAAAAATTTGGCGCAATAAAGTAATAATATTATTATTATTTTTATTAATATTAAATTGCTGACGCACATACTGCAGCGATGAAAGATACTGCAATATAAGTAGCAAATGCGTCGCGCAGCGCAGTAGGGAGCAGCCGTTTTTGCCGAAAAATTTGCAGACCATATGATCGTTTTGGAACAAAAATTTTTATTCGCACCTGCTCTGTAAAAGCGACTACACCAACGTTGCGACTCACGGTCCGCAATGCTTCTAGCGGCGTGAGTAACGACGCGTTTAGGCGCTCATTAAACCAGCAGTTAAAAGCGAGCTATCAGTATCAAAGTACGTCACCGAAAACCACGTCGTGAATGGCAAAAGCGCTGCAGTGTAAGTGGTATAAGAAACGTGATCCGTTCTTGAACAGTTCTTTTAGGTGGACAGTACCTGCTCGAATGTAGTTCAGAGGCGGCAGCGTGCTGCTACCGAGCAAGAGCTAAATAAATGTGGTACAAGCTCCATGCCACAATTTCGATAGAGACACAAGAAAAATATGCTCATATATGCTCACGTTTTCTTGAGTGGAAAGAAACACAAGTGGCTGAAATTGGTTTGGAGCCCTGTCCTACAAAAATTAGATTAATATTTAGGTCATACATTGAAGATCTATGGTGAATGTTCACGTGTGCAACGCCATGAAAGATAAAACGCGTATAAAGTGTAATATAAGTAATAATATATTCACGATGATCAGGAACGGATCTAGTGATGACTAAAATTTCGGTTTCTGTATTTCTTTTGTAGGCTATCTGAGTGTAGGGATTTAGAAAAATCATCTTCGCTTGCCTTGGCAGGATACTGGACAATAATAAATTTGTGCATGTTGACTAAGCTCTCTTTATTCGTAAAATATTTAAAGTATGATCATCCAAAAAAAGCATATGTTTATCTGGTGTGAGATTCCTGCCGCGGCTTGATAAAACGCATGGTTTCATCAGAACCTGAAGCCAACATACCAAGATCACACACTGAAATGGCACGAGCAAGCTTTCAACGAATATTTAGAGCCCAGCATTGCACGAAGACCTTAATGAAAGTCAGGATTGAGAAAAGATAGAGATAGATAGAGGAGGCGTATTTCCAAAAGTATTTATCCGTCAAACATCAGCAGAAGGAAATTATTGCAGATCAATGTATGCCTGCTCAAACTGCGCTGCCTGGAGCACCCGCTCTAATGAATGAGAGAGACGATCCTCTAAGAAGACGTTCGCGCAAGCTCCGAAACGAAACATCCGCAATGGACTGGTCACGGAGCGAATCTTCCTGAACAGGAAAAGAGCATGTAGCAGAAAGTTCACGCAATGCAGTGATGTACTCATTCAGTCATTCACCAGCCTGCTGGACGCGCCTGCTAAAACGGTGCCGCTCGGCAACAACAGTGCTTGTTGTCGAAAAGTGGGCATGCAGAGCGCCGACTGCGATATTATACGACGATTGCTCAGGCCTTGTATCGGCCGCGCTCTTGCTATCTCTCGATGCTTTATCAATAGCAGTTCACTCACTGAGCTTGGCGCTGCCCGAAGAAGGCGTTGTCCGTAGCGTTGTCCGAAGGGGCTGGGTGTAAATTATGCACTGACTTTCTACGCCGAGACTGTGAAGAAGTAGGGCCTTGCGACGATCCGGCGTGCAGTCGGAGGCACCCGAAGCGAGCAGGAAGTTCTCGAAGATGTGAAGCCATTGCGACCCCTCAACAACAGGTCGTCCAGGCGCAAGCAGGGGGGAGCGGTGGCGCGAGACCCGAAACGCTCATGGCTCCGGAAAGCCAGTGTAGAAAATCGCGCCCCCCGAAATGATCCCATTCTCGTAGCCACTGTTCTAGCGGCGTGTGCCGCAGATAAACACAGACTGACAAGCAAGACAAAAAAACTCTCTTTATTTACACTTATCTTATTATATAGACAGATCGACTCTGGTGCCTCTGGCGATAGGAAGTCACAAACAGGATCAAACCGCATATAGCGAACATGTCGGATGTGACGAAAGTGAAATTTGTCGTAACTTGGAAAATAGATATAACGAACAAATAGGATATAAAGAAGGTGGTGCATGCCGTAACTTGAAACCGAAACTAAATCGAGAAGTGTGAGGTGATCGTATTGAGCTAGAGAGATCAAAAGGACAAAGGACAAAGCATTTCGAAAGGACAAAGCATTTCGCGTTGATGCAAGTAAGGTGACTTAAGTGCTCCGCCGAATTTTTCGTGTTCTGCATGTTAATTTTTTGACCCACCGTTCTGCTCTACCTGTCTAACTCATTGATCATACTTTGCCCTTCATTTCCTGAGAGGCTCAACAAGGCAATGTCACCAACGAATCGCAGATTATTTAGGTATTATCCCTTAACTCTTATCCCCACCTGTTCCCCATCTAGGCCTCGGAATACCTCCCGTAAACAGGCGGTGAACAGCACTGGCGAAATAGTGTCTTCCAGCCTCACACCCTTCCTTAATAGAATTATATTGTTGCCTTTATCGAAGGCTATGGTAGCTGTGCAGTCGTTAAAGATATATTCCAGTATTTTCACATCCGCGTGTCGATGGAATTGCATTACCAGGCCTGGAGTGCGGCCTGATCTCGGTGACCAAAACCGACAACGCACTCCCTCACCAGAGCAGGATTTGGCCACCCTGGTGTAGTACTTGGCCACAACCTTCTATGATCAAACCAATTAACCCTCGGCCCTCAGTCCCCAGCGGATGCAGAGCAACTGACCACGGCGGCGGTCAGACCTGTGACGCAGCGGAGGGTGCTAAGAATCTCTGGCTCCGGACAGGCCGCCATTGGAATCTGAACCTGGCAACGTTTAACGCTAGAACTTTAGCTAGTGAGGCTAGCCTAGCAGTGCTGTTTGAGGAAATAGCGGGAATTAAATGGGATGTGATAGGGCTTAGCGGAGTTAGGAGGACAGCTGAGGCGTATACAGTACTAAAGGACGGACACATACTGTGCTATCGCGGGTTAGAGGATAGACGAGAACTAGGTGTGGGTTTCCTCATTAATAAGGATATAGCTGGCAACGTAGAGGAGTTCTACAGTATTAACAAGAGGGTAGCAGCTATAGTAATTAGGCTGAATAGGAGGTACAAGCTGAAAGTGGTGCAGGCCTACGCACCCACATCCAGCCATGATGACCAGACCGTTGAAAGCTTTTATGAGGACGTAGAATCAGCAATGAATAGAGTAAAATCGCAGTACACTGTACTGATGGGCGAATTCAATGCGAAGGTGGGCAAGAAGCAGGCTGACGACCACGCGGTAGGTGACTATGGGATAGGCTCTAGAAATAGCAGGGGAGAGTTATTAGTCGAATTCGCGGATAGAAATAATTTACGGATCATGAATGCCTTCTTCCGCAAACGAGAAAACAGGAAGTGGACCTGGAAGAGCCCCAATGGTGAGATTAAAAATGAAATCGACTTCATACTATGCGCTAAACCTGGCATCATTCAGGATGTGGCCGTCCTCGGAAGGGTGCGTTGCAGCGACCATAGAATGGTAAGGTCTAGAATTAGCTTAGACTTGAAGAGGGAACGGAAGAAGCTAGCGAAGAAGAAGACCATTAACGAGTTAGCCGTAAGAGGGAAAGCGCAGGAGTTTAGGATAGCGCTGCAAAACAGATATTCGGCTTTAACTGAGGAAGTTGATATCGATGTTCATTCAATGCACGATAACCTGACATCAATAATTACGGAGTGCGCAGTAGAAGTAGGCTGTAGGACAGTTCGAAAAGATACCGGGAAGCTATCTCAGGTGACGAAAGATCTGATTAAGAAGCGCCAAAACATGAAGGCATCTAACACTACCGATAGAATAGAGCTAACGGAGCTATCAAAGTTAATAAATAAGCGCAAGGTAGCCGACATAAGGAAGTTTAATATGGAGAGAATCGAGCATGCTATAAAGAACGGAGGTAGCCTAAAAACAGTGAAGAGGAAACTAGGCATAGGTAAAAACCAGATGTATGCATTAAGAGACAAGCAGGGCAATGTCATTAGCAATATGGATAAGATAGTTAACGTAGCCGAAGAGTTCTACACAGACCTGTACAGTAGCCAATGTAATCAGAGCGCTAATGAGAAAGACAGCAGTGCACAGCAATGCGTCATCCCGCCATTAACGAAAGATGAAGTAAAGAAAGCCTTAGAAGCAATGAAAAGGGGAAAGCAGCTGGGGATGATCAGGTAACAGCAGATCTGTTGAAGGATGGAGGGGACATCGTGCTAGAAAAACTAGCCACCCTGTATACGCAATGCCTTATGACCTCGACTGTACCAGAAGCTTGGAAGAATGCAAACATTATCTTAATTCATAAGAAGGGAGACGCCAAGGACTTGAAAAATTACAGGCCGATCAGCTTACTATCCGTTGCCTACAAAGTATTTACTAAGGTAATCGCTAATAGAGTCAGGGCAACGTTAGACTTTAATCAACCAAATGATCAGGCAGGCTTTCGTAAAGGATATTCCACAATAGATCATATTCACACTATCAATCAGGTGATAGAGAAATGCGCAGAATATAACCAACCTCTCTATATAGCTTTCATTGATTACGAGAAAGCATTCGACTCAGTGGAAACCTCAGCAGTCATACAGGCATTGCGTAATCAGGGGGTAGAAGAGCCTTATGTCAAAATACTGGAAGATATATATAGCAACTTCACAGCTACTATAGTCCTCCATAAAGTCAGCAATAAAATTCCAATAAGGAAGGGCGTCAGGCAAGGAGACACGATCTCGCCAATGCTGTTCACCGCATGTTTGCAGGAGTTTTTTCGAGGCCTGAATTGGGAACAGTTGGGAATAAAAATAAATGAAAAATACCTAAATAATCTGCGATTTGCTGATGACATTGCCTTGCTGAGTCACTCAGGAGGTGAACTGCAAATCATGATCAACGAGTTAGACAGGCAGAGCAGATCGATGGGTTTAAAAATTAACATGCAGAAAACCAAGGTAATGTTCAACAGCCTATCAAGGGAACAACAATTCACAATTGGCAGCGAGAGCCTAGAAATTGTGCCGGAATACGTCTACTTAGGGCAGGTAGTGACAGCTGATCCGGATCCTGAGAGGGAGATAACTAGAAGGATAAGAATGGGGTGGAGCGCCTATGGCAAATTCTCGCAGATTATAAGTGGCAGTTTACCAATTTCCCTCAAGAGGAAAGTGTACAACAGCATAATCTTACCGGTACTCACCTACGGGGCAGAAACGTGGAGGCTAAAGAAAAGAGTTCAGCTTAAGTTAAGGACAACGCAGCGAGCCATGGAAAGAAACATGATAGGTGTAACGTTAAGAGATCGGAAGCGGGCAGAGTGGGTGAGGGAACAAACACGGGTTAATGACATCCTGGTCGAAATCAAGAGAAAGAAATGGGCTTGGGCAGGGCATGTAATGCGAAGGCAAGATAACCGCTGGTCTTTAAGGGTAACGGAGTGGGTTCCAAGAGAAAGTAAGCGTAGCAGGGGGCGGCAGAAGGTTAGGTGGGCAGATGAGATTAAGAAGTTTGCAGGCAAAGGGTGGATGCAGCTGGCAAAGGATAGGGTTAATTGGAGAGACATGGGAGAGGCCTTTGCCCTGCAGTGGGTGTAGTAAGGCTGATGATGATGATGATGATGATTTTCAAATAACACTCTTCTGCACCCTTGTTCCGCAATGCCTGCATGACGTTCTACAGAACGGGGTCTCTGTACTGGTGCAGACCTGCAGACTTGACTATATTTTTTTATAATTTAAGCTCTCTCATGTCAGCGCCGTTTTTATACCGTGACATCATGCCATTTCTTGTGCTATCAGGAAGCGGCAAAAAGATGGCATATATGCGAAATGAATGGCTCTGTCCATCGCCACGAACGGTAGGTGACAATGAAAATAGTGTAAGCTGGGCGACCAAGCTTTATTGGCACTGCCAATAATGGCGTCGAAGAACAAACCCACGAACGAGCGTTGATGATGCTGATTCACAAATGAGAACAAAGTTTACTTGAAGCGAAGAGTGATGATGGATAATCAAAGATGTGGATGAAGTTCACGAAATGTGCTCACCCCCCGCGACGAAAGCGGCCATCCTGATCGCAGGAATTAAGGGGAAGAAGGAGGATGGGTGAAGGGCTTGAGCAGAGACACGTGCACAATCTCAGTTCCACAAAAGCGACGGTCGTTGACAGGAGACGCTGGGGCTACGCAATAGTTGACTGGTGTAGTTTGTTCGAGAGCCGTGTATGGGCTGATGAAGCGACTGAGAAGCTTGTCGGACAAGCCTGGTGTGCGGGTAAGCTTCCAGAGCAAAACATTGTGACCGGGATTGAATGACGCCATACGGTGAGCGGAGCCGTAATCTGCTTTTCCGCGCAGTCTGCGGCCTCTGCGTTGAGTCTGGGAAGTTGGCTACAGTGGCAATACGTGAATTGATTTGCTCACAGGAGGGTGGGTCAGAGAGAACAGGTGCAGAGAAAGATGCTTCCAGGATGAATGTAGGGGACCGACCATAAACCAGGAAAAACGGAGAGTAGCGGGTCGTGCGTTGAACTGCAGTGTTGAATGCGAAAATGACGAAAAGAAGCAAGGAATCCCAGTTACTGTGATGAGGGTCAGTATATGAGGTTAACATATCAGACAGGGCTCGATGAAAGCGTTCGGTGAGACCATTCGTTTGCGGATGGTATGCGAAGGTTGTCTTGTGAACAGTGTTGGCGGCGTCAGGAACCTGTGCCATGTTTGCACTGAAGAAAGACTTGCCGCGATCAAACCGGAGAACACGAGGAGCTCCGCGGCACAGAAGAATGATTCGCAGAAAAAAGCTTGCAATCTCCGAAGCGGAACCAGACGGTATAGCTGCGGTTTCAGCATACCAGGTGAGATGGTCCACAGCTTTGATGATCCACCGATTTCCCGCCGCGGTCAACGGTAAAAGGCCATATAGGTCAATGCCTACAATCTCGAAAGGTGTAAAAGGGCAGAGAATAGGTTGAAGTAGGCCCGCTGGAGAAGACGTGGACCATTTACGGCATTGACATGACGCAGAAGAGAAAACGCACTTGGCCACACTCGTGGAGAGACCGGCCTGAAAAAGCGGCTCTTGATTCTGTCGTAATTCGTATGGTAGCCAAGGCGACCAGCGGTGGGATCGTCGTAGAAGGCATGTAAGATCTGGCGGCGAAGAGAACGGGGAACAACTGGCAACCACGGTTCGCCGAAAGCGTTGTGGTTATGCCAATAAAGCAGTTCATTCTGCATTTTAAATTTTGTAAGTTGACGCCGCAACTGAGAATTCTGGGTTAGCGAAAGTACCGTTGAGTCGATCTATCAGCGTGCGACAGCTCTAGTCGGCATGCTGGGCTGAAGCCAGATCATGCTGGATGTTGGAAAAGGCAGAAAGCTACGCGGTATTCTCTTTCTGGATGGTTAAATCATTGGCACGTGCGGGCAAGGAAGGACTAAAAGAATTACTAGGTGATAGTGTGACAAGAAGGCAACGAGAAAGGGCATCAGCGTCTAGGTGCGTCTTGCCAGATTTGTTAGTTATTGTGAACTGAAATTCTTGAAGTTGTAGAATCGAGCAGCGAGGCGGCCAGTTAAATTTTTCAGGGATGAGAGCCAGCACAAAACGTGGTGACCAGTGACTGCCATGAAATGCCGGCCATGAAGGTAAGGTCGAAATTTCTGAACAGCAAAAAGAACTGCAAGGTACTTTTGTTCTGTTAAAGGGTAGTTCTGCTCAGCCGGAGTCAGCGAGCGGCTGACATAAGCGACAAACATTTCGCTGGTTGAATTTTTTCGCAGAAGCACGGCGCCAATGCCGCGACCACTAGCATCCGTGTGCAAAATGGTTGGAAAAGACTCATCAAAATTGCACTGAACTGGATCGGATGTCAGAATTCGCTTTAGCTTCTTAAAGGCAGTCTCACAGTCGAGAGTCCAGTCGAAAGAGACGCCGGTAGAAAGCAGCCGATGAAGAGGGGATGCAATAGAAGCGAAATTCCAGATAAGCCAGCGAATTAAGACGCTAGTCCAAAAAAACAACATAGACCTCTGAGGCAGGGTAACTGGAGAAAAGGCACATCAGAAATTTTGTGAGGATCAGGCCTAAGGTCATTTCTGCTGACGATATGCCAAGGACTTTGATGGATTTTGACGCAAAGCGACATTTCTTCGTATTGTGCTGGAGGGCGGTGCTGGAGATTGCAGTTAACACTTTTTCGAGACGCTGTAGGTGTTGTGAAAACGTTCGGTAATTTAATACTATGCCGTCAAGGTAGCATAGGCAAGTTATTCATTTGTGGCCTCGCAGAACGGTGTCGATCATGCGCTCAATTGTTGCGGGAGCATTGCAGAGGCTAAAGTGCATCAAATTAAACTCGTATAACTCTTCGGGAGTGGCGAAAGTAGTCTTTTATTTTTCTTCCTCATGCATGGTTATTTCCCAATATCCGAATCGGAGGTCTAAACTTAAAAAAAATCGGCACCTTGAACACCGTTAAGGTCGTCGCCAATGCGTGGCAAGGGATATGTATCCTTTCGAGTAGTCTTATTCAGAGCACGGTAACCAACGCAAAACCGAACAGAGCCTTTTTTTTCTTCCCGAGCACAACAGGCGATGAACAGGTACAAGGAGAAGGGCGAGTGATGTTGCGAGTCAGCATACCCACAACGCTATCCTTTATTATCTTACGCTCTGAAGAAGACACTCGGTAGGGCCGGCGGCGAAATTTGGTAGAACCGTTAGTTGTAATTCGGTGTGTGGCTGCAGAGGTGCGACCCAGAATAGGCGAGTGTCGAATGAGGGGGCATGTTTCATAAAAAAAGTAAGTATTGCGTGCTTCTCATTTGGCGAAACGTCATGGCTGATAGAATAAGAAAGCATCTCGCTAGAAGCGGCAGAATCAGGTGCAGGAAGAGGAACGCTGTGGGGTAGTAAAGCAACAGGTTTAGTGTGGGCGATAGATGCAACGGCAGAACCTTGCTGTAGAAGAATGGGATCGTGAGTAGCGTTCCGGACGGTCAGACGGGATGAACCAGATGAGAGGCGGATAAGCGATGTATCAACGATGATCCCGCAGGATCCCGCAGGAGAGGATTCACGGGCACGGTACAACTAAAACGTGCCATTGGTAACATGTTCACACTTGACTTCAATAACGAGATCTCTCCCAGGGCTGAAGGCATTGTCAGTAGTTGTGAGCACTGGCGACAGTGGCGAATGATCAAGGGGAAACGTGTTGGTTTCAGCAACCTCTATGGTGCGATCACGATACTTGATGACTGCAGACGCGGAAGACAATGTTCCAACCAAGAACCAATGGATGAGCACATGAGAAAAGCACAGCAAGTTTGACATGATGGCGGTAGTCGTCTATGGTGATCCGAGCAGTGCACTGGCCAGAAGGGGATATGAGTGATTCATTGGCGGCGCGTAAATGAGGACCGGAGTAGGGTGTAAAAACTTTCTTGAGCCTAGAACATGACGTATGACGGAAACAAAGGTGCCGGTGTTAATTAAGCCTCGACAAATATCCCTTCAACTTCTGCTGCCAGCATGTTAGACGGGGGTGTGGGAGGAATTGTAAGATGAGCGGTCGGTGCAGCTTCACCTGTGGAAACTGCACAGGTAAGTTTTCCGGATGGCGGTCAGGGGCATACGAAGCTGGTCGAAGGGGTGACGGCGAGCGGCGGTAAGGACATGGTGAAAGGCGCCATGAGGACCGGCTTGTAGACGCCTTCTCGGATGGCCGCGGGGAAGCTGGTCGAAGGGGTGACGGCGAGCGGCGGTAAGTACATGGTGAAAGGCGCCATGAGGACCGGCTTGTAGACGCCTTCTCGGATGGCCGCGGGGAAGGTGGGTGATTGGGGTGTGTAGCAGCGTAGGTTTGACGGTACGGATACTGAGCATACGAGGCCTAGCGGCGAATGTCACGGAAGTGATGTCGCACGTCCCGCATATGCCGACGACAGACTCGAGCGACGTAGCCGCGAATGACGCAGTAGAAGCAGACCGCCGTGGGTGAACGGGAACGCCAAGAAGTAAAAGGAGGTGGGCCGGAGACAGGAGCAGGTGGGTGATGCGATACGGCGGCTATGTTAGGCTCCGGAGGACTGGAGCTGGGAGTTGTTAGAGGTGGAGGGGGAGTCGCACCTATCTCAGCATAAATAGGTATGTAACGGTTGCTTGGCTTCTCCTGATAGGAAGGACGTGCGACAGAAGCGAGTTCCTCCTTGACCACGGCACGCAAATTATAATAGCTGGCAGGTTGGGAAGCAGGGGGAACAGTTTCTGGGTAAGAGCCCTGCAGTTATTCGAGGATTATCGACGTAATCAGTGCGCGGAGATCAGCGCCTGTGGAAAAACGATGGTCCCAGGTATCCAGGACGCAGCCTGATTGGAGGTCATCTTAGCACTGACAGGTGGTACGAATGTCTGCAACAGATGAGGGGTGTTGAGCGGCGAGAGTGCTAAAGGCGAAAAAGGGAGGGGGGGGGGGCTCCTATTCTTTTGAGGACATGGTGTACCCGGTTGGCTTCAGGCATGACAGTGTTGACACGGCGGCAAACGGCAAGGGCGTCCTCAACGTACGACGTGTAACTCTCCCCGGGAAGCTGCACACGGGTGTCTATTTTTTTTTGGTAAGCAGCGGGGCCGGTGGTCATCATTCTAAAGATCTGACGAAGCTGAGTGGTAAACTGAGTCCAGTCAGGAACAGCAGCCCGATGGTTGACGAACCAGGTCTCGGCTACATGGCTCATGAAAAATCCGACGTTCAGAAGTTTGGTCAAAGCATCTCAACGGCTGTAGGCGCTAGCATCTTCACGTTGCTCCAGCCAGTTCTGAACGTCGTGGCCGGGGAGACCAGGAAAAACGGGAGGAGCGAGCTGCCGGGTGGTAATAATCCAGGTAGGCTGACCTGACGACGTCGCCTTGGACGCGTGTGTGTGGGCAGGGCCGGAAGGAGCCTCGGGTCCGAGAGGAAGCGCACCAGATAGGAGGAAGCAGGCACAGCATCCGGAATAGGGGGATGTCGATCGAGATGTTCCATCCTGGCTGGCGGGCCGACCAGGATTCGACCAGAGCGTAGCTGCTGTGTTTCGACTGAGCCGGACAAGGATAAACAGCACTCTCCCCCACTTTTAAGCTCGTGCGACCGAGCTTTATTGGCACTGCCAATAATGGCGTCGAAGAATGAACCCATGAACGAGCGTTGATGATGGTGATTCACAAATGAGGATGAAGTTCACGTGAAGCGAAGAGTGATGAATGGTAATCAAAGATGTGGATAAGTTCACGAAAAGCGCTCACAATAGATATGAAACATCAGCAGGTGAGTCGCGCACATGGTGTGTCAGTAATCTCAACATGTGAATTACAGTGTTTTACACCGAGTGTCCCAGCGGAAAATCACCAACGTTTAAAAAAGAGCAATTTCTACGCATGTGAGAAGGAGCCTAATCAAGGTAGTCACAGGAATCAACAGCAGAAACGGTCTACTCCTGGCGTTTGTTCTGCCAGAAAGCTCCGCGCTCTGGGGTCGCCGTCTTCGTCTTCTTCAATTACAAACCTGTGTGGTTGACGTGGCTCAGCTACCCAGGCTGCGGGGCAGTGGCTAAGTACCTGGCGGTGTTGCGTTAGCTTGCTAACTTTCTCCTTCTTTTTGTCTGTGCCTGTTTGCTCCTGTTCTGGGGTGATTGGGTGCGGGACGAGAGCTTAATGTCGACTTCTCCTGGCCAGGGGTTTTCCCCTTGGTCGGCACCTCTTCCTAAAGACCAGCTCCCACTTGATCTCTTTTTCCGCAGCGGCGTTTCAAGCATTCCAGTCGCATTAGTGCCTTCCGATGGAGGCGCTATCCGACTGAACAACCCGGAGGCAGTGCAGGCGGCCCTTCAGTCCACGTCGAAGCACTTTATGCACATTACCGATGTCCGGCATTTCGGTAGGGGTGGTGTTTTGTGCCGGTCGTCGGATAAAGACTGTATTGAAGATCTTCTAAAGTGCACGACCTTCGCCAGCCACCCGGTGAGCGCATTCATTCCGCCTCATCTAGCATGTTCCAAGGGCTTGGTCCGAGGGCTCGACTCTTGATTGAGCCCTGCGGAAACGCTTGAGAACCTCTCGCCTGCGGGAGTGATTGCTGTCCATCGATGCAGCAGGCTGGTTGACGGAGTAAAAATTCCTACGGAGTCCGTCATTGCCACATTTGCAGGATTATTTTACCCGTCAGAGATTAAGGTGTGGCCATTGGTTTTTCGAGTAGATACCTTTAACTCTCGGCCCCTTCAGTGTCAAAACTGCTGGCGATTTGGCCACAGCGGCAAAGCCTGCAAATCGGCCTTACGCTGCTGTGCCTGTGGGGAACGTCATTGCAGAGAGGAATGTCCTGAACAGCAAGAGAAGTGTTGTTTGTGTAGCGGTGCTCATCCTGCTGATTCGGCTGACTGCCCTGCATGAGCACAAGAAGTTCAGGTGCTCGAGCTTATAGACAAGCGCAGATGCACGCGGAGAGAGGCTTTTGCCGCAGTCAAGGAGAGAGCCTCAGCCTACTCTAGTGTGGCCGCCAAATGCCCACCCATAATGGATTCTAGTTTGTCCCAGGCTATTACAGCGGCAGTTGAGAAAGCTGTGGCAAATGCAATGGATCGCATTATGGAAACCGTGTCCACGTGCATTTCGCAGGTCATAGCTGCTCAGATGACCAATCTTCTGCAGGCGTCCACCACTCCGCTCTTGTCTTCTTTGGCTTCGGAAGCTACCCCTCCTTCTGTAGTAATCGATTCCGCTCCACAGGGCCAAAAACAATGTGAGCAACAAAAGACCTCTCAGCCCTCTCCTTCGAATAGCGTTATGGACGCATCCTGTATGGATTGTATTGATATGGAGTCTGATCTCTGCGCCCAGAAACGAAGTGGGTCTCCTCTGAATATTGCAGGTCCATCTTGCCCCCAGTCAAAGACAAAGAAAAGTAACGCAAGTCAAAACGCTAAGACCAGTATTCTAGAAAAGGCAGTCGCGGCTGCGGCACTTCCGCCAAGATAGGGTTCTTAAGTGTACTCCAGTGGAATTGTCTATCAATATTCTCAGCTTCAATAGATTTAAATTGCCTATGCAATCAGCTTCTACCAGATTTAGTTGCTTTATAGGAAACATGGCTAACTTCAAATTTCAATTATCATCTCAAGGATTACCATCCGTTCCGGCTTGACCGGTCATCACGAGGGGGAGGGTTGTTAGTGCTCATATCTAAATAGTTTTGCCACAGGGCATGCATTTCTTTTCAATATGCGGACAATGAATGTGAAATCCTTGCGGTTGACCTCAGTGTCCCAGGTCAACAGCCCTTTACGGTAGCTAATGCATATTTCCCGTCTGGTGTGCGTGACACTCGGCCCCTTGACTCACTCATGTCTAGTAGCCGATCTCAGGTTCTATTACTTGGCGACTTCAATTCGCACCATGTGACTTGGGGGTTTAAAACAGACAGCTTTGGTTCTAGGCTATTTGATTAGGCTTCTGGCAACAACTTGATCTGCAAAAATTCCGGATTGCCTACGTTTGTTCGCAGTCAATGCCGCTCTGCCTTGGATTTAACTTTTTCCTCCCCAGGAGTCTCCGTTATGTCTTGGGCGCCTGTTGACGGTGCAACAAACAGTGATCATCTACCGATTAGTTTCAAGTTTGCGTGTAAATTAACTCTTCCTGAGCGACATCAGCGCACGTTAATAAATTACAATTGCTTTAAAGACACTCTAAAATCAGCCCTCCAAATCACTTCAGACACTCGCGCTCAGATAAGTGCCGAAAGCAAGGCTGCACATCTATGTTCAGTACTGGACCATGCAAGGCAAAAGTCTGAATTTTTGGTTAAGAGAACAAAGGGTGCAATCGCGAACAATTGGTGGAATGCTGAGTGCACGCGTGCATATAGACGACGGAAAGCAGCTTGGAAGAAACTTCTCATCAATCAATACTAAAAAAATTGGCTGGATTATAAGTATGTTGCAGCAACATTTAAGCGCACTGTCGCCCGTGCAAAGGAGGAGTATAATACAAATCATTATGATTTCCTTTCCCAATCGGGAAGTAAACGAGCTTTGTTTAATTTCATTAGGCGCAACCAGGTGATTCCACCGGCTGCCAACAATGAATCCCTCGTTCAGTCCCCTGCTGACATCGCAAAGGCCTTAGAGGATATTGCGTGTGGCTTAGAGCTTCGCTTTACGCCTTACCTTCTCCTACTATATTTACATGCACCTCAAGTGATTTCAATGAGGTCTCTATGCCTGAGCTGTCGCAAATTGTTCTGCGCTTATCCCCAGCGGCTCCTGGCCCCGATAAGGTCACTTTATCTATGATCAAAATTTTGTTCAATGAATCTCCTGCAGACCTGTTGGCTCTAATTAACCATTCTATTAAAGGTCCTTGGATACCGCATGAGTGGAGTCTTGCTGAAATAGTTCCATTGCTTAAAAAGCAAGGGGAGGGCTTAACTTTAGACAATATACGCCCTATTTCGTTAACATCGAACCTAGTGAAATTGGTGGAAAGGGTCCTTCACAGCCGTGTCATGTCATTCATTTCAGAAAATGCTGTATTGAATCCATGTCAAATTGGTTTCAGGCCGGGTTGTTCAATTTGGTGTGCTCATACTGACCTTGAGAGTCGTATTAAATTAGCTCGCAATAGAAAACAGTTTGCTGCGCTTGTCACCTTGGATGTCAGTAAAGCATACGACAGCGTGGAGCACTCGACTCTATTACTAAGATTACAGGAACTCAACTTCCCAAGCTATTTTGTAGTCTGGATTTCTGTTTTTTTAGAAAATAGAGGATTTTACTGCTGCCAAAATGGTATTTCCTCAAGGAGATTTCCACAGACAAGAGGTGTTCCGCAAGGATCAGTTTTCTCACCTGTTCTTTTTAACATTTTTCTAAGCTCAATTCCATGCATTCAAAATGTGAAAACTTATGTGTACGCCGACGATATTGCATTTTTTTGCATCAGCAGGTGACATTCACACTCTTTATCGAACCCTGCAAAATTACCTCAATGTTCTTGACAACTGGCTAGGAAGAATTCATCTGTCCCTTAATGTGAAGAAATGCGCATTGTTAGTATTTCCAGTTTCTGTTCCTGTAAACATCTGCCTGGTCTATAGAAATAACATAATACCTCAAGTACAGACGGTGAAGTATCTCGGTGTAATATACGACTCTACTCTCTCCTGGCGGCCACACATTGAGCAAGTTTCTGCAAAAGGAGTTCGGGCCATTGGCATCCTGCGCAGGCTTTGTAGTGCTAGGTCAGGCATGAGAAGGCATACGCTTCTGATGATTTATAAAATGTACGTCAGCCCAATTTTGGAGTTCGGGTGTGTTTTATTCTCAGGAGCTCCTGCCTATAAACTTCGCCCTCTTGTGCTTTTGGAGCGTGAGGCGTTGCGCCTTTGTCTGGGGCTTCCAAAATAAGTCGCCAATGCTGTTCTGCACCTTGAGGCGCGAATGCCTTCGTTATGAGCTAGGTTTCGCCTTTTAACAGTTCAAACATTTTTAAAATTGTGCGACTCACCTCTTCACGCTTCCAGTATAATATTTCTTAGTCAACCTTCCGCCTTTTTTAGTGCTGCCTGGTCTCGATTTCATACCCCGCAGATATGTTACGTGCAGTCCCTCCTTGATCGCATAAATATCCATTTCACTGATGTCCGCCAAATATATAACAACTCCTCATCGGTCCTGATTGAATTCGATGACATTGTCCCATCGAATGCAAAGCTGCAGCCCTTCCCGCTTCTTCAGGGTCTATTGCTGGACCACCTAAGGTCCTTTCCCTCTCATGTTCTTATTGCTACCGATGCCTCGCAGGATCGCGAAAAGGCAGGTGTGGGAATTTTTTCACCTTCACTGGATTGGTATTTTTCTCTCCGTCTTCCTGACTTCACTCCAATTTTTCTGGCTGAATTATTAGCAGTAATCTTAGCCTTACGAAAATTAGAATCTACCGTTTCCCAGGTCGTGGTTATGACAGACTCTCTGTCCATTTGCTCTTCCTTATCCTCACCCACTGACTCTCGGCCATTACGCCTCTTTAAGTTCCTGATTCCGCTGCATCTAAATTCGGTAAGGTTGCTTTGGGTACCAGGTCACATGGGCTTTCACTTAAATGAGGTTGCAGATTCCTTAGCAAGAGCCTCTCTCAGCGGCCCAATTGTTGCTGTCCTATTATCGTGTGCATATACAGCTGCGGTGAGGTTTCGCAGCTACGCAATATTTCAGGAATTTGCTGCCTTGGCTCTTACATCGTCTCCCGAATATCAGCATCTTCTGCATCCTTGGAGTAGCAAAGACTGGCGCTCACGCAGACTAGAGGTCTTTTTCACGCGCTTGCGTTGCCGGGTTCCCCTTCTAAATTTCTACCTTCACAGATCTGGCCTGGCAGCTTCCCCACCGTGCCCTTTTTGTGCCGAACATGAGACAATGGATCACTTCCTGCTGTTCTGCCGCCGCTTTTCTCATTTGAGGAAGCGTCTTTTGCAAATTCCATTTCATCAACTGGGCTTGCCTGTGTCTTCCGTGGTTGTTCTTTCCATTGGCGCTTCTTTGCTTGGACGAAGCGACAGGAGTGTGCGCTCTGCTGTGCAAAATTTTCTTCAAGAAACGCAGCGACTCCCATTCTAATTTCTTTTTCCCTATCTCAGTCAGTAAGACATTGCAACATTACAGGCATTGTGTACTATTATGCACATTAAGCAATTGTCCCGTCTTCGATCTCCAAGTTAACTGGACCCCTTTCCTTCCCTCTTCCAATCTATCAGACTACATACTATTTCCACTGCTTTTCCTGTCAAAAATTTCCTGTATCCAGTAATTAACCGCCTGTTTCTTGGCCACTCCCCCGTAGTGGGTATGTGCCAGCAACGTCTGAGGCCTTCCTTCCTCCCTTCCTTCCTGTGTGTTGACTATGGCACTTTGTAACTACCGTCCGGCGAAAAGGAAGGAGCTCCGCTTAAGTAAGGAACAGACGCAAGCAGAGGATCGTAGTAAGGCTTGAGGCGGTCGACTTGCAGCTTCACCGCCTCGAGGAGGAAGCCCATGGGACGAGGCAAGAGAACATTGAAGGGAGTTTTGTAAGAAGCCCGAGGCTAATGGGCGGCACCCGATGCCACTCGAGGGAACCGGACCTGTAGAATAAAACAGGATCGGAGGTGGCGCGAATGTGTTTCCAGAGACAGTTATATTTCGTTCGAAATGATCAGGACATGTTGGATGAATTCTTTTGCGCATGTGGCGGCTTGCGAAAGGGTCGTACGTTCGGAGGCGTTAGCGTGATGGAGAGAATAGTATCATAGTGCAGGCAGGCTCTCATTTGTAAAGGAAAAAGATGAAAACCCAGTTATGCTCAGCGTGGAAGTGTTATAATCGTACGTCACAAATTGGAGAATCCGGTCCCAAGTGGAATGGTGAGGGGCGATGTACATGGCGCGCATGTCATTCAAAGTTCGTTTGGTGCTTCCATTCACATACCGTTCTTCTGTCAATGGTAGGTAGTGATTGAGCGGGGAACAGGGCAGCACAGCTGAAGCAGTGCCTTAACAGTGTCCGGGATGAGGACTGGCCTGGGTTTTCTCAGCTACTATTTTGGTACACGATGGCGGAGAACGATATGAATTAGGATGAAACACGCAATATCATGAGTGTAGGCAGGTGGCAACGGCGAGGCTTCAGCTCAGTAATTTAGTAATGCCACCATGAACCAGGCAGTGACCATTTTGAGTGATGCGCCCATAGATGTCAAAGCCAACGCAGTCATGTCGTCTGGCAGGACACAGCAAGGGCTGCATGGTAGCGCAGGAGCAACGAGGAGGCGTTTTATGGCGTTCGCAGTCACGAAAATAGCAAGCGCATTGACGGCCGAATTGTTACATGCCAAGCTAGTATAGTAACATAGTCAAAGGCGTGTGTATATATTTTGCGTGTCGGCGTAATCACACCAAGGATCCGCGTGAAAGGAGGAACAGAGGTCCAAGCAGAGGTGCAGAGGGATGACAAGAACTTATTTACATCAGTCGGAGAGGTAGTTTCTGCGATCTAGCATGCCATCATGGATGACAGAGTTGTTGCTTGCCGGCGGATAGCTCAGGACGCACAAAACGTAACTGACACATACGGCAGAGTTGCATGAAAGCGATCCAGGGGTCTTCCAAGGCGATTGAAGGCGCTCTTCAGATGACATGACAGGTAATTTCGAGCGAAGTGAAAACGTTGGTTGAGAGGTGCTGAGTCAGGGTCATATATGGCAGAGATGAGTGGGATAGCGCGTAGGCATCAGCGTGCTAACGGCCACAGCAATAGAGGGCTTAAACTTCGAAGTGCTGTAACCGAAGGGCCGAACAAGCAAGCCGACCCCAGGTATCTTTCAATGAGGATAACCAGTGAGAGATGGCAAGCGTAGCAGTAGCAGTGGGCGGTAGAAAATTAGTTGGCCGGTTGAGATTTAGAAATTTGCGGGGACACGGTGGCGGCAGCTGGCAAGGGACCGGGATAATTAGAGCGACATTTTAGAGACCTTGCCCTGCAATGGGTGTAGTTAGGCTGATGATCATGACGAACCAGCAGTGCGCATTATAATTTGTAACCACAAATACATAGCGATCGTATACATACTGTCGAAATTTGCTATTCACACAAATGATCCCCAACCATTCTTTTTTGGTAACGGTATAGCTAATTACTCTTTGTCCTCTTTTCTGCTCTCGTTAGCTATTTACGACATTTGTCAGAGTACGGCTCACGTGAGAAACCGGGCATTCATCGAAGCCTGATTTGCTTTGTGCTTAACTGCGCAGAGGCCTACACCGCTGCCATGAGTTTGAATTCAGAAAGTGCATTTGGGTCAAAATTGCGACGGATATTAGGGCACAAGATGATGCGATGGAAAGTGGTGAGGGAAGAATCGCACTCGGGCAACCAAGCCACTATATCGGAGCTGCAGCCAAGTACGTCCATCAAATGTGCAAGGACGGATGCAAAAGTCCGGAAGAAACTGCAGAAATAAGAGCAGAGAGTTAAAATATCGCAGTACTTTTAGGTAGGTTGGATGAGGGATGTGAGCGACGACACGAAATGTGGGAGGATAGGAGAGAACGCCTCCCGTTGAGACCACGTGGTCTAAAGTGGTGAACTTTGAGGTAGCGAAAAGTGACCCCCTCTTCCAGGTTTCAGTTGGCATTGTAGCGTCCGCGAGAAACCGCAGCACGCGCTCGAGGCAGTCACGCCCCTGGGTGACATCGCGTGAGCAACGAAACACCACGAGACACTCCGTTAAGTAAAGGACGTCCTGGATGACAAGGTGGACAGTGAAACTCGCGACAGGGGAGATGCGTTGCTTGCTGTCGGCACGAGAGGAAACGTTAGAGCTTGCATTGTCACTTTGCGGAGTTTACGGCAGACGGCGGCCCTAATTACAGACACAGACACCCTTGTCCGCTTCTGTACCTACGTGACGGACGGCTTTGATAGCACCAGCGAAGCACAGTTCTTGCCTCCGGAACTGTGGGCGCTGTTTTCCTCGGGCGCAGTAGGAGGACGACGCCGCATGGGAGAGAAGGAACGGCGACGGGGAGATAATGAACGTGGAGGCCAGTATAGGAGGTGCGGCCCGCAGGAACTTGTGCGATAGCGGGCCACTGGAAGGAGTCGGCGAAAAATGCGGATCGTTACAGCAGTATGCGGGTGCACCGCACTCCAAATGTGGCGTCCGCTGGCGACAAAGGCGCTCGGCGGGACCTCGGGAAGCCGCCGGCATAGGAGATGAGTTCGTTGCCCAGCGTACTCCACAGATTCAGAGGTTGTCGCCAAGGAGTTGTGAAAGGGTGGGAAGGTGCCGGTGGCGGCACTTAGGGCACGAAGAATGAGGTGCTGGCGCCCCATGATCGGTGCGTAGTTTACTGGCGCCGGCGTGAGCTTATGTCAGGCGTGGCGAGGGAATAAAGGATAGCGTAGATTCCACGGAAACAAGCAACAGCGGCGATTGGCGTGACACCTGTTTGCGCACAAAAACCTTGATGTACAGAAACGTCGGGGGTTGGTCGGTGCACAGACCGCCGTAGGCCAAGTTGGCAACTAGCTCGTCTGGGGCGCAAGCATGGCAAGTGGAAGCCAGCTGTTTCTCGAGCACATCTATCCTCGCCAAAGCAAATGACGTCGGCAATGGTTTAGGTGTTCTTGGCTACTATCATCTGGAAGCTGTCGTCAGGTATTCCTTTCTGAATGCTAGTGATGTTGCTGGCGTCCCTCATCGAGGTTTTGATGCGCTTACGCGACTCGACAAAGTCCTCGATATAATTGATAAGTGACCCACCTGCTTCCTGAGCGAGAACACGGAGATGATGTTCAGCAAGCAACTTACGAGCGGCAGGACCGCCGAAGGCGTTCGAGAATCTGGTCTTAAAAAAGCCCATGTAGGAAGGTCTGCCACATGGTTGCGGAACCACATGTTGGCAACGTCGGCAAAATAGAAACGGATGTTTCCGAGATTGGTGGAATCATCTCACTTGATGTGGGTCCTCACTCGTTCTAACGACGACAACCAATCGTGGACATTGTGGTCTGAAGCTCCGCTCAAGATGCTGGCGTTTCTTTGCCGGAGCGCACCGGAACAGTAGATGGCATGCGGAGGGTCCTGGGTGGTACTCGCGCTGGTGTCTTCGGGAATGGCCGACTTCGAGAGTAACATACGGCTTTGAAGCTTCAATGTCAGAGCGACAAAACGTCAGCACTTCCATCAGATGTAAGGAGTTTAATGCAGGTAGTATAACGAATCAGGAAGCCTAAATTGTCCAGTCATAGATATGGCTTTGCTAGACACAGTCGCGCTACAGGGTCGTCATCGTCTTCAAATACAGCCAGCTGAGTGAGAGTACCTGAGTGCAGTTGAGAGTCTCGTAGCCCCAGTCAGCATTTGTTTCTCGCTCTCGAAGGTTAATTAGTAAAAGCTAAAAATGGTAACATTTTATTAAAGGAACAAATTATATTAATTGGCTCCGGTTCACTTTGAATAGTGCACTGTGTCACAGTAACCGCTGAGTACCTGAGCTTTGAAAGAATCTCACTGTACCGGTTGCAAGTTGTAGCCCCCCACGTCTATGACCACATTCCTTTTACATAGTAATTCATAACCTTAAGCGTTACATTTTGGCTTTCAGGTTTGCTTGTAAAGCCGCCCGGAAGGAATATGAAATACTCGCATAACTGGCTGTTCGCTCTCCTCCTATTGTGTGCTTGGTCGAAAACTCAAGGTGAAGTAAATTCTTTTTTCCCTCATCCAAGTCCATTACAAAGACTTTCTCTGTTAGCACTTCCTATGCAATATCCTCGAAGCAGACATGGCCGAACAAACGTATACCAGTCGTCTTTCTTTCCTTGCAGCATTAAAGAATTGAACAAACTGCCTCAGGCCGTGGTGTCTACAAGTGATGACCAATTTGGGGATGCGTTAAAGAGAAATCTTTGTGATGGTACATATCAATAGACTGTGAAAGCATAAGGCTTTCTACAATTTATTCTTATTTTACTTGTTCCCAATGCGACAAATTCCTTTTGCTTGTCTCGAAACTTGGTTTTCTACTGTTTGTTTTATTGTATAAATCAGGTTCTTGTTGTGTTTTTATGGTTTAGTTGCAATGATCCTTTGCTGATTTAACCAGTGTTCGCGTTTTTTATTTTTGTGACATCCCCCCTACAAGAATGTCTGCAGGCGGTTTGCAGTACAATAACATATAAAAAAATAATGAATAAATAAATAAATAATTCAAAGAAAGAAAGAAGGAAAGCAAGAACTAAAGAAAGAAAGAATGAAAGAAAGAGAGAAAGAAAGCAGGCAGTGATTGTTGGTCGCTTTGTCGCCTCGATTGTTTACCAATACAACTGCAAAATGCAATCCATGGTGCAGGTCCCAATTACACTTTCTCGTTTTTCTTCACAACATATCTTTATTTGCCTTGTTGAGGTTGCCTATTTGACTTCGTATTTTTATTTCAAGCGTTCGTGAAACACTGTTCGTACTAAAGATAAAGTTGATGAGAGGCACGAGTCGCGTGTTTTGGCGTTTGTTAGTGTCTCCGTTTGCAGAGCTCGCTAGTACGACGATGTACTCCACTTCCTCGTCCCTGTAGAGGGCGAAAAGTCTTAGAGTGCCATTGAGCAAAACGGGGTGGGCGGATATTTAAATATCCGCACGGTTCTCTGTGATTTGAAACGCTGGTTGTACATCGGCTTTTCCCTCTGCCACTGCGCAGCGTGTAAGTCGACAGAGAAGCGCATCAGGTGCCCTCAAGCGGGATACATTCCTGGAAAATCATGTGATGGAGTGTCGTCATGGGAGTGCACGCCTGGCACGAAAAGGTGCGCGTGCAGAGATGAACTCTTCTTACACGCCGATGGCAGCTGCGTCAAGAAGACAGAGTGCGGTAAGCAAATGCCGAAGACATTTTTAAAGCGTTAAGCTGGGCTGAACGGTCACAGCTGGGGATAAAAATTAAGGATCTGATATGCTCACCCTATATTGGTAACAACTACCGCAAACTCACGTGATAACAGCAGAGGTTTATGGAAATGTCGAAGGAATTTTGAAACAATAAAAATTACATAAACAAAATTTTGCATTGTACATGAGAGGCATACGAACCGGCTAATCTGATGCAATAGCGGAACGAATACTAAACTGAGAGTGGATGAACTAACACTAAAATTCCCTTCACTAATCATGTTCCACCTTTTCCTGTGCTGGAATCAAAGTAATATGTCTTAGGAATAGCTTTTAGGCTTATCGCTACCTTCCTAAGCAGCATATGACAAAATGTAAAATTAACGCAAGGACTGAGTGTCATGACAGAAAACAAAACATCCGAACAATAAAGTAGAACGCCTTTATTTGAACTTCAGCGCACCAACAAAATTGTCGATAAAATCTGAAGGTTTCAAAATTAATAGACGCCCTCACCCATAAAACTGGCAAAAACCCTTCACATTATACACATTCATTTGATGACAACCTGGGCGCTGTCTTGTCCAGCATTCTCGGACAAAGTTGTTAGTATTGAAGTATTGTAAGGTACTGTTATGGGAATAAAGAAGGCAACGACCAATTGTTGCGATACGTAGAAAAATATTATTTAACGTTTTTCTATCGCTCGCTGCGAGCAGTTATGACTGCCTTAGAAAACCAATTGGTTACGTTTTTGGGGTAAATCTTAATACTGAAATCTTAAAATTTAAAAAAATTGCATTCATAAAATATTTCTCTTTAAAAATGCTTTTGTTCGGAATTCTGGGTATGCGCTGCTTACGAAACGAGAACTCCACAACAATGACCGTGCTTTCCAATTGCATCAAATGCTTTCACACATACACACTGTTCTGAATGTCGTAGAACTGCTCTGTAATGATAAAGGCAACCGCTGCCTTTTCTGACAGTGCGACGTGTAGCAGTGGAACATCCTCATAGCTGGTGTATACGCATTAAGAAGGTTTCACTGCACAAAGAGCGAAAAGTACCTTACGAGCGTTCTACTTCGTAGCACTTCACGAACAGAAGCACTCGGTCGGAAGCGAGGTAAACGTCGACGCCGGAACAGCTTCACGTTTTCTGAAAACGAATGAAAGGGCCAGTGACACGCTAATCGACGCCATTAACTGCATAAAGGTCCGCTTAGGAGGCTGGCGGAGGTATGGCCTAGCCGCCATTACCGCGGTATCGAAGAATATCTGAAAAGCGTACGGCTGCCCTAATTTGCATTTCGGAAACGCCAGAGGTGCGCTGGAAATACTCTACCAAAGCAGCCCAAGTAATTGGCCCAACATTGGAACCGTATTAGCAAAGGCCGGCCCTACAAAGGACCAGGATGGGACCATCCTGTTGCAATATTAGGCCGATGACCCATGCTGCTTGGGATTAACCTGCTTGCATGTCACGGATGCCAATGCAGAGTGAAACGCCAGTTCCTACACAAACAAGCAATCCAATCGCCGCAGAATGAGATTTAAATTCTCTGAAGTGTATGCCGTTTTCTCAACATCATTTCAGAAAAGAACAATAATCTTAGAAATTAGGGAACCAGTATTCGGATCCAGGAATCTTAATGAGTGTCCTTCCTTCTAGGGCAAGGCACAGTACTTGAAAAAATTTCTTTGATACCGATACCCAATATTCTCAAATAATGTATTTCCGATATCGGTACAAGATCACGAAGCAAAATTTTATTCCTAAAGAGATACCCAATACTGTATCGTCGATGCTTCAATATACCACTGGCATCGCCCAAATAATAAGCTGGTAATACGATATCTTTAATTCAGTTAAAAACTTCTGCGTGTTTTCTGGAAATATTTATGCATTTTATATAGCGCACTGTGCTTGAAAGGGCTTAAACAAACCTGGTCGCATGAATTTTTTAAAGCTCCACAGACTGTAGAGCTAGACTCTTTAAAACATTATTTCAATAAAGCCATGGTGACTTTTAAACGATCACATCAATACACAGCCTCGCAGAATCTTTTTTTTTTCAACCTACTGTACTTCATGAGAACCAGACATATAGCCCTTGACTAGTTACGAATAAACGTGAAACAGTTTATCATGCTCATCAGTTGCAAGTGCAGGGTTTACTGGTTGCCTATGCCTTTGCCTTGGGCCAAAAGTGCAAGCTCTCTGCGCGTAGGAAGGCCGAACTCTTATTTCCTCTGCCGAATATTTAACAGAATTTTGAAGTTGAAGATTCATAGTTAAATGCTTGAAGGAGAAGAACAAAAAATATATCGCTACAATTTTTATTGCGCAAGATATACGTTAAGGGTCTCTGTTATATAGTTTTTTTTACGTTGCTGTTGTAACACCATTCCCTCAATCAACCCTTCAGAAAGACCCCCGTGAGGGGGCTATAGTTTAAGCGAAGCAATTGGAAAAGGTTCTGTATACAGGAACACACGAGCAAGTTGCCTTGTTATAGTTATTAACATGTGTTTCATCAACACAAAAGAGTAAAGCACAGAGACGATGACTCGAGGATCCTCTAGGTATAGTTTGGAAACTAAGCTTTCACTACAGCATATTGGCAACTATGGCTTGATGTAGCACTGTTCCTTAAATCAAAGCCTAGCTTTCCTGGACACCACTTTTAATTGTGAGGCAACTGCAGAATGTTGAAAATATTTTTATGAACATATTGATTGGAATGGCCTGATCCTTCGGCTCGTAGCAAAATCTTCCTTTTAAAGCTTGTCCTGCGCGCACACCGAGCAATCAAAACTGGCCCAGAACCGTAATGGGGTGCGTTCTTGAGAATAAATAGCACAGAACTACAATCGTCCTGAATAGGAATCTGCGGGATATTTTGATTGCTATGTGCAACCTTACTTTATGCGAAAAAATTACGTCCATGAACCACTTCCCGTTGAAAAATGCGCTTGTTAAGAATTTCTAGGTATGGACAGGAATGCGTCAGCTGACGCATTTGTTTGGCGCTGCCGGCGCTGATGACCCCGTTGACCTGCGTATCGAAGAGTGCGTGACCATTATCGTGCTTACAAAGTAAACGACAAATGCTCTGTTAGCTCCTGAGCATGCCGGTGAAAGTCTTCAATTCCTGTTGGCAACCGCCCCAACTTGATACAGACGCGAAGAGGCACTGCATCTACAATACGATGAGCATGTCTTCTTGTCCCTTCCGTCACCGAGTATGCAGAAGCACATGTATGCAGTCTGCTTGTCAAACAACGAACGTAGGAAGAAAGACGACTTATCGTTGTTACCGGTGACCGCTTGTTTGAAAGTGGCGGTTGGCAACACTCACTGCTGCTGGAGACTTCAGTGGTGGCACAGGATACAGTAGCAGTAGTGGGAGGCACTTATGTGGTGATGGTGGACGAGTCACCACGCATTCAACAGAGAAAAGAGCTCTGAATGAATAAAAATTATATGACGAACTGTGTGAGATTTCACGCGCAGAGTAACTCCCATCGAGTATTCCCTGCGTTTTTAGCGACGGCCCTGATCTAAAAAAACATAGAAGAAAAACAATAGATAGTTGCACAAGATTAGGGCGAGCAAAACTAAAGAATTAGAGAATTATCCAAAGAATTCCATAAAAATGGACACGTCTATAACTGTGCCACATGATCATGAGTAGTAACAAATGAGCCTTTTGGTGTGCCCGCAGTGACGGGTCACATGACGGCACTTTTCTGTCCTGTAAAAGATGGCCCATTTTGGCTCGGTGGCCTCTGCTAAGGAACTGCAGCGAAAAAAATGTTTCCTTGTACTCGTCATTAGGAGCTTTAATACTGCAACTAAAATTTCTAACCACAGATGTTTCCTGTTGTCATTAACCCTCCGTGTTTCTCAGATATAAATTTTTAAACAGCTTTAAAATCCGATGCCAACCAAACTTCGACATTAATTGATTTTTATATGTTCTGTAACATTCCAGAACGGGCTTCCAGCCTTGGATCTCTACTTAGCTCTCTCACCTCAAAAGTAACCGAGGAGACCTGTTATCCATCTCAGTTTGCAAAAAAGGGCTAAGCATGACATGTTACAAGCCAACTAACATACTGGTTCAATAACAAAAACGCTATATCCCAACTCACTAATTTGTTTCGCTCATAATACGACCACATTACTCGTACCATTATCATCATAATTATCACGTTCGAAATACACGCACGATATGTGAATATCTGGCTTCACCGCATCCACCGAGAAATGTATACGATGTGCCATCTCGCTCTGTTTAACCTACAATATGGCGCTCGTGCCTATAACGTGATGGGTGCTTCACAATAAATGAATGCTCCGCGGTGCGCAGCACGACACTTGATAGAGATTGTGGGCAACCCAAGTCTTTTGATTCGCAGCTGCATGCGAAATTTTTTTGTCGCAACTAGACTAGCACTGTTTCCTGAAACTTCGACCAGGTACTTAATATTGCAGCTCGTGCTTTGCGCAGCTGTACTTAATTTGACATGCATTTATTTATTTATACATACTGCTAATCCCACTTGGGATTGTTGCAGGAGGGCAAAATAGGGTTGGTAACAACAGTTCAAAAAATACATCATTTTGGTGAAGATCGTAAAATAGACAACTAATAGTAAGGGTAAATCAAAGGCAGTGGAATTAACTGTGGAAATACATCCACAAATACAACAACGCAGAATAACAATACAACTAACTGTATGGTAACCATATCGAAAGAAGGCAAATTAATCTGACAATAGGCGTCATGACAGAAGTTACATCTTAACAGTTCCGAAAACAATACTGGTAGTCTGTGTATACCTGAACAAAGTTAACATTAAAAAGTCACACAGAATAGGAAGCAATATTAGCAACACATAAAATATACACACAAAAATATTTGCTAATTAAGTGCCGAGCACTCGATAGCAGCGCTGAACTTTCCTAACGATGAGCTGCTAGTTATTGAAGGGTTTAGACTGTTTAGATTGAAGGGTTTAGACGAGTGGCAAACGGAAAAAATGAGTATTTGAAGCAGTCAGTATGGACATGGTACTCGTTAAGTGTATTAGAATGTTTGTGACGCGTCGATCTTGCTTTAGAAAAGGAAATATATTTAGTAACGTCAAGTTTTATTTGCTGGTGAATTAGTTGATACATCATCTTGTGTCGCGCGAGTTTACTACGTATTTGGAGTGTTTGTATCCCCTCACGTTTCATTATTTTTGTTGGTGAGTCAGTTGTTTGGTATTTGTTAAGTATAAATCTCACAGCTTTTCTTTGAACTGCTTCGATTTTGGCAATATTTTGATTAGTATGAGGGAACCAAACGACGTTACCATATTCTAAGACAGAAATAACCAAAGTGTTTTATGCAAATAGTTTAGTTTGGGCAGGGGCTAGTCGCAGACGTCGTCTATTAAAAAAGAGTCGTTTTAGAGCTGTTGATGTAATCATGTCCACGTGGGCGTTCCACCGGAGGTCATCAGTTATTAGTAGACCGAGATATTTATGTTCCGTGACTGCAGTGAGTGTTATGCTATTTATGGTGTATGGAAAATTTGATTTATGCTTCTTGCTTGTTATTGTCATACAAGCTGATTTAGTAGCGTTAAGGGTCATCTGCCAGTCCATGCACTATTATGTTATAGATTTAAGCGCATTGTTAGGGATTTGATGTCATGAACGGTGTTGATTTCCTTATAAATGATGCAATCGTCTGCAAAAAGTCGCATGTTGACATTAGCGTTTAGTCCAATTTTAAAATCATGAAATAATAGATGGCAGTTCCTCTGGAATTCGCTGTTTATTGTCGGACAAGAGCCGTGCGCTCCTTCGACATTCTGCGTTCGGGTGGTGGCTTATGAACACCAAAGCCATTATACAGAACTTTGTGTGTCGCTTCTTCTGCACTGTAACAAGCACGATAATAACACGGAGAACCAATAATACTGCATTGTTCAAGTCGGTACAGCAATTTTAAATCATTAGAATACGAAACGATGACAAGGGGCAGGAGAAGAATGCACTTTGCTCTTATTGTGTTATCGTTTTGTGCGCAATGGGCTCCAGATTAGGCAGTGCCCATGCCTGTCTGTGACAACCCCATTCGTAGAACTAAAAGCAGAGCTTCCATTTCGGTCATCGCTCGCGGAGCGAGTTTATTTTCCTTCTTTTGAATATCTCAGTGCGAAATGGAGGCATAAAGAGACAATGAGCAAAAATATAGAAGTGCCATGTCGGGCAATGTGTCGCGCAGTTATAAAATGGCACATGGCACTTAGATGGTGAATAAGCTCTTGGCCTTCCTGCCGGGGATGCACGCGGGTTCAAAGTTTACGGTTTTCAAATAAGAATCGGTTTTATATAGACAAAACCAGTAGAAACATAGCTGTAACAGATAATTTTATTTCCATGTATTTTCCTCTGTTGGTTTAGGTCCCGATCCTTGGGCAAATCTTCGCCCTTCAAAGACAGGAAAAACAAAAAAAGGTGCACCCAATGAAGCGTCATCAATCTTCAAAAATGCTGAACAAGTACGTCCCTATAATTTCAGGTATCCCTATGTTTGTGTTGCCACGAAACGCGTTCTGCTGTCTTCTTTGTTCTTTCGTTAAATTATTAGTTTGCAGCCAGCCACACTTTCCCGCATTACTCTGTATGCGAGACACGACTAAAGCACTCATAAAGGATCATGGTCACGTGCAGTGGTTTTCGCAATGTTTGAAATAGTTTTCCGCATTTGAGGTGCTTTATACCGAATGGTCGATGTCACCGTTATGATGAGCGTGGGCAAGAGCAAATGGCATTCCTAACCCGTCAACCATGGAGCGCCTTGTTTATATCTCTATTTTCGGCCACAATTTCGCCTATAAATTATTTGTGTTCAGCGCCATCCTAATTGTGGGCTGTCTACGACTTCGCCTGTTCTAACATCCAAGGGGAAAAAAGGCCTAGTTATGTATTAAAATATATCTAGGCAATGTGCACTTCATAAGTGATCTACAAAGAGGGAAGTGCAATGCATTCTTTGAACTGATTACTGTTATACTTTTCATATTTTCAAACTAAAGTCATTGCTGTGGTTGGCGCCATTCCACAACAGTTTTTTTGTGATTTACAGAGCGCCATGCTTGTTTCCATCACTAAACTCCTGAATGCCAGCGGAATACATGTGTATTTCATGACAGTCATCACCTTTGCTTGTTCAAAAAAGGGTTTGCTTTTTTTGTTATCAAAGTAATATTTTCCTTTGCGTTAGCCTTTTTCATAGCTATTCATTTCTCATTATGCGCTTTCTGTTTTGTGATAAGATTGCCATGTCTTCATTCTTTTTGATATGCCATGCTTATGGTCTTTAATCTTTAAGTAGTTGTAATCAGAGGTGCATTTTTTTATTAGCGTATTCGATGCTTGTTGTCTGTTTTCTTTCTTGTATTACGCTCGAGTTTATTTCTTGCTTCCTGCTTGTTACGTTCACGTTGGCAGAACTAATAGAGTGCCCTATTTCATTCGATTATATCGGGACCTATGTTCTACACAAACTAATTACATCTGCGCCAGAGCATACTCTACCTAAACCGCCAGCTTTATGCAATATAATGAAACAAAAAATATAAAAACAATTCGCACAAAACCTACGTCCTGGTTTTCAGCGCCTGCAAATTTTAAAATATCTTTTGTAATATCTTCATCATTAGATAGGACAGTGCTGCAAAAAAAAAAACTAACATGCTAAGTCAGCACCACCATCATGCAATTCATTTTTATGCAGTTGATTGCAAGCCCTGAAGAAATGGTCCTACTTCAGGTGTCAGCAAATTTGAGAGTTATCTCTCAAACAAGATGTACGGTGTCTTCGTTTGTTGCCAGTGTCAGCGGTGGAGTGACACGCAGAATTATTTACTTGGAACCAGTTTCGTCCAAGTGAGTGTGACGTGATCTACTTGTAACAACAGCACATGGCACCTTTTTGGCGAGCTGCAATATTTTTGTGAGTGACTGAAAATCACGCAAATCGGTTGCGTGGTTTTAGCCAGAAACTGCAAAAATGAACGAAGTTTTGGCCATCCTCATAAGAAAATTATGAATTGAAACAGGAACTTGCACATGCGCTGAAATGTATTTAATCTAAGCGCGTAAAAAAAGCCGTTATCTTTTTCTTTTTGGACGACAGCGCTCGTCGCACGGTCTGGGCGAAATTCGAAATGCTGTAATGAACGGGAAAAGCAGTGTCATGCAGGATATTTCCTGGTGCCACAAGGCTACCTGCCAGCAGAGACTACAACATTTACCGCAACATGGTGCTTTCGTTGAGAAGGGCGCACTTCCTACCCTACCCAAAGTTATTTTCGTAACCTACCTGAGACCCACCGCATGTGTGGTCACATAGATCAAGCGAAATACCTGTGAAACCACAGTGAGCATAGGCATGGGAATCAGTTCCAGGCTACAATAGAGGAGGTTCGACGACTGTGAAGCAAGACGTCTGGCTAAGTTCAGGCTGTCTAGAACAAAAAAAAACAATTGTAACCTCATGCAGGAGATCATGCATCCGTATACAGAGTAACAGAGTTTTCAGTGCGTAGAGGCAGCATGTGGACTACTGTCCCCTACCTTCTATGCCCTTGCATCTGACCGCCCTGCAGTAATTGCCTTTCAGTTGGTGGAGAGATACAGAAGAATGGTCCCCGCCGGTGCATAAGGTGCACAATGTTGTGCTATATAGAGTGGTAGACTTCAAAGGACGTAGCTTTAGTCCGTAGCATTAAGCAGTTAACATTGAGGAAGATACATAGAGTAAGTGAATTTATTAATGCGAAAACATTATATGTCTCATCGCAACGAAACCTGGCGTCGTTGACTGCAAAAGTGGTTAAAGAAAGTTCGAGATGACCTCACCGTAGCATCAAATATTTTATAAACTTTATTCGGCAAGTGCGGGCAATTGAACCCAGGAGTCTTAGACTGCGTGGCGTGCATACCACCAATAAGTCACAAAACCAATTGTTTTTTCAACATGGGATTTACTACGCGAGGTTGTGTACGCACAGAAAGAAGCTATGTACACAATATTTACAAAGCACGTGGTTAGCGACTTCACTGCACTAGCTTGAAATAACACAAAACAGTTATACGGGCGGCAAAGATTGCCACCGCATTAGCAGCGGAAACCAGTCTGGTAGGAAGTCTTTCAATTAACAAGGATGCAATTTTGTTTTAGGATGTGTTGCAGAGGACGCTAAAGAGTTCGGTTTAAATTCTTGCAGTGTTCGTTACCTTGTGGCTATTCAAACTGATTACCAACCACATGAAATGGAAAAAGCGCATGCTTGACCACAGCGCTCAACCTCCTGTTTAAGCCAGAAGCCATTTCAGTTGATGCTCCAACTTAGGCCCCAAACCCACGTTACTTGCTGACGAAAAAAGGTGAACCTAGCATATGCGCTGCCGACATCAAGCTAATGAGCAGGAATTACGACGAGAAAAAAGAGTTATATACCGTTATTAAAACTTTAAAATCAAGAAACAATAAAAGTGAAATAAAAAAGAACGCTTTAGCATCCAAAGCACGTAATTTTAGGTGCCGTACGGAATTTTTTTAATGTGATCAGTTTTCAGCAGTTGCAGTCGCATGAGGTATCCTTCAAACTGCTGAATATATATTAACGCACTGCAATACGGGTCAGCTATTCTATTTGACGAAGAGTTCCAATGCGAAGCAAGTGAATATATTTGGAACACTACGTTCAATTCACTAGTTCTGCGGACAAAATTGAAGACAATCATTTTATTTTTCCCTAAATTTGAGACCAAACACCGATGCAATAAGATTCTCGCCTAAAAACTTATTTCTGTGCCTATGACGCGCGTTAAAACAGTTACGACCATTGAAACGCGTTCCAATGCCACTTTTTCAGTGACCCAGCAGTAATGTAGCGCTATCAAGGCACCGGTTGCTGTCCATACCAGCATATGTACAGGCTGTTTAACTAAGGATTTACACAATCTTTAAACATAGGCTTCTTAAGTTAGAACAACGCGTTGTCCGGCCTAGCATTATCAACTGTGTAGTACATCGGAATGCAGCTCAGGCGTGCTAATTACGAGGTTTGTTAGCAAGTATTCAATAGCTAACTTCGTAAGTATTAACCTTAGGCTCGTTAACTAGTGAGATACGTGTAGCCAACCGTAAGTAATATTCATATCAGTATTTAGAATTTTGAAAATACCTTTACCCTCGGTGCTTTCGCCCAACAAATTTTGGCTATTTCGATGAGTTATGTCCACTGGAGACGTCGGTTTTGCCGGTAAGCTTCTCGAAACCGCATGTGTTCTGGTGCAATGTGAGCAAAATTTGTTGCGCCACAGTGTCGAGGGTAACCGCGTTTTCGAAATTCGAAAAACTCTAATGGGTGTTGCTTATGGTAGGCTACACGCCCTTCAATAATTAAGGAGCCTGACAGAAATAAGATGAGTCCGAAAGAAGGAAGGCTCTCCGCGCCAAAAAAGTACCGCGGCTCCCTATAATTAAGGAGCCTAACTGTAAAAGTTAAAACGTTAAGTATTCAATATTAGTTAACCAGCTTACTAGATAGCTCGTCTTATCTGAATTTTCATGCTCTACACCACTGACAATAGTATGCCGAAAAAAGCGCTCTTATAACTCAAAAGCCTATTTTTAAAAAATTGTATTATCTTAAGTGAAACAAGCCGATAAGCTAAATCCTCTGAAGCTTGCCGACCATTGACACATTCACATTCGGCTCCTTCAAGCTATGCATCTAAAGACATAAGCGAATTGCAATGTAATTTTGTGTTAACAACACACACTCAGTGACAATTCTATTCGCATTGAAGTGTGCAAGTAAAATTTTACAATTTTTTCTTCACTTTCATCGACAGGATTATAGGTTACTTCTCTTGCGCATTGTAGTGTATCTACCGGACACCCGCGTTTGCCTACTGGTAAACATATGCCATTTCGGGACCTTGCGCCAGAGAACCATGTCGGTTTAAGCGAGAGCCCTTTCAAGATTTTACCATTTGTAGTCATGGGCACGTGGTCTTGAGCGTCAGGACTGTAGTGTGGACAGAAATATTGCCGCCACTATTTCTGCAGAAAAAGAGTGATTCGAACAAATGTCTGGAAAGTCGCAAAAAAGCCCTCAGAAAGTGTTTTGTTCCTCTTCCATTTCAGCAACAATGCTCAAGCTTGGTACAAGCGGTACGTAATAAGAATTTATACGCACTTAAGTGACGCGGTTTTTATAAAAAAGAGAAGCTAATAAATAGTTTATAAACTTTTATCCTTTTAGCAAAAAATCCATAGCCTTGAAGGATGTCAGATTTTTTCATAAATATCTACAATATGTGCTAATCGTTTTGTCACAGGCTTACTCGAACACATCATTGTTTAACAGATCAAATGCTCAAAAAGAGATACTGAGCAAATCGCTCAAAAGATACCCGCCGCGGTGGCTAAGTGGTTAAGGCCCTCGTTGACTGAACCCGAGTTCCCAGGTTGGAACGCGGCTGCCGCGGCCGCGTTTCGATGGCGGCGAACGCAAAAGGCGCCCTTGTGCTGTGTGATGTCAGTGCACTTTACAAATGCCCCAATGACGCATGTAAATTTTGTTGCACCGAGTTGTTTTGATGTTTCAAGATGCTAAACCAACTAGCCAGGCAGCATGCTTTACTATGCCCAGATGGTCGAAATTATTCCGGAGCCCTCCACTGCGACATCTCTTTCTTCCTTTCTTCTCTGACTCCCTCCTTTATCCCTTCGTTTACTGAGCAGTTCGGGTGTCTACAGAGATACATGAGACTGTTACTGCGTCATTTCCTGTCCTCAAAACCAATTTGCAATTTGCAATTTTAAATACGCTTTCTAGGCGGTATAACATATGCTACGTACTATGGGGTTAAAATTAAATGAACCCGTCTCTTCAACTTCCGAACCGTGCAGCACTGCATGTCGGCTCCACCTGACAATGTACGCTTGGTGTTGTGACGTTCCTTGTGTGTGCTACGAGGGTCCCCGTGCGACGGCGCGGCGTAGGCGGAGCCCCCAGTGGCGGCGAAAGCACAACCGGACCCCCTTTCATGTTTCTACTGTATATGGCTGCAAGCAACTTGAGTGAGATTGCTTTTGGGCCTGCCGCCGTGGACCGCACGGAGACGACCCAGATGACAGCGGCATCATCAATTACCGAGCCATACTCGTTGAGAGTGACGACCAGAACGAAGGGGTTTAAGCCCAACCGGACCCCCTTTCCATAGTGTCGGCACGAGTCGAACGCCGCCGCGGCCGCCGCCGCGGGGAGACGGGCGTTATCCTCCCCAATTGCCGTGGCCGTTCCAGGGGGCCTCGTTTCGGCGGGCCTGGCCCCGTGGCAAGACGGTGGGCATCATCAATCAACCCTCCCGAGCACATCCTAGGACAAGGGACCACTTTCCCGGCCTTTTAGTGACCTCGCGTTCCGGCTTTGAGAGGCGAGTGTCATTTGATGGAGAACGGAGGCCGGTGACCCGCGAGAACCGACAGCGGGCCAGAACGTGCCTTACCACAGCCGACGCTATGCGCTACCTCGAAGACAACCTGCTTTCCCTCGGACTCAACACGTGAGGGGGGCGAGACCATAAGTGCGGTGGTGTGTTTGTGCGCCCAAGTGAAAGCCCTAGGCCCCCCCCCCCCCGCACTCCGGCGTGGGCGTCCTCACCCTAGGGAGTGTGGGGATAAGAGGATATAAAAATCGACAAGGAGTACCGAAGAAGAGACGCTCAGGACGACATCGTTCGCCAAGGGGGCCTTCAGCGCCGAAGCCCGACGGCGTGCAGCTTCTGCCAGCAACCGTTCGAGATCAACTCCGGAGCCCCTCCATCGTCCCCATGAAGTCGTCGGCACGTAAGCTCGGACGCCCCAGCCTCTGATGTATAATCTTAATCATGTGTAATTATTGAATATATCTGTTTGTTTAAACTGAGCCATACGGTGTCTCTTTGCCTCTCCGTCCCGTGTGGACCTGCGCATTATGGGGGTCATCACACTGGTGTCAGAAGTGGGGTCTCAAAAGCAAATGTCCTCTGAATGCTGCGACATTCATGACTTCAAGATTGTAATCAAAAGGGAATCACGGGACTGATTGTGGGACATTTACTCCCATTTGAGAGGCTTGAGGCACCGGAGGGCTTGAGTGAAAAAAAATATGTCTATATCTGAGGGAGCTCCCACTCCACAGCCGTCGCTCGGAGCAAGCATGCTGGCATTAGGAAGCATCATTCCGACGTTTACACGAGATAAGACAGGGGTTCCAATCTGCGATTTCTTTTCCATGCTAGAAGAGATTGGGAAAATGGGGGGGTGGTCCGATGCTCAAATGCTGGGAATGGCGAGGTGTAAGATGGCAGGAGCTGCTCATGATTTTGCATGCGAGACGAAAAAGTAAAATCCACAAAATCATTTGCGGAACTTAAGAAGCTCGCGTTTGAGCATTTCGACACTGAACCACGTCACGTGCGGGTACAGAGGTTCCGTGACGCCGGACAGATGGCAGGGGAGGACGTGCGAACGTTTGCGTCGCGGCTTCAGCGCCTAGCACGCGATACGTTAAACAGGGAGGAGGAAGGGGACCAGCTAAGGAAGAAATACGCGGAGGATCTACTTAAAGAGGAAATGACCGCTTTGTTCGTGGCTGGTCTGCAAGACCCCGTGCGCCGGTTCGTGCTCTCGCGCAAGCCGAGCAATTTCGACCAAGCCGTGGTGGCCGCATTGGATGAGGAACGAAATGAGGCGTTAACGACAACCGCAGCGAGAGTACGCGTCATAGAGAGAGCGGTGCTCAACCCTGAGGTTGCTCTCTTGACAGAGCGGTTAGATCGCTTAGAACAGCTGCTATCTCAGCAGGTGGAACACCAGGTTGAAGCGCGCGCTCAACAGCGCCCATTCGCGGGAAACCGGAGACCGCCACAAAGCTACAGGCGCGGTATGCGAGATTTTGAAGAAATCGTATGCTTCGCTTGCCAGGGTTGCGGACACATCGCCAGGTTCTGCCAAAACGTGCGCCGTGGGGAGCCACAAAGAGAAGCAGGCGAGACACGCCCTAAGGAAGCCTACAGTGGGGCTCCAGATACCGAGACAAAAAACTAGATAGTCCTCCCCAGCCTGAGGAGCGTGGGGAGGGAGCAGTGGATGATGAGGTGGTGGTAGTTTGTGTGGCCGACGAGGCATGCCCTATTGTGCGTTGCAAGTTAAATGGTTCTTGCATGGAATTGTTGATAGATACGGGTCAAAGGTGACATTGCTTAAGGAGAGCAGTTTTAACACGCTTCGAATTAATAGGGACCGCGAGGTGTTGGAAGCGTCTGGTGGTATGACAACCAAATTTGTAGGCATAACGGGGGATCCTCTTGGCATAAGTGGACTCTACCGGTTACACTTCTCTCTCGGCGGAATTGCATTGGAGCACCCCTGCTACGTATGCCCGGACACGGTGTCTCTGCCAAACGGAGTGTCAGGTATATTAGGGCAGGATTTTTTGAGAAAAGGGAAGGTAGTAGTCTCATTCTCTGAGGAAGAGGTTAATGCGGGCGGCTAAAAAGTTCCGTTTTTGAACAGGAGAGGGGCTGAGATTCGCAATACCGATATTGACACCCGTCAAACAGTGGGATCATTGGAGAAGGTATATTCGCGGGTTGCCGTCAGGCTGGTCGATGAGGCGGTCGTCCTTCCTTGGTCGGAGCACATTTTGTACGCGTTTGTGCCTTCAGATGTAGAGAGCGGTGCCGTGGGAGTGCTTGAGCCGGTCGACTCTCTCAGCAATGGCCTGAAGGCAGCCGCGTGCCTCGTGACAGTTAATGACGCCCACAGAGTGCCCCTACGGGTAGCCAGCAGCCACTGAGCCTTCCCAAGAACAAAACATTGGCTTTCTTCACCTCTGCGATAGAGAAACGTGAGCCCACCGATACGGTACTCGCAACTGTAGAGCATGCTAGTCCTTCGGCTGCTCCAAAGGTGTCGTTCGATTTTTCTCACGTAAAATCCAGGGAGAGGGAGGCTCTGGCTGGTTTGCTGAACGACTACTCGGAGGTATTCGCCGCGTCCAACCTGGATTTGGGCTGCTGTGGCGTTATAAAGCACAGGATAGAAACCGGCACTTCATCGCCCGTTTACCAGCGTGCGTACAGGATTCCTTACTCCCAACGTGAGGAGATGGAGCGACAGGTGCAGGACCTGATTGATCGCGGCATTGTCGAACACTCAAAGTCACCCTGGGGAGCACCAGCACTATTGGTGGAAAAGCCAGATGGCTCGTATCGATTGGTAGTGGACTACCGCAAACTAAATGCCGTAACTCGCTTAGATCCATACCCCATCCCCAATATACAGGAGACGCTTTCTCAGCTGGGCTCTGCCAGGTACTTCACGGTAGTGGACATGGCGGCGGGATTCTGGCAGATAGCAATGGATCCGGCAGATGCCGTGAAAACGGCATTCAACACGCCCTCAGGGCACTATGAATAGAAAAGAATGCCGATGGGTCTGGCCAACAGCCCTGCTGTCTGGCAGAGAACCGCTGATGTTATCCTGGCAGGTCTTCTGGGGAGGCTGTGCTTCATGTATATGGATGACATAATCATATACAGTGACAGTTTTGAGAACCATTTGCACGATATTGAGCAGATTTTGGTGCGACTAAGAGGAGCGGGTCTCAAGCTGAAGCCCTCTAAGTGCCAATTCCTCAAAAACGAGGTGAAATACCTCGGGCACGTTGTTTCAGCTGACGGCGTGCGACCGGACCCTGAGAAACTAAGGTGTGTCTCGGATTTTCCATCCCCGACTAGCGTCCGCCAGGTCCGGCAGTTTCTCGGCCTGATCGGTTACCACCGAAGGCACATAGAGGAGTTCGCCAAGCTCGCTAAGCCGCTCACCGCCTTAACAGCCAAAAATGTCGCCTTTCGCTGGGACGAAAACGCGGAGAATGCTTTTGGGGCCCTGAAAAGGAAGCTAATGAGTGCACCGCTGTTGCGCCACCCGGATTTTAATTTGCTCTTCGTTATGGCCACAGATGCGTCAAAGTTCGCAGTTGGTGCCGTGCTCTCTCAGGTTATCGAGGGCAAAGAACATTCCGTTGCTTTTGCTAGCCGACAGCTGAGCCCCACAGAGCAAAAGTACGGAGCTACGGAAAGGGAGTGCCTCGCCGTTGTCTGGGCAGTAAAGCACTTCAGATGCTACCTTTACGGCCGCATATTCAAGCTAGTCACAGACTGCCATCCTCTGAAATGGGTGATGAGTGTCAGGGACCCTAGCTCGCGACTCGCTAGATGGAATCTACACGTGCAGGAATACTGCTTTGAAGTTGAGCACAAGTCAGGAAAGACACATCTGAATGCTGATGCACTCAGCCGCACAGCTGCCGTGGCAGCTATAGATGAGTTTGTCCCCGTAGTCGACCCCGCCGAATTACGCCCAGAGCAGTGCAAAGATCCTGACCTGAAGCGAATAATCAAAAGCTTAGAGGGCGTACCGTCTCACCCCGAACAGCTAGGTTATTTTATTGGCAAAGACGGCACCCTGTGTCGGCGCACGAGGCCAACCAGGAAAGGGAGACCAGAGAAAACCGCTTGGGAGAGAGTCGTCATACCTCGGTCGTGGACAGAAAGGGTTCTTCGCGCGTTTCACGATGCGCCATGCGCCGGTCATTTTGGCGTAGGGAAGACACGCAGGCGTGTGGAGCGTTTGTACTTTTGGAGTGGCATGCGACAGGATGTTAGAGACTACTGTGCGAAGTGTCATTCCTGTCTCGAAAGAAAAACACCCAAGGGACGAAGACCAGCTCCAATTCAGCCGTTCCCTGAGGTTTCGGCTCCCTTCGAGCGGACAGGTATGGACATAATGGGCCCATTGCCCACGACCACTTCCGGAAACAAGTACATTTTAGTATTTGTCGATCACCTTTCAAAATACGCGAAAGCGGTAGCACTCCCAGATCAGAAGGCAGACACGGTTGCAAGAGCATTTGTCGAACAGATCGTGCTCCGACATGGACCCCCGAGGCAACTCTTGACAGATCGGGGAACGAACTTCGTGTCGCAGCTAATGAGGAGAGTTTGCGAGCTGCTTAAGATCGCTAAGAAGCAGACAACACCGTACCATCCGGCTTGCAACGGCGCGGTGGAGCGACTGAACCAAACCGTGGCCGGGTTCCTGTCGCATTTTGTTTCGCGCGACCAGAGGGACTGGGAATTGTGGCTCCCGTATGCAATGTTTGCCTACAATTCCGCAGCACACGAGAGCACGGGCGAATCGCCATTCTTTCTTCTCTACGGCCGAGACCCGGACCAGCCTAGTGAAGTGCCAGAGGGCCCCCGTCGTGTCCCATACGCTTCACTGGACGACTATAAGGTTGAGCTAGAATCGCGCTTGCAAGTTGCGAGGGACATCGCAAAGGAGGCCTTAAAGAAAGCGGCGAAGCGCAGGAAGGAGGTGCACGATCGCAGTGCTAGAGACGCGCCGTTTGATGTGGGGGACAGCGTGTACATTGAAAACTGCCAAAGGAAGATTTGGCTAGCTCGTAAGTTCCAGACGAAGTGGAGAGGACCGTGCGAGGTTGTCGAGAAGCTTTCCCCGGTAAACTTCAGAGTCCGAGACGTGAACCGGCGCTTGATAAGGATACACGCAAATCGCCTCAAGTCGGCACCGGTTCAGTATTCACGAAATGAGGAAAGGGAAAGCGCGGATTTTGATGGGGACAGAAGTGAAGCGGAGCGCGCAGATAGTTCGCAAGAAACGCCCTCTCCTCCATTTGTTCGGCAGGCGCCAGAGGTGACGGCCGGAATGCCACCGGATTTACTTCTTGCATTGCTAGAAGAAGAAGCGCGCGAGGTTGCCGCGCAGATAACGCCAGGAGAGGCTCCTGCCACGAGCCCTCGCGAGTCCCAAAGCAGACAAAGGGTCACAGACTTACTTAGTATTACTCATGAAGGCCGATATCCGCTGCGAAATCGGAAAGCTAAGTCGGACTAATGGCGTAAACAGAGCGGAGTTGTGAACTGGTTAGAATTGTGTAATGCCGCAGCTCATAACATTGCTATGTGCTTATGTGTTAAGTTATCGGAGTTGGTAGTTAAACCTTTCTGTCATTAAGTAACACCTTCACAGGAGAGCATGCGGAGCGCATGCAGAACCTGCCCTACTTCCTTTCGTTATCTATATTTTTGTCTGTGCCGTGATCGTGCTAGAAGTGGGAGCTCCTTTGTAACTGTGGTAAATTTATTTCGTCCAGTTTGGACTAGAAAGGAGAGGCTTGGGTGCTGAGTTTCATGTTTATCTGTAAAAGAAGATCAGTGCTGCCCCTGGAGACGCCAGTTATGACAGCGGAGGCATATGGTGTTGTGCAGTGGTGTTGAGTGCAGCGAAAAGTGTTTTGTCGGACGCACTGTGCGAGGCGATTCAGAAAGACAAGGGGAGGTGCATGGACTCAAATGTTCGGAGAACATTCTTCTAGAGGGTGAGCGAGTGTGACGTTCCTTGTGTGTGCTACGAGGGTCCCCGTTCGACGGCGCGGCGTAGACGGAGCCCCCAGTGGCGGCGAAAGCACAACCGGACCACCTTTCATGTTTCTACTGTATATGGCTGCAAGCAACTTGAGTGAGATTGCTTTTGGGCCTGCCGCCGTGGACCGCACGGAGACGACCCAGATGACAGCGGCATCATCAATTACCGAGCCATACTCGTTGAGATTGACGACCAGAACGAAGGGGTTTAAGCTCAACCGGACCCCCTTTCCATAGTGTCGGCACGAGTCGAACGCCGCCGCCGCCGCCGCCGCGGCTAGACGGGCGTTATCCTCCCCAATTGCCGTGGCTGTTCCAGGGGGCCTCGTTTCGGCGGGCCTGGCCCCGTGGCAAGACGGTGGGCATCATCAATCAACCCTCCCGAGCACATCCCAGGACAAGGGACCACTTTCCCAGCCTTTTAGTGACCTCGCGTTCCGGCCTTGAGGGGCGAGTGTCATTTGATGGAGAACGGAGGCCGGTGACCCGCGAGAACCGACCGCGGGCCAGAGCGCGCCTTACCACAGCCGACGCTATGCGCTACCTCGAAGACAACCTTCTTTCCCTCGGACTCAACACTTGAGGGGGGCGAGACCATAAGTGCGGTGGTGTGTTTGTGCGCCCAAGTGAAAGCCCTAGGCCCCCCCCCCACTCCGGCGTGGGCGTCCTCACCCTAGGGAGTGTGGGGATAAGAGGATATAAAAGTCGACAAGGAGTACCGAAGAAGAGACGCTCAGGACGACATCGTTCGCCAAGTGGGCCTTCAGCGCCGAAGCCCGACGGCGTGCAGCTTCTGCCAGCAACTGTTCGAGATCAACTCCGGAGCCCCTCCATCGTCCCCATGAAGTCGTCGGCACGTAAGCTCGGACGCCCCAGCCTCTGATGTATAATCTTAATCATGTGTAATTATTGAATATATCTGTTTGTTTAAACTGAGCCATACGGTGTCTCTTTGCATCTCCGTCCCGTGTGGACCTGCGCATTATGGGGGGTCATCACAGTGTCGAGACCGGCACACTGCGTCGATTTCGACACCAGGAGTGCATTAGCAGGCGACGCCCTTACCAAACCAGGTGGCGCCCTAAATATAGGGAAGAAGATGACACATGTGCAGCGTGTGGTAAATATACAGCAACAATTGAGCCTCTTACACTCGAATGTGATGGTAACAATCCGGATGTCGATGAAGGCCCAGTCACTCTTACTGATGACCCTAGGGTGGGTTTAGATATAACCAAGGTTATGTGAATGGATCTGCGTTAGAAGTTAGCAAAAAGATTGGAATCTTGGTGGCTCGAAAGCAGATAGGTGACTTAAGGTCAGAAACGTAGGATTTCAAATGTATTTTAAAAAAACGCCTAAAATACACACTGATTTGTGTTGTATTGGGTTTTATGGAAAATCGGCAGCTAAGGCCATCATGGGACAAACGCAAACAGATTGATTTACAACGCGGAAAAAGAGATATAAAGACAAAATACAAGCATGGTGGCAACAGCCCCCCCCCCCCCCCCTGTTTCAAAGAAAACGCTCCTATCTTGTATCAAACCACCCACGGTTCGAAAGTTGGAGGGTCGGGTACAGACACTTTTGACCTCGATGTTGCAAATAACTTTAGTATACCTTCGTTATTTGTTTGGTACGAAATCTCAGGGAATGCACCTGAAGACGGACAAAGCCGGCACCAGCAAGCGCGGCAATGCGTCCTGATGTGTTGGCTCACCTACACATCAAAACCAAAATTAGGCAAATGCTCTCGCTGCCTCAATATAGTGCACAAAAAAACACAACTTCACACAGCACGTTGTCGGCAGGACTACTTAAATTCATTTTATTACCTACTTTAAGGTGGTCTCAAGTTGTGCAGTCGCTCACAGTGGTGTAGCCAAATAGGATGGGTGCGACGAGTAGGGATTAATTTTCAAAGCAAAGGTTATGACAAGCAAAACTAAAAGT